>NC_045714.1:31506479-31824203 GCF_009834535.1 Camelus ferus
TACTACAATACATAATCACATATAAACAAAAAGGCATTGGAATGGCATGAGACTTCTCAATAGCAGGATGGAATCTGGAAGTCTATATATAGAACAGGGTCTTAAATTCTGAGTGAAAATAACCTGCAAAGGAGAATTACGCTCAAATCTCAGTCAAGTATGGAGGACAGAATAAGGACACTGGAGACCTCTATAAACCTGGCTGCCACGCTGCAGCCTAGCACAGGAAAACAACTGGAGATTCCGCATCACCAAAAGGAGGACCCTAGCAAGGAAGCCACAGGAGCCTGGAAAAACAGACCCAACAGAGAAGAGAGAAAATGATAATGAATGAGAACGAAGGGAAGTCTCTGCTTGGAAGGCAACCTACACAAGCTGTACCAACATGACCCCTCATACCACAACCTGGAAACAATTTCTATGTTCAACATAGACGTACCTGGCCAAACTTGGTAAAACATTCCAACAAAATACGAAGTAACTCTGAAAAATGGGAGGCACGAAAATACACACACACACACACACACACACACACACACAATCAGTTAATTTTGAATGGAATGCTCCTTAGGTTCTTTTTTCCTACAAATTATCTGTATTATTTACAGCATACCCCTGCTCATATACACACCCCAACCCATATACACACCCTAAGTCAGACTTTCAAAGCAGCACATAAATAAAGTCTAATTCATTTTTAAATTTGGTACATAGATGTAAAAGCCTAAAGGTAGAGGAGAAAAAAGAATCTCTCGATTGAGGAGACTGCCCTAGACTGAAATGCCACTACACTTCTTCCGACCAGATGTCAGTGACGGCGTGCTATCGAAGGACCATGTGGCAGCTTCTTTGTTCTCTGATTCTAACTCTTAGAAACAGTTTAATCTGAACCAAAGGATAAAAACTGAGAAACACAGCTAGAAGCAGAACATGAACAATTAGAAAAGCACATGCAAAATACAAAAGACCATAAAATTTTGTTACAAAGAATAGTCAACATATAAACTACGTGGATAATTTGGAATTGCGTAATAGTGTCTACGTAGTAATAACAATAATGTGGAATTTTACAGACATCATTAGGATTTCAGAGCTCTCATTTATGATTAAGTTGTAATTAATAAATACTAGACTTAGGAAAACTTTAAAGTGCTTTTTAGAATGCTAGGCACTAAGAATATTATACAGTGTCTAAAGATTCTAGGCTAGCATGAGTTGGTACTGTGAAATATTTGCTCATTTTTAACTTTGAACAATTTTGCTAAGAAAACAATGATTACTACTAGTATAAAAGGATATAAATTCTAAAGTAAAACAAACAGCTTGGCAAGTAAAACAGTTCAATGGTTTAAAATTAGGGAAACAGTGTAAACTCGAAAAACATATTTTTGGAACAAAAATTACTTGTCTCTCAATCAAGAAAAATCCTAAGCTGACTAATGGCATTCTTCCCTGTGCTACTTAAGAGTACGCATGGCGGCGCTCTTACCTGGGATAAGATCTGCATAGGTCAAGCTAACATATAAGATACTGATAAGTATTTTATCAGCAAGTGGATCAAGAGCACTTCCCAAAGCTGATTTTTGACTGGCCCAGTTTCGAGCAATAAATCCATCCAACTGAAAATAGAAGTTTTTTTTTTTAATAAATGTCATAATAGGTACAGAGTAGATATCTTGAAGGTTAAGAGACACCAGAACAACAACTATACTTTCATAAAACGTAGATATAACCTCTTCTGTTTCTTACCCCCAAACCTTCGTTTTACTGGTTTAGCTTTAAATTACCAACTGCTCAGAAAGTAATTTCACTTTTCTACAGTACTTTTCTTTCCCAAGGCCTTCAGCTATTTCACAATGTTTTCACAATGCCCCTTATGAAATGAACCCAGACACAAATTTAGAGACGTGTAGAACCCAAATAAAACTCAAAGAAAGCATGACCAACAGAGCACGGACTCGGAGCCCCCTCTTGAGCCTTGGGCTATTGCACTACAGCCAAAACAGCTGCTTTGACTTGCAAGGACTACCTTTAACTGCGAGACTTTCTAACCTTCATTCTACCTACTTTTCTATAATGAGATCCAACTCCCTAAATTTTAACTGTTATTATTTTTCAGTATTTTTTCTTTAGTGCCACTGTTAATTCCATGTCTGACTGTATTTGCATGACCTGTATTTAAATAAAAAATTCAATCCTCTGTACCTGGCCTACTTAAAATTTTTGATATGAAAATTACTTATTCACTATTCTTGGAGACAAACTGTATTTGTTTCCAAGGTCGTACTTGGTGGCCAGTGCGCCAAAGGGGCCTGAAGGCTGATTTTGTCTGACCTGCCCAGAGATTTTTAAAACATAAGTTAGTTGCCAACATTTAAATATTTAAAGTCTTACCTCAAAAAATCCAGATCTCCAGGCTCACTTGAGAAATGGGAAGATCTGGCCACCCGGGGGCCACAAAATGGACTGAAACCAAGTATTGCCTATTAGACAAGGCAGATATTTTCTGGTTTTCCAAGCCCCTACCTGGCTTTTACTTATTTTATTTAATGTCAAGCTTCAACAAATGTTTGAATTTTCTAGTCCTATTTCCATGGAAAAAGATTAAATTAATTTAGACATAATTTAACACGCTACATTGTAAAGGATAAATCAGTCCTCTGTATCTCAAGTATTCCAAAGAATTAGAGACAGCAGCAGTCCAGGCCAGTGGCTACTGTGGTTCAGGAACTGGCTCTCCCACTCACTCACTCACCGTGCGACTTTGGGCAAGTTATTTGGCCTACGCCTCAGTTTCCTCATCTGTAAAACAGAGAGTGCTATCCACTTCAAAGGGCTGGTTGTTTCAGTATATAATGTGATTAATACTTGTTCAGCACTCAGCACTTGGAAAATCCTCAAAAGAAGCAGTTACTAGCTATCACCACCTCTACTGAAAAAATCTACTTTCTTAAGTACACTGGAGGTAACGCTGTCTAACAGAAAGTGCCTAGAGCTGGGAGTTAGGGCCTTGGGAGATTCAGGTGTCAGTTCAGTTTTTGATCTCAGGGAACCTCCCATTTTTTTCACCATCACCACCCTCTCGTCCTCACTGTTCCTCTAACCACATTAGATTCCAAGGTCACCAACATCACCTCTTCTTTATAAACCTCTATAACTCCCTCTTCTACTCTCCCTCACCCCTGCTTAAATACAACTATCATGCCGTCCAGGCCTGCACCAGAGCAGCTGAACATTGATCAAGAAAAACACATAAATGGGGTGACCGATCTCACTTTCTTTCATGACCACAAATCTCCCCAGGGCACCCAATACTGCCTGGCAAACCTACACCCGCTAACTGTGTTTACCTTCCCTTTTCACACTGTCTGCTCTTACCTCAAACTGACTCCATCCCTCCTAAAGCCTCTCTCTCTAGTTCATGACCATGTCTATATTTTCTTGAAAAACAGCAATGGATTGTCAGCACTCCCTCATATTCCCACCTCCAAATCCACCACCTACCAGCATCCATTCACATCCTCTCTGCCCACCCTGGTCCCTGATCCCAGGCCCTCACACCTTCTGTGAGTTGCCTCCCTCCTTCCCCACCCCCCTGCATCACCAATCCCTTATCCTGCCCAGTCATGTAATTAATTAGTTAATTAACAACAAAAATTTCCCCAGTACATCTCTCTTTAAAAACTACCCTTTCTTGACTCTATTTCTCTTCCCCTATGAAGCAGAACTTCCTCAGTGACAGCTACTGTCATCACCACTTCACATATGCTCGCCAACCCACCCTGACTGTCCCACCCTGGAGAGATGGACTCATAAAGGTCACCAATGAATTCTATGTTTTCACCTTACTTGAGCTCAACATAACTGAAATACTTTCTTCACTTGACTTCGGGACACCTTATTGCCTAATTTTCTTCCTTTCTCAGTGTTTCTTCTCAGTGTCCTCTATTGGCTCCTCTCTACTGCTCCATATATTGCTCTTTTCTCTGACTCTGTCTCTTCTTTTACTGCAGCCAGACTTCACCATCCATATGAGGGTAACTCTTACATCTACCTCTAACCATGACTTCCTCCAATCTCGAACTACTGCATTCAACTACCCAACTGTTATCTCTATGTGGACCAGCACAACAACTCTTTTTGCAACCCTGACCTACCCTGAGTGTTGACCATCACAAAAGATGTTAACCTCCATGCACCTGTTTGTTGAAAACAAACAAAAGTAACACCCTAGCACTCATATTTAATTCCCCTCTCTCACCCAGCGTAGGCAATCCATTAACATATCAACTCTATCTTCAAAACACATTCCCAACCCACTCCTCTGGACTACTGTAAGCCTTCTAACCAGCCAACTTCTACTTATGCCTTCCTATAACCCATCTCCACATACAACAGAAATCAGGCCTTGTCACTCCCCTGCTTAAACGCTCCGTGAGTCCAGCCATCTTCCAGCAGCTGTTCCAGAGGCATCAACACCTCCCTGGAGTAAATGTAACACAGTGCCAGTTAACTCAGGCTTCCACACACACTGCTTTGTGTATTTAGAAAAGTGTAAATGAGGCCTCTTCCACTCAGTGAATATTGCAATCTCATGTGGCAACCAAAAAAAACCGTACAAACCAAAAAAGAGCAAATCCAGTAACTGAAAAAAATCTTGTCTGTTACAGAAAAAAAAAATTCCATTATCAGTATAATGGACTTTGACTTGGAGCCCAGATTAATAAGTAGAGGCCTCCACGCTTCAGAGATAAAAGCCCAGGAAAAAAGGAGAGACTGTAAGAATGGGGAGAAGTTGTGACAAACAGGAGCTAAACTCTGGAAAGAAAGAAGTGGTAGCGGTTTCGGTCTCAAGAGACTGTATTTTGATGGGTGTCTGGAAATACCATATAACAATGCAAATGTCCTCCGCTGTTTATCCTGCAAAATCTTCAGTTAATTCTATACTGCTCAGTAGCCCTACTGGGCAGGTGGAATTTTGTTTCTATGAACCTCAAAGGGAATAGGTGATGTTGCAAAGAAAGATGCAATACAACTTTCATTAATAGAAAACTAGTTTCTCTTTATTCTCACTAAATATTGGGCAAACAAATATACAACAGTTTAAAGAGGTACCAAGTCATTACTGCCTGTCTGGGTGCTCACTTGGATCTCAGACCAGCCTTGTACAAGGATCTACAATATAGACCCACAGTATCTCCTTCTACATGCTTTTGTCCTGATTTAACACTTTCCCTGTACCTTTCCCCCACTGCCTTCAATTGTGTTTTTGCAGGACATGCAGTTCTGTAAGCTATTTCAAATTCTTCATGCAAGGGTGGCTGATAAATACAAATAATGTTATCCATGATGATGACTGGCCAGTCCACCAAAGCCTACGCAACATGACACCACAGTGCAGCCTTCTGTTAGAAAATTATTTTCCAAGTTCTAGTTTGAGATAACCTGAATAAATCTCTTCCTTCCCCCAAACCGACACAGTAGTATGCAGGCGCTTTTTCTCCTCTGTCCATCTGCTAGGAGAGTGGAAGAAGGGAGAATGCCTAATGCTCACCCAGGGCAGGGTCTTCTGCAAGGTGGTCAGAAGGGTGCAGAGCAGGGACCAGGGACTTAATCTGTGGGGTGCCTATGGCCTCCTGCCAGCATAAATCTGAACAGACATCTGGCTTCTAGAAGCTTCCTGGTCACAACTGTCCACTGTTTCTCTCTCCACTAGTGCAATCAACCGTTACTGCAGATCAGGGTATTTCTATTACACAAGTAAAAAAAAATGGTGTCACATCTGTCCTTTATTTCTATCCCTACAGTAAGTACCTGGCTTTCTGAGAATTTCTAAGGCTTTTTCTTTTATGATAAAGTTAAAAACCACAAGTAAAAAGCTCCTTCTCCTATGACCCCCTACAACCTCCACTTCCATCTTCAGATCATAAAAAGAATAAGAGTCCCCCATAGATGCTAAAGACAAGCCCTTACACAACGTACTAGCTGAAATTCATCTTGAAGATTTCCTTCCCCTAAAAAGGCAGACTAAGGCCATGTTATTTCAGTGTAGTAGAGAACCTGGGATTTGGAAGGGGAGCAAAATGGGGGAGTGCCTTTACAACTTACCAAATCAGTTAGCCCAGCTAAAGCAAAAACTCCTAGTGCAATATTAAAATCTTCTTCAATAATCAAATAGCCCAAAACTGGGGCCAAGCCAATTCTCGTCATTGACAACATATTTGGGATTGTCCATGGGTTTTCATACTGAAACACAAAGACAACAAAATTTAAATTAAACACTGTAAATTCACATTTTAAATAACCATATACATTGGAAAAATATACTTCATAAACTTTAAGGTTAGAAGCTACATAAACTTTAAATTTAGTACTTTAAATTGAGTTTTAAAATCCATCTTTTTTTAGACATTTCTCTAAAACTGTCAAGAATGCAGAAGATGAAGAAATGCCACGTAGCCAAACACAGACTAAAGAGTCTACTATGTATAGGTTTTCTTCCTAAAGAAGGAAGGAATAAACAAGTCTTAACAACCATGTAACTCAAGCCTTTAACGCATGACTTCACCATTAGAATTCAAAACTAAAAATATACTGCTTTTAAAATGAAATTTCAGGAAGATCTTATACTTCAAGTAGATAAACAGTCTAGAAAGTTTCAGAAAAAAGCCAAATTATCAACCATGGGCATTGTGGCTGAAAAACATTTACTGCAGATAACTTCCTCTCACTTCTCTACATGTACCTACATGTCATACACAGTGTATGGTGACACGAATGAAGGGAAAAAAATTTAACTTCATAACCTCATCACTAAACTGGAGAATTGCTGGAAGAAAATGGAACAAGGAACGGGGATTGAGACTCTAAGGAAATAGAGAAATTCTGTAAATCTGTTAGAAATAGCCACAGAAAGGTTAAGATCCCCAAGTAAAGGCTGAGGGCTCTCACAGCTCCCCTTTGGGAGCTTTATGATTTCTTGAAACTTCATCTGGAGCCAAGGTGTTTGATGTTGGCACTAACAAAATGGCACCTTGGCAGCTGCTCTGAAGAATGTTCCTTCCTTGCCAAACAAAATCTGTTTCATGAGAGGATATTTCAACTTTATAAAAAGCCTCAGCCTAGCATAACTAAGACACACTGCACAATACGGGGCCCAGAAATGCCAAGAAAATGTTCCATAAACCTGGATTTTTTCCTCCAGTGAGTCAAGACTGCCAACTCTACCCCATGGGGCTATGTTCTCACAAGACTAACCCTACTTAACCTCTTTCTTAATCAGTAACCAATTTGCCTGAACCTTAATGTTGACTTTCTAAAAAAGTGACAGTTTCCACTTCTAAATACCTCTTTTTAAAATACTTTGAACCATTTTGCAAGAAAAGGAAGTTCCCTAAAGATACTAAGTTTGTGTTTACAAGTAAAACCCAGCAAGAAATGTTCATCTCAGCTTGGAGTGATAACGGGGTTATTGGGGTCAGGTAACAGAAGACTACCAGTGAAAGCTACAGAAAAATTCAAATTCTCCAGGAAACAATCACCAAACCTCTACTCAAGGACAGTAAACCACATTATATCAATTAAATGGCACCATTCTTAGAACATATTCCAAGCTCAAGTTCAAAGGTCAAAGAGTTTCAGAGTTCAGAGGGAAAAGGTAAGTCTGCTGACCATATTGCAGCACAGACTAAGTCAAATACTGACCCAGCAACTCACTGGGGGGGGGGGGGGAGTTCATGATTGAGAAAAAGGAAAAATATAGCAAATGGTTAGAATAAACAAGCCCAAAACTAATCCCAGAGACAGCCATGGGGCAAAATTAAAGACATAGCTGCAAACAGCCAGGTCATCTCATTTGATGAATAAACCAGACAATGCAATTGGAACAGCGAAAGGGATTCTTTTTAGCTCTATATTTCAGTTAAAATAAAGTAGCTCATTAATTTCTAATCATTAACTTTGTAAACATTTCTACATTAAAATTAAGAGAGCTAATCTCAGATTACCCAACCAGATAACCTGTGGCATACTCGAACAACTACTGCAGTTCTGGGAAGGACTTCAGCCAGGATATGGCAACCTCAAAGCATCCAGCATTCAAACCCCAAAATGCTTTAGCTATTAAGGGAGCTGAGACCCCTGCCAGGATGTGGCCACCTCGACCCATGCTGTACAACTGATGAAAGCAGCACAGGGGCCCCCTGAAGACATAACAATTGAAGATGTAATAATTGCATGAGTCTTGCTAACATGACATCAAAAGCTCTCCCACACTCATGCTCCGATGTCTTCTGCTTGGTCAGTATTTCAACAGGTAAGCGGAACCATATTTCTTGCCGTTTCTTCAGGAAGAGTTTTAATCTTTTTCTATAATTAGAGATTAGAGGATCAAAACTACGACCTAAACTATTTAGTTATCCTTCATATATAGAGTTACCAAAGGTCAACTGAGACGTAATCAAACGTGCGCATACAAAAAGGCTGTATACCTTTCTGAAAATTCCCAGAGACTTGCCCTAAACATTGGGGATTCGCTTCAGAAAATACAAACATGGGCTTTCAATAAGAAGAGCGAAGGCTATTTTTACCAGTGCAATATCCAGAGGCAGTCCAGCTACGGGTGCGGATAGAGGGCAGGAGAGAGACTTCTAACTTGGCCACCGAAACTGAAGGAGGACCCGGTTGGTACCCCTGAAATTCACCGCGACCGAAACACCTGCCCGTAACTTCTCTTCAGGGAACGGTTTAAAACTTCTGAAACGGAAGTATCCGACCAAGATTTGCCAGAGCCCTTAATCCGCGTGCAGGACGGAGTCCCCCAGAGCCGACGACCCCGACCCAGAGTCATCCTGCTCCGTACGTACCAGACTGGCGGCGCTCGCCGGGCTCCACCGGCCGCTCCGGGCCTCGGCGGCGGCGTCCTTTCCGGCCGCGGGCTCGGGGGCCGTCTTCCCCCCGCCCGAGCAGTGGGCCCGCCGGCCGGCGCCAGGCAGCCGCAGGCCGAGCGCGGCCGGGCGCAGCCACCAGCGCTCCGCCAAGCAGCCCAGGCAGCCGGGCGCGGGAGGCAGCAGGGCCCAGCGGGTGCGCCCTTTGCCCGGCCGCACCCCCGGCGCCCACGCGGCACCGCGCAGGGCCCCCCACGAGGCGCGCGCCACCCGCGAGGCCAGCATGGCCCTGCGGCCGCGCCACGGGGTCGCAGGCGGCGAGAGCTCAGCAGCCCGGGGCACCGGCGAGCCGCTTCGCCATCGAGTCCCCGCAAGCTCGGAGGACCTCGGCCGCTTCCATACTAGTTTACCAGCCCCAGCACTCTCCGCTTATTGTACAGGTGGCTTGGAGCCGCCAAGAACGGACGCCTTCGCGACGTTTTTGCGACACTGCCGCTGGGCTTCCCGGTGCTCCGGTCGGCGGCCGTAGTCGCGTGCCGTTAGGCCCCGTGGGCTGCCGGGTAGCGGCCGCGCGCGGCGCCCTCCTGTGTCCGCCCACGAGCGGGGGCCGAGGCCGGTGGGGAGCGGGCAGAGGAACGCGCTGGAGGGGGCCGGAGCGCGGCCGCCGTGGCCAGGAGAGGACGGGTCATCTCAGGCCGCGGCCGGAAACCCGAGGTGTGTGCGGCTCCAGGGGCCCGCGAGGGAGGTTTAAATATTACTAAAATATCTGGTACAGAGGAAGTGTTTAATACTAGGTCTCTGCTCTTTTGCCTCTTTTGAGGGTTGCATTTGCCAAAAATGTGGGTATTAGAAAATGCCAATAATAGCAATTACTAGTCGTTTACCGAAAAAAAGTGTTTACCTATAGGGCGTAGTACATCATCCCGTTTAATCCTCCCGTTGTAGGTTCTATTAATACCTTTACTTTTCCAGGTAAGGGAATTTAGGTTTAGAGAGGTTAAGAAACCTGCTTATTAGAGGATGAGCCAGAATAATTAAGAATCAGTTCGTCGTTAATTAACTGGCTAATATACACTAATTACTAGTTAATATCTAAATTATATCATACATTCAAAGATACATGCACCCCAATGTTCATAGCAGCACTGTTTACAATAGCCAAGACATGGAAACAACCTAAGTGTCCATGGACAGATGACTGGATAAAGAAGCTGCGGTATATTTATACAATTTATACTCAGCCATAAAAAAAATAATAATTTAAATAATGCCATTTGCAGCAGTATGGGTGGACCTGGAGATTGTCATTCTAAGTGAAGCCAGAAAGAGAAAAATACCATGTGGTATCACTTATATGTGGAATCTAAAAAAAAAAAAAAAAAAAGACAAATGGACTTATTTACAGAATAGAAACAGGCTCACAGACATAGAAAACAAATATGGGTGAGGGTGGGAAGGGATAAACTGGCAGTTCGAAATTTGCATATACTACTACATATAAAATAGATAAACAGCAAGTTTATACTGTATAGTACAGGGGACTATATTCAATATTCTTGTAGTAACCTATGGTGAAAAGAATATGAAAATGAAAATATGTATGTATATGTGCGACTGGACTATTATGCTGTATACCAGAAATTGACACATTGTAAGCTGACTTCAGTAAAAAAATTATATCATACATTCTACTAATTATTGATATACTGTTATACTACTACTATTTATTAATCATGCAGTGTTACAGAGTTATTTTCTTGTTGGGTTCTCTGTCAGACTGAAGTTGAATGGTTCTTGCCTCCTCTCCATCCTCCTCAGCCCTGTCTGATGACAGACCCACATTGAAGTTGATCTTAAACTTAATTCAGGTAGTTTAAGAAAGACCAATTGAAGCTGAACATCATTGTAGATCTGAGTATTTATCAAAAGAAATCTTCAGTTTCTTAGGCACATGAAATACTGATATTGAGAGAAAAAATTAAAATGTACTAACTAGCAAATGTAAAAAGGGTAATTTTCAAAACAATCATATTGGAATCGAATACCTTCAATTCTCATACATAGACATTCTGGATAATCCTGTCAAGGGGGAGTGGGCAGTATTTCAGTCTCCTGTCCTTTCCACTCACCAAATTGCCTTTAGTCACATTTCCCACTTTTCCTTAATTTAGGACACTTTCTCATTGTCTCTTGGGATTTTTCTTTCTGCTCCATAAGCGTTCAGTCCCTGCTGCATCTGCCTGTAACAGTTGGCACTGAGGATATGATCTTACTTGCTTTTCTGTTCATGTTTTTTTCATTTGTTGCTACGGCAGGTT
Organism: Camelus ferus; assembly: GCF_009834535.1. Taxonomy (NCBI): domain Eukaryota; kingdom Metazoa; phylum Chordata; class Mammalia; order Artiodactyla; family Camelidae; genus Camelus; species Camelus ferus. The sequence continues at coordinate 31,517,683 of NC_045714.1, forward strand.
TTCTTTCTTTTCCTTTTGATATTCGCTTAATCTTTTGTTTGTTTTTTTTTCTAATTCAATTCTGGTTTAATGTTAATTATCTATTCAACCTCTGTACTGTCAATTTATGTGAATCTAGTTTTATCCAGGACTGTCAAGAATAACACCTGATCTGTTCACTTACTGCCTTATTGTGTGAGCATTTTGCCTATTAAGATAGTCACAAAAATTAAACCATGAAATATCATTCATGGTTTTCTGTTTAAAATACAATTTTAGTCATGTATTTTTGTATATTTCCATGTATGGAATTACATTATATTAAGAAAAAGAGAAAAGAAGAAAAAATAATAGAAAAACAAAAAGAATTACATTTACTGAATTGTAAGTTTTTAAAATAGAACTTTTGTCTATTGTCTGTGTAGCAATTTCATTATGTTGTTCTGTTTTTCACTTCAATGTAAAATTAAACAAAAAGTTAACCCCAAAATAAAATAAAACCCACACTTTAAATATAGTAAACTAGGAAATGGGGAAATGTTGGTCAAAGGATACAAACTTCCAGTATAAGATAAGTAAATTCTGGGGATCTACTGTACAGCATGGTGACTATAGTTAACAACGCTGTACTATGAGGGGAGGGTATAGCTCAGTGATAAAGTCTGTGCTTAGCATGCACAAGTTCTTGGGTTCAATCCCCAGTACCTCCGTTAACAACAGAAAACCCAAAACAATACTGTAGTGTATACTTCAAAGTTGCTAAGAAAGTAGATCGTAAATGCTCTCATTGCACACACAAATAATTATGTGAGGTGACGGAGGTGTTAACTAACCTTACTGTGGTAATCATTCCCCAATATATACATATATATGTAGCGGATATATACATGTATCAAATCATATTAAATTTATACAATGTTATGTGACAATTACATCTCAATAAGCTGGAAAAAATTTTAATAAAATACAGGAAACTATTATATATATGTGTGTGTATATTTAGAATGTCAATTTTACTATGGACAACTGACACTACTACTAAGTCTTTATAAAGTAGGACAGTAAAGTGTCTGGCATTTTGGCCTAAAGGTCAATGACAGCCCAGTACAGTCCAGGACTAAAAAGTAACAGTGCTTCCAACAAACCATTTCCATAATGTTCTAAGATAGGAGAATGTCCAGCTGTATCAGTCTTTGATTTCATTTTCTAGAACATAACAGGTTTGTCAACAAATGAACAGATTAATCTGGGATGAACAATGGAGAAAATGCAGAAACCCAGTAAAACAACAAGCCAGATCTAAGCTCTTAGGATACACACAGTAAATTATAGTGGAGCATATTTGCAAAAAAATTCAGTTTAGAGGAGGCTAGGGGGCAGAGGAGACCTCAAAGTCCTACAGTTAGTGTTTGGCTTATAATAAGTTAATTCCCTATTTTATAAATTCTGTAGTAGTTCATTTCTATCCAATAAGATCAACTAAATAAGTGGGCAACTCCTGTGTCTAAAGGGATTGGGAATCTGTCACTGGACTTTACCCCCAAATTAGGAAAAAAATGATTAGAAAAGTAATTCTGTAACCAAAATCCAAATAAATATCCATATATAAACCCTAAGTCTCTTGTTCGAAATTAATTTCAAAATTTTATCTCTTTACCCTTTTATCAGGATTATTTTTTTAAAAAAGCAAAATATACTGGTTGTCTTATCCCAACTTCTGTAGTCAATCATAATTTCTAACAGTAAGAGAACAAAAGAACAGGAGAAGAGAAAGGATTGTAAATAATTAACCATAAATAAGCATGCTTGTTAATTCTTTGACAACATAACTGCTAGCAACAATAGCTACTAACATCTACTATGCAGTCACAGTGGAGCTGCACTGCGTATGGTTCCTTATCCTTTCATTGATCCTTTGCTGAGGAAGTAGTGAAAATAAAAATGCTGCCTCTAGAGGGTAGTATTGTCTTGCCACTCATGCTTTCCTTGGTAAGTTGCAAAGCGCTGCTGGTCCCGCTGTGCTGAATACAGGAGACAACAGAATGACATAACCTGCCCTTTGTTTTACAGCTGTTTTTTTGGTGTCATGACTAGATCTCAGCTCCGTTAGAACACTGTGTATACGCTATTGTATCGGTGGCCTATTGCTGTTGTAACACATTACCACCAACACAGTGCCTTAACACAAATTTGTTCTCTTACAGTTCTGAAGATCGGAAGTCTAACACGGATCGCACAAGGCTAAAAGCACAGCATCGACTTGGCTCTGGGTGGCATCTGTTTCCTTGCTTTCCCCAGACTGTAGAGGCCACCCACATTCCTTGTCTGATGCCCCTCTTCCTCCATCTAAAAAGCCAACAGTGTTGCAGCTCTTTGTGTCTTTTTTTCAGTCACATCCTCCTCTGACTGACTCCATCTGCCTCCTTCCACTTTTAAGTTTCCTTCTGATTACATTGAGCCTACCTAAGTAATTCAGGATATTCTCCCAATTTTAAGGCCTGCTGATGAACAATCTTAATTTTCCTTTGCCATGTAACCTAACACGGTCAGATTCTGGGGACTAGGATGTAGATGTCATCGGTGGAGGAGACGACATTATTCTGCCTGCCAAACGTGAATATTGTGTTTCAAGATGCTTTTCGGACTGAGAAGGACAGCCTTTTTCAATACTATACATAATATACCATCCCTGAGGAAGAGAAATTTTCAGGCTGTCCAGTGTCAATGTATCTAGATGAGATCAGTCGAAACTTTTATTCATTTATGGAAGCAAGACTAAGGTTTTGTAGTCTTCACAAATTATTCAGCGACTTTGCGAGTCCGTGTACTAAGAATAGTTTCAGTTTAAATGTCAAAATGTTAATTTTTTTAACCTTTTTGATTATTTTTATGTCTATTTTATCAAATTATATATCCACATGGTAGCTAATTCCATTGTGTAGAGAAGCAGATGATGAAAATAAGTACCCTCTACCTTTCCAGCCATAGGCCTGCTGTCCAGAGCAAACCTGGTATAGCTTTTTGGATTTTAGTTCTTCTAAAAGACCTCTGTAACTTCTGGTGACTTCTGTAACTTTAAATAAAACTAGTATGTAGTTTTTGTGAATTAATATTGCCTCATAAGTTTTAAAGTACATAGTACATGAGCTGGGTGGAGTTCTTTGGATAAAGGTGTATCAGTGAGAGTTTAGTTGCAGGAAACACAAACCATTCTTGGCACATTAAAAAGTAGGATTGTTAAAATGGAGATGCTTGTAACATTGTTGGAAGGGCTGGAGGAGTGGGCTCCATGCTGGGTCTCCAGAATTGACTCCCAGACAAACACTGCAGGTCTGGCTTGCCAGGGGAGCTGCTACCCCCACAACAATGAGAAAGGTGGAGAATCAGGGCCTGCCAGCATCACACACCGCCTCTTAACAACTGCTCGCATTCTGCTGCACAGAAACTAAATGTCTCCTCAACTACACGTGCGAGCGGAAAACAACAAGCAAGAAGACGGCTGTCCAATTTCACCTTCCAAATCTCACACAAGGACATCTAATCAATGGAACCCGGCTCATACTCAGAACTAGCTGCGAAAGGACTTTGGGAAATGTGACTTCTCTGCTTTTCAGCCTCTGCTTTATAGGAAGGCACACCAGGAGGATGGGACGGATGTTGGGTATCAGATGACTTTATTTACTGCCATCCATTTCTTTGTCTAGTCAACACACATACATATTTTCTACCCATTCATAACATCTGTGTAACAATGACAACTGTAACTTATCAATGTAAAAACTATTATTTCACTTCTTTATAAAAGGAGCTTTAAAGATCTATCACTCACTGTGCGGTATTTATTCCTCTTCCAGTTCAGCTACATTCACCTTTGATAACCTCTATCCTAAGGACTAAATTACCAAGTTGACTACTACCAATATATTTAATTTCAAGTAACAGAGGAAAGTGAGGAGGGCGATTGGTTAATGTATAAGTACAGGCCTTATGAAGAATCCTTTGTTGCTGTTCTGCTGTGGGTGGGGGCACTCTTCCAGTTTTCTGCAGGGGCAGCAGTTTCCCCAGGTTCCCAGTACAGACTGGGCACCTGTGGGGCACGGAGGCGGCAGCTCTTTCCTCTAGTGCCTCGCGTGGCAGTGGGGTGGTCGCAGCTTCCTCTTCGGGCCAGTTTTAGAAATTGCTCCTTGAAGTTCATCCTCTTAATTCACTAGCTTTCCAACAATTCTGTGAGCTAAGCAAAATTCTTTCAAAAACCTCCTTTTCCTGCTTAATCATCAGTTTCTACTGTTTGCAACCAAGAGCCTGCAAATCATGGTTCATGGGCCAAATCTGACCCACTAGTTGTTATTCATGGATTAAAAAATTAATACTTAGTACTCTTGATACATGAAAACTGTATGAAATCCAAATTTCAGTGTCTATTAACGAAGTCGCATCGGCACATACCCACACTCATTTGTTTATGTAGTGCTACAATGGCAGAGGTGAATAGTTGTGACAGGTTATACGGCCCTGAAAGCCTACAATTTTTTTCCTGTCAGGCCCTTTACAGAAAAAGGTTGTTGACTCCTGGTTTGCAATTAAAACCTGACTGAAACACCTCGGTATAAAATTCTTTCTTAAAAATGTTTGTAGACATTGCTCTATTTGTTTCAGTGGTTAAGGTTGCTTTGGAGAATTTGAGGACAGCCAGATTTTTTTTTTCTCCTTCCGAGTGGCTTATCTGTGTGACTTCTCATTTAACTTCTACTCTCTTACTTCCCGTATTCCAGCTAGGTCTGGAGAGAAGCCACCGCTGCCAACGTGTACACAGTATTCCCACCACTGCAAATGTGTTTTTTTTTTTTTTTTTTTTGCAAATGTGGGGTTTTTACTTTTTGCTCCAAGAGATGTGCAAAGTACACTTTAAGAAATACTTTGTTGCTTCCCTCTAAAATCTTCCACCATAGACATCATCTCTGCCTCCTCTTTCATGCCAGGCTGCCTGGGTCATCCTAACAGCTTCTGGCAGCCCTTCCCAGTGCTGGGGTTTGGGGTCTCCGTTGCTTCCTAGTTCACAGAAGATGGACTATGTATTTGTTTCTCAGTTTCCTCACTGCTTTTGAGCAACTTCCCAGGACAAACTGGAGAATGCCTCCATCTTTTTACTAGAAACTCTTCTTTTATTCTGTTGTTCTTTTTCTATATGCTTAAATTAAGCTGTTTAACTGTTTATAAGTGGTAACCATTTATGAGTGTCCTCATTTATAACTGGGATAATCACCCACTTTGTGTGTGTCTACCTCAAGGAGTATGTGTTCGAAATGTTTTACCTGCTAGGGCAGGAGTACTGAATAAAGCAAAATCTGTCTTTACAAAGCTGGACAAGAGATGGCTTGGGCCAGGATGGTGGAACTGGAAGTAATGAAAAGTAATCAGATTTCAGATATTTTGAAGATAGTGCTGAGAGGACTTGATGGACTGATAACGGGGATAAGACAAAGAGTTAAGATAACGCCAACACTTGGGGGCATGAGAAACCAGCAGGATAGTTACTGAACACTACAAAATTTCAGAACATCACGGGAAAAGAGAAGATAAAAATAGTTTCTCAAGAGGAAATAAAGGTCACATACCAAGAATAAAAATCAAAATGGCTTTGGATTTCCACACAGCAACACTGGAAACTAAAAGCAATAGCACAATTTCTAAAATTCTGAGTGAAAATGATTTCCAAACTAAAAATCTATGCCCAAAATATCAATCTAGGAGTAAGGGTACAATATGCCTTTAAAAACTGGTCCTCAGGAAGCTACTAGAAAATGGGCTCCACCAAAAGGGAGGAATAAAACAATAAAGAGGAAGACACAGAAGCCAGGAAATGGGAGAGAAAACGAGAAGTTCCAAGATGACAGATGTGTAATTCAGACTGGAAAGGCCAAAGAACTCTAGGAGAGGGGTCTCCAAGAAGGTAAAATAGATTATTTGATTTGTCTGCATAGTTTGGGACGAGACTCAGACTTGCAGTGGAGCCTCAGGGTCAATACAGTGGTAGGTACATAAAAGGTAAGTAGTTGAAAAACAAATTATTAATTCTAGGGAAAACAAAAAGTTGTACAAGAAAGGAAATGAGTAATATTCAATAGTCATAATAATATTAAGGCTAAATACAAATTTAACAAAAAATTATATTTAACTAAATTGGAAAACAGCGTGTGTATATATATATATATATATATATATATATCTAGAACGGTTTAAGAGAACCACATTCTTTTCTTCTAAGGTAAAAAAAAAAAATCAATAAAATTTTTTAAATTGAGAACTCCAGAATTAGCATTACTAGGCTGTCCTTTAGAAAAATGGAGGTAAATGGGAGAATAGTTGAAACTGAACAGAAAATTAGGGCATGTGGAAGAGTAGAACAGAGGCTGCTAGGTTTTAACAGAAGCTATTTATTTAAAAATTTTTTTCAGTAGCTAAGATGTTAAGCTTAAGATGTCAATATATGGATGGAAACTAGACTTTTGGTGAGCATGCAGTAGTGCATACAAAAAGTCTAATTATAATGTTGTACACATGACACTTTTATAATGTTGCAAACCAAAGTTACCTCCATTAAAAAAAGGTCAATATAAAATATTTCCAATTTTTTCTGAAATTCAAAGTTGGTTTCAATTTATTTCTATGATATTCATTTTTTTGTGTGTCAGAACTACTTAAACATTAAAATGTAACTTTGTAAACACTTACCCAGATGGACATTTGATATGTAAAACTATGAAACATTTATAAGAATAAAAACTCAAAAATAAAACTATAAAGAATTTATAATTATATCATTTAGACAAAATGTAAACATTTTATTTTTAACCTTTTGGAGAAATAAAAAATGAACATGCTGACTTTCTCATTTCTTAAATTAGTCCAAAACTCTTTTCCTATTATACTGCTTTTAGGATGTCATTTTTCAAAGAAAAGTGTGTGTGTGTGTGTACGCACATATTCTTCTTAATAAATCCAGGAGGGCCTGACTTGGTAGTCCTTTCACATAGTTTGAAGCTGGTAAACTTTTGGGCCTTTTTTCAAGAGGTAACCTTGGTCATTTAATGATCCAATAAAATGTTCAAAATCAGCAACCTAGAAGAAAATATCAAAAGAGTTTTAGCCCATTAAGTAATGTGCAAAAACACGATTTTTAAAATTAATCTCTCAAACAGTAACATACAATTGTAAGTTTCTTGGGCAAATAAAATTATCTGCACTTCTTACAGAGAAAACTGTCTACATATGAACATTGGATTCTATAATGCCTAGCTAATCAAAAATAAAAACCCCAGTATATAGAGACTCTTTTGTATTTGTACATAGCTTAGTTTCAAAACAAAAATCAGACTAACTTTTGAAATTAAGTGAGCAATTTTCCATATAAGCTGTTTTACATGTTTAAAGTGCGATTATACCCATTTTTCACTAAAACTTTTAAGCAGGCAGAGCAGGTGCAATTATGTCCATTTAACAAATGAGAAAACTGAGGTTTAAAGATGGTAAGATGACTTGCCCACAAGGATTGTCAGAAGAACATGGAAACTGAATCTTGCTATGTTTCCCTCTATCAAGACACTGAAAACTCTTTTGAAAAGAAGTAGGGTTTTTTTTTTAAAGCTCTGAGCAACAACTTTCATATCTTAAAGAAAACAAGCTTGTATTTTTAAGTACTCCCAAATTGCTTATTACATTCTTTTAATCCAAATCTTTTGACAGTTCTATTATATATTAATAAAGACCTCCTGAAATTATTATAAAACAGATTTACTAAGTATTTGGTTAATCATACCTGAATGTTTAGCTCTTTGGCAATCTGCCGAAGTTGATGAAATTGAAATAAATTATTGTAAGTTCTTTCAGCAATGTTGTTGAGAGCAGAAATAAATCTTTTTGCTGTTGACCTGTTGCTCATTCCAGAACCATGCTGGGATCGCTCAAAATCTAGGTTCCCAAACTCATCAGAGTAAGTTCCTAGCATGCTTAAGGAAGGGGAAGAAAAACAGAGTTATCCAATATGGCACGGCTATAGACATTTTTGTCCCGGTCCTCCAGGTTGTTAAGAAGAAAAATGTGCAAGTAGCCATGAGGCTCACGTAGCAAAGATTTAAACATGTATTTATTTGTTAATTACTAGATTACCAGGTTGCTTATAAATGACAACTGGAGGGTCTCCAGCACAATGAAGTCAACTGGAGAGGCAATAAAGCCAGCTTGGTAAAATTTTCACCTGTAAGGCCCCTCAAACCCTGGTACTGAGTCATGTAAAAGAGAAAATCGATGGTTCAAGCACTGTGTGATGCTAAACCAATAAGATATTAAGACAAAGAAGGTAATATGTTAGAAACTGGTTGAAAGGGCTGGTAGTCATTAATTGTTCATAATTTTACTCATTATGAGGCAGTTGCTCTGGGGCCAGCAATAAAAAATTAGAAGCTGTCAATCTAAAGTTCTTTAAAACTTTCAAAGACTGCAAACATAACCTCACTGTTGCTAACAAACTCAGACACATTGATGTAAGAAAAGTTTCTGCTTCTTCCACAGGCTGCCTATAAGGGCAAGAGACAAGCTGCCGGTTAATGCTTGGACCTGCAGGAGGTGGTGTGGGATACAGCAAGATTCTAGAGGCAGCAGAGGGAACAGGGTATCCTCCGGGGACAGGCCAGTATCAGCCTGGGGATGAAGAGACAGTGAGGTAAAGAAAGGGAGGAAAGGATCTGCAGCTCAGTGCTACTGGGCAGTTTATCTGGAGAACACTAAAGACCAGGACCATGAAATTCTTTGAAAAGGGTAATTTTGGAAACTTCTGATTTGTGATGTGAGATCTGTCAGTTTTTAAAGCTTTTGGTGGGCGGAATGAGTCACAGAAAAGGGGGTCTTCTCAGTCTCATCTTAATATCAAAGCTAGCACTATCGGTCGTAAATAGTGTTTACTAATGTGCCAGAACCACATTTATCACTTTATATACATATACACATAGCCTTATTGCATGACACCTCAGCACAATCCTTTATGGTGTGTTTTACACAAAAGGAGGCTGAAAAGCAGAGTGTAACTCGCCACTGCTGTCCCAGGTCAGATTCTAAAGCTTGTGCCCTGGCAGCAATGCTGTACCACTTACTCAGAGCCAAAGAGGAACAACTGGGCAAACTCCAAGCAAGCCCAAAATAGCAGCTCTTAGGGAAAAGAAGAGTAGAAATTACTTAACAAAATAATTTCATTTTAAAATAATACTTTGGGGCCTCAGAAAAAGATTCCTAATATTTATATTTTAAGTGCTATGAGAGAGCATATTAAAAAGAACCAATTTCTAAATTATGATAAATTCACACAATAGAACACTATGCAGTTGTGAAAAAAAGCTCTTTAGACATTGATATGGAATAATCTCCAAAATGCATTTTAAATGAAAAAATTAAGGTACAGAATGTATTTGGCGTGCTACCATTTATCTGTTAAAGGGGAAAAAGTATAAAGATATTGAGCTGCGATGTGTAGTTTATACCTGAAAGTCATACAAAAATTGATATTTGTTGTCACTGGGGCAAGAGGAAGAACTAGGTAGCTAGAAACAGGGTAAGAGGAAACTTTTTCCACCATATACTTTTTGAACTTTGAAGTTCTGAGGCACATGAATGTGTAAAACCTATTAAAAATTTTTTTTAACTGAAAGAAAAAGCCTATCTAAAACAATAAACTTTTGCTTTTACTGATTAAAGAAAACCAACCCATGTCTAAGATAGTCATATATTATCAGTTAAAATATTTATTTTTTTCTACCTCTTAAGAATTACGATCTGCCAAATGATATAAAATGCAAAGGACACAGATTAGCAATATTTGTCAAATCCTAATGTGTTTATTTACCCTCGGACTCAGAAATATCATAGAGGCATACACTACCCACATATGAAGCATCTCATAGATGTTGCTCATTGTAGCACTGTTTGTAATAGCAGAAGAATGGAAAATGTGTCTAGCAATGGGGGACTAATTAAATAAACTATGGTGAATCTAAACTATACTATGTGGCTGTGAAAAAAAAAAAAATAGAAAGCCTCAATGTCCTAATAAGGAAAGATCTCTAGATATATTGTCAAATTTGGGGGAAAAAAAAGTACATGAGAACAGATTGGCGGTTGCCAGAGGCAGGGTCACAGGGGTTTAAAAGGGTGAAGGAGGTCAAAAGGAACAAACTTCCAGGCACAAAACAAACTGAAGTGCTGGTTATGGAATGTGCAGTATGGGGACTACAGTTAGTAATACTGTATTGTGTATTCGAAAGTTGCTAAGAGAGCAGGTCGTTAAAGTTTTCATCACAAGAAAAATGTGTAACTGTGCGGTAATGGCTGTTAACTAGACAGACTGCGGTGATCCTTCTGACACACACACATGCAGAATCAGTATGCTCCATAACTGAAACTAGTAATGCCATATGTGAAGTGTATCTCAACTTAAAAAAAAGTATAGTGTAAGTCACGAGCTATTTACAAGAAAGTAATGGGTGTCCTGGTGAAGAGAAAGGATGGATGATAAACAGGATGGGAGCAAGTCTATATCTGAATTGATTTTAGAACTAAAATGTTCTAAATAGAAATGTTATTACCTATTCAAAAAAATTTTTTTAATGTAAAGATTATTTACCCAGAAATATTTTAAACCAAGAAAGTACAATTTGCTCTGAGGAAAATATATGATTAAATGGGCTAAATAAAAATAATTTTGCTTGGCCTAATATATAATTTGAGATGGAAAGATGACCAGTATTTTATTTAAAACAGTATTTAAAATTTTAATCTTACCTATATTTCATAATTTCAACTATGTCCTCAGCATCTTCTTTGGTTGCTTCCTCTCTCAATTCCAACCTTGCACGTGCCTTTGAAAGAAAACAACCATTTTCAGGTAATAAGAAATAAATCTATTTAACATTGATTGAGCAGGTTATACTATGTCTAACTAAGCTTATTTCATTTATTCATTTGACATAAAAACTTGGGGAGGGAGGTTATAATATGAAAAGTCAGAATTTAAGAAAGTCATCTGAGAACTTGAGTATGGAAATAATCACTCATTTTAAAACCTACTTTTATCTACTAACACATCTTTCTGAGTGTTCATTCCAGAAGATTTGATCATGAAATACACTTGGTTTCTCCTTGCCTTTTCCTTTCAGGAAATCATGATTAACTAATTCGTTAAAACAACAAAGATGAGTTAATTAGATTCTAGAAGTAAAAAGCCCAAACTCTGACCCAACTAATTTTAACTGCCAGAGCTCTCTTAGCATTCCATAGCAGTCAGATGTCTCTGCTGTTAGAAAAACAGTTACTTCACCTACAGACCTGTTGTGTATCAAATCAAACATTCCTAAGCTATCTGACACATTCCATGTTCCCATATGCTCAATTTTGAATCTCTAAATCCAACCACTCTTCAAAGTTCAGGAGTCTCCTAAGTGTCATGAAAGAGGAAACAATGCTGCATGGTAAGTAACTGGTCCTGCCTAGAAAGAAGTGGCTGACCTATGATGTGTTAAATATATAACTAAACCTTTTAAAAACCTTTTATCCATCATTTCTAATGTCTCTCAGTAGAAAGAAAAGCAAATAAATTACATAAAAAAATCGAGAGAAGTCTTATTACCCTCTACCCGCTTTTTAAGCCAAAAGAGCATGAACTCAAAATAAATGAACCTCTGTTAGACGAATCAAAGATTCCAGCTGCCTAGTAGTGATTGGTGAGCTATTTAACCTCTGGCTCTGTTTCCGGAGCTCAAGGTAAAAGTCCTGAAGAATCTGAGCAGCTTCTGCGGATAGCCTTGGATAGACATACTGCCGAGCATAACCAATGTACTTTCTCAACAGCTGGTGGGGAATGGGATCTATTGTTTCTCCAGGAACCACCTAAAGCATGATAAAACGGCCCAAGATTAGAAGGGTAAGTAGCAAGTAAAATCTTTCTGCTAAAATAACTTGTTTAGATAAATGTAACATTCTAAAAGACTCTCCAAATAAGCCACACTGTAGTTCTAGCTCTCCATCTGGTTGACTTACTAATCAAATGAACTTTACATAAACTCTCCTATTATAATAGAAAAGGTATTTCAGAGAAAAGTTTATATACTACTGACCTACCATAAGCAACACACTGAACTCTGACATTCAAACAGAACCCAACTGAATGATTAAGGAGAAGAAACATACCTTTAGTCTTTCTGATAGAGGTTTATCAGAAACCACTTCCAGTATAGAAGTGTTCGAGTCTTGACTATGCATACGAGTTACTGTGGCACTGCTAACAGCTCTGTGCTTTCCAGCTCTTATTGCAATCACATGTTCGGAGAGTAAATGATCATGATCCTCATTTGGGGTGTCTAACAGGATAAAGACCAAATCAAATCTGGATAGGAGGGCACTCCCCATTCTAAGAGATGTGAAAGAAAGAATAAACAGTGATCGGAATGAAAACAAACAGAAACCTAGAAAACTGTTCACTCATTTGTTTACTAATTGAGTTCTACGTAGAACTTAATGAAAAAAAATGAAGTTTTAGTTTAAAGAAACAAGTAATAATTTCTGGATTCCATATACCTACCAACTCCAGAGACACACCAGGCCACACGCTCTTCAACACATGCACAGCCGTTTATGTACCTGTACCAGTATGCTGAGGACATGGCCTTTTCTCACACCATCAACACCACTAAATTCTTCTCCATGTATCACTGCCTAGGATTTAGGATCATTGAATTTGTAAGCTAGAATGCTACATGATCCATTGAAGGTTATCCAGTTAAGTAGTTCTTAATTTTTTGTATCTTCTGTCTCACCAAAACACTTGAGTTTATCAAAGAACCTATACCCATTTAGAAGCAAAAATACCACTTTTCCTTAAAGGGGCATATATGTCTACTGGTCACTGTAATAAAAGTGCTGTATTCTACTTAGTCATCTCTGAATCTACCAATCAGATAACTCTTCTACTTGAAACAAAAACCCCCTGAAATTCAGAGTGATTAAAGAATTTGACCAACATCCCAGTAGCACCACCCAAAACCAGAATCCAAGTCCCCTGCATCCTTGTTCAATAGGCTCTTCTGATCTTTCCAATATAAAACTCTTGTTGTTTTACTAAGAAACACCAATAGGTTGATTTTTTTGGTGGTGGTGGTACAGAAATACCCAGAATCTCCAAGTACAATTGTGTATTTTACTATGTACCATTTCTATATTATTAAATATCAGGAAACTAGCTTTTTGTTTCCCACTTGAATTTAAAGTTCTGATTTTTCATATGAGGCATTTTTGTCTTTTTCTCACTTACGCAACACTTGAGTCTATTTCTCTTTCCCATTCATTTTGTCCAACCTGTACAGAACAAATGAGAAGGGAAGGCATACACATATACAAACACTGGTTTTGGAAAAAAGTGGGATCCCACCACATACGTGAGTATGCAGTGCGCTTCTGGCACTTAACAGTACAGCACAGACTTGTTCCCCTGCCAGTACATATCAAGCTGCCTTCATTCTCCTGAATGCAACTTTCCACTGTAAGTCTTACTTGTAGTTCGTTTTAAGTTGTTTCCAGTCTTCGGCAGTAATAAACAATGCTGAAATACACATCCTGTCAACATATCTTTGTGTACTCGTGTGCCTATTTCTGTGAGTACAATTCCTAAAAGGATTGGCTGGAACAAAGCGAATGTATACTTAAAAGAATGACAAACATGCCAAGCTGTCCCTCAAAACGCTAAATGTGTATGTGAGAACCAATTTCCCCACCCCGTTGCCAATAATGATTAATATTTAAAACGTCTGCCAAGCTGGTAGACATCAATAGTACTTCGTTGTTTTAATGTGTGGTGTTCAAATATATTTTTGCACATTTATTGGAAACTTGTAACTTCTCTGAACTATCCATTTATGCCCTCAGTTATCTTTTTTATATCTATAGGAATTCAATATATTAAAGGTATCAATATTTGAAGAGACTTACTTTAAATTCTCAGAAACGGTTTTGGCTTTATTGTAGTGTCCTCCAACTGGGTTTGCAGCAGCAATGATGGAAGTTCTTGCAGGGAGGCTACAAACCACGCCAGCCTTAGCGAGACTGATACTTTGCTGCTCCATGGCTTCTAACAAGGCTTGATGCTGATTCCCCATCTTATCAAACTCATCTATTCCACAGATGCCTACAATCACCGTAAAATAATACAGACAAAAAAAAAAAAATGTTCCTCTGGCCAAGTTTCAAACCTGACAGGATGGAAACTACTCCACAATAAAAAATATTTTCAGTAGCCTACAACAGTTAAAACTACAAAATGTCACATGGTGCAGAATTTGCTTGTTTTACAGCTAATAAAATACTGGTTTTATTTAACTGCTAGGTAATATTTACTCATTAACAAAGGCAAGGCACTTTGTTGGGTTACAAAAATGAAGATACGAAACTGACCCTCAAAAAGCTTAAAGACAAATTTGAACAGGTAAGGTGAGATATACACACATTTAAGATGGCATGTTTTGATAACTATAATAGATATAATAATTAACTCACTGGTTGGGACATGTTGTCCAAATGACTCTTAGAATATAAAGAAATTAACCGAAATGATAAGGCTTTTTAAAAGGGCCCCAGAATTATTATTATTTGCCTTGGCTTCTTACCTTGATCACCAAGTACCAGGGCACCAGCTTCCAAAGCAAAATCTCCCGAGGAACTATCTTTTGAAAGAGTTACAGTCAAACCAGAGGTGGTTGTGGTATTACCACAAACATACACGCCACGTGGAGCAACGCTGCACGCCGCCTAATGAAACAGAGCTTAAGAGCATCAACCAAAGTAAAAGGGAAATAGTTGCTTTATTACTCATAAATGTTAACTATATGCCAGGTATTCTTCTAAAAACTGTACTGTACAACCTTTACCACCACAGTAAAAGGAAGGTATTATACTCCTGTTTCTGATGTAGAAACCAAGGTCTGAAGACAGTAATGCGTACACTAACTTACGAAGGTATGAAATCAGGATTCAATCAAACCCAGGCAGCCTAATTCTGAAGTCTGTGGTCATGTGAATACTCTACACAATTCCATTTTATACTTCATTTTCAAGTTCAAATAGTAAAAACATCAAGTTCCAACTTTAGTTTCGGAGACACGAATGCTTCTTTAAACATCAGGTAATAAAATGGCTCAATAATGCCCACCTTCTGAGTAAACAAGACATGGTATGATGGAGAACTAGTTAAATAGCACAACAGCTAAAAGCACAGACCTCTGGAGTCAGGCAGATCTATTTAAATCCTGGCTTTAGCATGTACTGACCGGCGGTGCTGCTCACGAGCCTCTCTGAACCTCAGCTTCGTTCTGCTTTATCATGTACTGCCCTGAGGTATACAGTAGTGTGTATCTGCTAATCCCAAACTCCTCATTTATCCCTCCCCACCTTCCCCCTTTGGTAATCATAAGTGTGTTTTCTATGCCTGTGAGTCTGTTTCTGTTTTGTCATTTTATTCGATTCCACATTTAAACAGTATCATACGATATTTGGCTTTTCCTGTCTGACTTACTTTGCCAAGTATAATCTCTAGGTCCATCCATGTTGCTGCAAATGGCAATATTTTATTGTTTCCTATGACTGAGTAGTATCCCATTGTATATACATACCACAACTTCTTTATCTAATCACCTGTCAATGGACATTTAGGTTGCTTCCAGGTCTTGGCTATTGCAAGCAGTGCTGCTATGAACACTGGGGTGCATGTATCTTTTCAAATTAGTTTTCTCTGGATATATGCCCCAGAATGAGATTGCTGGATCACATGGTAATCCTATTTTTAGTTTTCTAAGGAATCTCCATACTGTTTTCCATAGCAGCTGCACCAAATTACATTCCCATCAATAGTGCAGGAGGGCTCCCTTTTCTTCACACCCTCTCCAGCATTTATTATTTATGGACTTTTTAACGATGGCCATTTTGACCAATGTGAGATGATTCCTCACTGCAGTTCTGATTTGCATTTCTCTGACAAAATAGCAACATAAGCATCTTTTCACCTGCCTTTTGTGTATTCTGGAAGTTAAACCCTTGTCTGTCGCACCATTTGCAACTCTTTTCTCCTTGTCTGTAGTTGTATTTTTGTTTTGTTTATGGTTTCCTTTGCTGTGCAAAAGCTTGTAAGTTTAACTAGGTCCCATTTGTTTATTTTTATTGCCTTGGTAGAATGACCTAGGAAAATATTGCTATAATTTACATCAGAGAATGTTTGGCCTATGTTCTTTTCTAGGAGATTTACAGTGTTCTGTCTTGTTTAAGTCTTTTAGCCACTTTGAGTTTATTTTTGTGTAGGGTGTGAGAGAGAGTTCTAACTTCATTGATTTACATGTGGCTGTCCAGCTTTCCCAACACTATGTGAAGACATTGTCTTTTCTCCATTGTCTATTCTTGCCTCCTTTGTGGAAGATTGACTGTAGGTGTGTGGGTTTATTTCTGGGCTCTCTATTCTGTTCCATTGATCCATGTCTGTTTTTGTGCCAATACTACACTGTTTTGACTACTGTAGTTTTGTAGTATTGTCTCAAGTCTGGGAGGGTTATACCTCCAGCTTCATTCTTTTTCTTCAGTACTGTTTTTGCAATTCTGGGTTTTTTTGTGATTCCAGCATTTTATTTTTTTAATGTGACTTTTAAAAGAATTGTTTTTACTTTCCTTTCCTGATATTTCATCATTAGCCATTAGCAACAGATTTCTGTATGTTAACCTTGTATCCTGCTACCTTACTGAATTCGTTTATCAGCTGTAGTAGTTTTTGTGTGGATTCGTTAGGGTTTTTATATACAGTAACATGTCATCTGCATATAATGACAATTTTCCCCCTTCCCTCCCAATTTGGATCCCTTTTACTTCTTTTTCTTGTCTGATTGTTATGGCTAGGACTTTCAGTTCTATGCTGAACAGAAGCAGTGAGAGTGGGCATCCTTGTTCCAGATTTTATTGAGAAGCTTTTCAACTTTTCACCATTGAGTTTTATGTTGGCTTTTATTACGCTGAGATATGTTGAGATATGTTCCCTCTATACCCACTTTGGGGAAAGTTTTTATCATAAATGATGTTGAATTTCATCAAATGCTTTTTCTGCATTTTTTGAAATGATGATGTGATCTTTGTCCTTTCCTTTGCTGATGTGGTGTATCACACTGATTGATTTGCATCCCTGTATACCTTGTGTGCATCCAATATTTTTGTTAGTATGGATGGCTCCACATCTTTCCTCTGGGTGTGCTGGCTCTTATCCGCTTGATACAGGGTATGATCAGTGTTGTGGTGACCAGAGCCTACACTGGATATTCAGTGGGGCCTCCTCTTTGCTCTGTGGTTGTCACCTGCTGGGGGCAGGGTCTGCTCCCCAGTTGTTGAAGTAGAAGCCCACAGATCTATTTCTTTGCTGCTGTGTGAGGTAGGTAGGACTGGATCACTTCCGCTGGGAGACGAGCTGCTGAGTACTCCTCCACAGGAGATGTCCACCAGGAAGTGCACTCTGTGGTGTCACCTGCCATCTGCTGTGCGGGCTCACAAAGTACACTGTTGTTGGCGCTGCCCTCGGCCCTGCCTCAGCTGTGGGAATTCAGGCAGTCTGCCCTGGTGTCCCTTGGGCACAGTGCTCAAAAAGTCACCAGGGCAGATCTGCGGAAGTCAGGCTCCAGGACCCACTGCACCCTGGGTCCGCTGTGGGCTACAGGGTCAGCCCTGATTCAGCCCTGCCTCCATGTGGACAAGTCCACTGAATGCTGACCCTGCCAATATTCTGCCCGAATGTCCCACCCACATCACTGAGTTTACAAAGGCACCAGTGTCATAAATCTGCCAAAGCCAGCGAGGCTCAAATTTCAGCCTCGTGGCTTCCAAAGTTGAGCAGCCCCTAGGAATGGGTTCAGATTTCAGCCTCACTTCCACTTGGGGGCAGCCTGCCAGCTAATGAGCCATTCCAGAGCAAGCCAAGAAGACAACTACGGTGCCGTCTCGCCCCTCCCTTCAGGAGAACACATTAACAATGGGGGTTTTATGGCAGGGCCACTCCCTGTGAGCACTATGAGAAGGAGGCTGCTATGGCGGGGACCTGCCCCTCTCTTCACACACGCCAGCCATGGGGATTTTTATGGCGGACTTGGGCTCCTTTGCACACACTCCGTTTCAGCCTGGACCACTCCAGCCCTCTCCCTGGGTCTGTCCTCTGAAGCCCAGGTTTCAGCATCCAGTCCTGGTACACACCAGCAGGCAGGTGTCTCGGGTTGGGAACTGCACGAATCCTCTGTGCCAGTTTCTTCTGTTCTGCCTGCTGCCCTCTCCTCAGAGCCTCTGAAGCTCCCTTTCTGCCCCAGCTGGTCTCTCCACTGGTGAAGGGGATTGCCAGGGTGAGGGCACTTTCCCTATTTCACCAATCCCTCCCTGGGGGGCAAGTCCCATCCCAATTTTATTTTTTTCATTCTACCCAGTTGTGTGGAGATTTTTTTCTTGTAGCTTTACTTGTATAAGATCTTCTGCCAGAGTTCAGTATGTATTCTGTGAGAAATATTGCAGGTGTTGATGTATTTTTAATGCGTTTGTGGGAGAAGGTGAGCTCCGCATCCTTATATTCCGTCATCTTGAAGCCCCTCCTCAAAATCAAGTTTGAAGGAAAGTGGGTTCATAACGCAATGAGGAGATCAGAGTTTCCCATCCGTGCTGCACAGAATCACCTGTGGTTATTATATACATATAGACACTAGGACCATAATCTGGAGATTTTTAATTCTTAATAACTGCGGAAACCAGTATTTTCAAGAAGTTTCAAAGATGATTCTGACATGCAGCCAGGGATTCTAACCCTTGTACAATGTTTCAGTAGCCAGAGGACTACAAAGAAACTCTTTACCAAAGAACCAGGGAGCCCTTAGTCTGGGCACATTTTTCTTCTTTTCAAGGGGGTTGGGGGTAAAGAGAGGAACACGGGCATTCTTATTAGAAAGGACTCTATGGCTGGCTTACCAAGTGTCACTCTAAGGATACTACAAGCATTCCCACAAGCTGCACCTTCCAGGGCTGTAATAAGCCCTGCTGGGGAGAACTACTAGGCTGACTGGGATAGGCAGACTCTTCTTGGGGACCAAGAACAGACTGGTCACAGAAGTTGCCTTGCTTTAGACTCAGAGAAGCAGTGGGATGGAGGGGGCAGATCTCCTACCTTTATCAGACTATTCTTAAAGCCCAATACAGTGTTTGCAGAGTGGTGTGAAGAGGGAATGAGTGACCCGGCTTTACTTTCTTGAACTATTCTGCTCATAGGTGAGGTCACAACAAAGACTAGCAAAGCAAAAAATGATATAAAAACAGGGGTTAGGGAAATGGTTAACATTTCGCGATAGTTGATATCTTAACAGACCAGCATGCTTGTGCCGCCTGTGTGACAGGAGACTGGCTTGGTTTGAAAGGATGGTCACATACAAGTGATACATGACTCACACACAAACCCCAACATGCTCACACTACCAGACAAACGACACCCTCTGGAACACAACTACTCCTTGTTTTAAGAAAATCCACTTGTGAATTATTCATGCCTTTTATGAGCAAAAGGTCAAATACTAAAGGACTGATTCCTTACCTGTAGCATCTGACTCTTTCCCAAGCCTGGGTCTCCAACAACAAGGACATGTGGGTCTCCTCGAATCGGAATTCTGTTTTTGTCATCTGCATATTTCTGGCTTCCTCCGAAGAGTGCTAATGCCAAGCCTGCTTTAACAAGCTCAGGTGTGAAAGAAGAGAGAGAAGAAACAAAAACAAGTGAGAAAAACATGAAGGGGGTGACTAGCAAAAAGGGGTGCTCCTCCTCCTCCCGTTACACTTGTTTGGGAATTTTTTATAAAAGTATGATTGCACTTTGCTTTTTCTTCCCCCCTAAGAAAAGTAAGTCTAAAAATATTAACTTCTTTAATGTAAATGACTAAAGAGCAAAAATTAGAAAGAATATAAAATCAGGTTATCTTAAAAGTCACTGAGTAGAGACCCACCTTGCCAGGCATGAATCCATTCCACAAAACTAAGAAACATTCGTGAGCTTCTGCTGTAACATTTACAGTGTCCAGAATCACTTTAAAAGAAGCCCACTCCTATTAACTCTAATTGGTAAGCAGCTCTTACAAGGGGCTGTATTTTGCCTCATTTATGGAGAAGGATGATTCAGAGTGAAATATAAATAACTGGCCAACAGAAATCAGCTATTTAGGTGAAATCTTTATATCCTATTTTTGCAAAATGTATGTATTTTTGAGTAAAGATGAAGTAAAATACTTACTTCATGACCAAAAATGACAGGGCAAAGCGAGCTGAAAAACAGAATGCGACTTATAAATTCTAATTTACATCTCAGTGACACATTAGATCTATTTTACAATTTGCTTACCTTGCTTTATTTAGCATCAAAAAAATAAAATAAAAAAATTAAAAATGTGTATCACCTCAAACAACTCAAGAAATTTTATTCTAACAGTAAATGTCTCAAAAATTTTGGTGACTGTTATAAAGGGAAGAATGCTTTAAAAATTGTGCCTGTGTAAGGGGGACAGGATACTCGTAAAGCATTTTAAAGTAACCAAATATACTGTTGACCTTTTTACATTACTTGCCTTTAAAATGCATCATAATCATGGTTTCCTGCTTTAGGATACAGAATTATACTGCATTTTACATGAATGGACATCTTTAGACCTGTGCAGCCGAGTCACTAAAAGAACGAGACTAAAGGGTGAACTGAATACATAATATTTTAAGATGGGATAAAATTTCACTTTTTTAGTTCAGTTCAAAGAATCTGAATAAATTAGACTGCATAGGAATATATGAAGCGTTATAACGAATATAAAGAAATATTTTACAGTTATAAATTGTACAAACAAGGAACCAACAAAAATGGACAGGGTGGAAGAGAGACAATCAGAAGTAAACTGTGAATCATTATCCCTGTTAACATATGTTAACACAGAAGTCAGTGTCCTGCTGGAACCCCTGGCGATCACTGCTCAGCGTGCTCCCGCACGGTCACTGCTGGCTTCCCAGCCAGCACCTGCACCTGTCTGCAGAAGGGCTTTCTATGGCCGCTGAAGCATCATCAGCAGGCAGCCCCAAATCTAGGCCCTTAGGTGGAAAACTACTGAGGCAAGTTCTACAGTCTATTGTCGCAGAGGCCTCAGAAGGATCAAGTCTTTATTACGCCTTCATTAAGGCACCATGTACTGACTGCCATCCCTTCTCTGCCTCACTTCCCCATTCCGCGCCCAGTATTTCTGGGAATCACCTCCCAGGTAAACTACTTACCCAAATCATTAGTTTAGAAGGAACCCAAACTAAAACAGACTTTTACTGTCTTCTCCATTCTCTTTTCATAGTCCTACATTTATTAATCTAGCAAGAGTGACAACATTTTTCTTAAAAAGCCAGAAAGTAAATAGTTTCAGTTTTAGTGTCTGGGTCACAACTATCTAACTTGCATGAAAGCAAACATCAACCATATGTAAATTAATGAGTGGGGTTGTGGTCTATTAAAACTTTATTTACCAAAACAGGCAGCCTACCTAATTTGCCAACCCCCTGCAAGATTAACAAATAGAGGCCCATGAAAAATTCTAGTTTTGATGCTGAAATCACAAACTTAGAACTAACAGGTAAAAACAAACTGTGGGGAGGAAACCCAGGTTTTTCAAACTAACTTACTTTCTGTAAGTGTGGCAGAAGAAGGACCCCTGAACGTGTTCATTTTGGACTGTTCTGGTCCTCAACCAGGTTGCTCCTGGACCACCTGCTGAAGACCACTCACTACTCTATCACTCACCACCAGATCACACGGCCATCCTAGCTCAGAACACTCTCTTCCCCCAGGGTGGGTTTGCATGGCCATCTATTCCGAGAAGGTCTCTGAGGATTTATGGACAAAGAACCCCTGAGGAACTCTATACTTTTCCCAGATGGTTAATTAGCATATTAAAGGCAGAAAGAAAAAGTGTCAAAGTCCCCTAAAGCCCAAAGCTTAGAGGAAGAGAAAAGCATGACAAGATCAATTTTTCAATGCAAGGCATTTCAAAACCTCAGTTCTCTACCTCTGTTACATCTACTATTTGGTCTCTCTCATTTTCTATTTCTTCAAAATCCAAAAGCTGTCAAAATGTTTTAAAATAACAGCATGTTGTGTCAATTATGTTAAGTACATTATGAAATCTTATTTAATCTTCAGAACAACCTTCTGAGGCAGGTTTTATTATTTCCACTTTAAGAAAATAAAATGAAGGAGAAATTAAGTAACATGCCTCAGATCACACTGGAAGTTAGTGGCTGAAGCGAGATTCTAACTTGGCCATCTCCCCCAAAATGCTCCTAACCACTAAGGCAAATGTGCCTCTACTTTGCTTCTTCTCCACTGTACAGCAATAACATGGAAGTAAAAAATATTAGGAAATACTCTTCTAATGTAAGTGACTTCTAGATGAATCTCTTTCTTGCTTTTTGAAAGTAAACAAACAACCCCCAACATATGACTAATTGAAATGACTTTGGAATTCATTGTCCCATTACTCTTCTGTTGAGTAACCAGCTTGTGTGAGACAGTAAATTTTCCTTATTGTTCAGAGATCAGCAAATTTATCTGTAGAGGTCCAAACAGTGAGCCATTCTCTGTCACTTCTACTCAACTCTGCCACTGTAGCTCAAAAGCAGTCAGACACTGTGTAAATGAACAAGTGTGGTTACGTTCCAATAAAAATTTATTTATGGACAGTAAAAACTGAATTTCATATAATTTTGTGTGCCACGAAATAGTCTTCATTTGATTTTTTTTTTTTCAGCAATGAAAAAATGTAAAAGCCACTCTTAGCTCATGGGCTGTACAAAAATGAGTGGTTAGCTGGATCTGGCCTATAAACTATAATTTACAACCATTCTGACTAGTTTTTGGTTACTTGTAGCCAAGAGCACCCCCAACGTTCACATAGATGATAGAACCTAAGATAATCTCATACATACTTGACAATGAGTTTAAACAGGTTTTCTTCAGATTGAATCTCCTGGATGGCATAAAAGTCTTTAAGTGAGAACTCCATCAACATTCCGTGTTTACACCCAACCTCAGAAGCCTTGGTTTTCTGTCCTTTGCTATTGCTAACAGAATTTGCTTCAATGTACAAAAGGAACATGCATTTGTCATTCTTATTTCGAGAACCTGTAAATTTCGAAGTATGAAATACAGAAATTAGTATTTTCATTTTCCCTACAAAGATTCAAGTCTAACGTAAAAGAAAGGCACATTAAGTTATAAATAAACCTTTATTCTAGAGGAAAAGTTTCATGTATGTAAGAATCAAGGAATTCTCTAAATTACTGGAAATTAAGAACTGTCTTTAAAAGGGAAAAGATGAATGCTGACAAACTACTGAAGGTCAATCAAATTGAGCAAAGAGTTTTACCACACCTTCTTCTGCATTTGAGACTTTGACAACTCCAGTAATGGTCACTGTGTCTCCCGGGACACAGCTATCCACAAGATCGTGAACAAGCTCACATTCTATTGTTCGTGGAATCCGACCTGCTTCTCGCTGATCGTCAGACATCAACTCCTGGATTCTGAAAAGTTAAACAGGGGAGGGTATAAGCTCAAGTGATAGAGCACATGCTTAGGTTCAATCCCCAGTATCTCCATTAAAGAAAAAAAATTAAATAAATAAACCTAATTACCTTCACCTCAACCAAAAAAAAAAAAAGTTAAACAATTTTCAGTTAGTACATTTACTGACTTAGGGTTATTTCTCAGCATATTAACGATTCAGGGTCCATGTGGTTCTGAGAAAGAAGGCAGTTAGTTTTTAAAAAAAAAAAGTCCAATGGTGTATCTAAAATTACTTCAGCAGGTTCCAATTAAAGATGGCAGGATAAACACATGCATTCACCTACCTTCCCTCCAAAACGTCCACCAAAATGACAATCACTAAGAATGAAGAGACGTTTTGGGCGTGTCATCAGCAAATAAGATAATAATGAAATTTTAGAAAACAGTAAATGGTAAAATATTGGTGAATAAAACAAATGAATTCCAGAATACACACAGGAAAAATTTACAAGGATACAAGACAAGTGGGAGCCACTCTTCTCAGCACAGGCCTAGAGAGGCTTCCAAGTTGGGGCTGGCAGGAATGGAGAGTGGGAGTAGATGGCTGAAAGAAAACAGGACAACTGAAAGACAAGTCATGGAAGAGCTGCTCAGAATTTTTTTGGAAGGTGGGTGGGCAGATGGGGAAGAGGAGGATGAGGGCACCCAGTGAAGCTCTGAGCTTTCTCTACCAGGCAAAAACCAGAGCACTGCTTTAGGGAAAGGGAGCCGTCCCCTCGTGAGGGGAGCTATGGTGTCCAGAGAGGATATCAGAGCTCAAGCATAAACCTCTTCATTCTGGCATTTGAGGGGCCCAATTCAAATTCCAAAGCCCATTCATAAAGCAAAATCTGATAGTCAAAACCCTACCTTCTTATGCAGGGATGAGGCTTTATGAGGGAAAACTCCTAACTTAAAAAATAGCAAAGGAAACTTACTCTTACTCCAAATAATTTCTCCTTCCTCATCAGATATTTGAGAACGAAATGGCAATAATGCAAGAAGGAAAGAACATTAAAAACAAACAAAAAACTGCCTAAGAGTTTCTGAGGAAATGTTACCATCATGAAACAAGAAGAAGCTGTTATAAAAAAGAAACTATTGGAAAACAAGTGAAATCAGAAAAATTAAAGACATGTATACAAAAATCAAACATTTACAGGAATACAAGGAAAAGCCAGAGGAATTTAGAAAACAGCACAAAGAAAACAAAGGGTAAAGGAAAAGTTAAAAGACAGGTGAACAATCCAGTGGATGCAGCTGATAGGAAGCCCAGGAGAGAAAACAAATATCCTGGAGATGAAGACAGCTACAGAAGGGCCAACCAGTGTCAAGCAGGATGAAGAGGCTCACACTTTTTCAGACCACCATGGATAAAAAGATTATTAAGAGTGGGAAAAGTACTAAACAACAAAGTTATCGTCCAAATATGAAGCACAATAAAATTTGGGATAATTCAGTGGAGTATAAGAAAAGCTAATCCATTCTGATTTTGATGCTTGGATCATTTTCCTTTAAGGAACAAAAAGACCAACAAAACAAAACAACCCAGTGACATAAATTACACTTCCTTCTCTTGGCAGCTGATCACCTTACTTGGTTCTTTGTTGAGTATCTGCATTACTATAAAAATGTAAGTGCTGTTTGTTGTTCTGTTAGATATAACCTACAGACAAAACCTGGAAGATAATTACGATTAAGAAACGGAAGTAAACTTTGACAATTTAAAAGTAACTCATAGTTTAAAAAAGTCTAGAGGTAGAAGGGGAGAAGGGAAAGCAGGTACCACATCTCTGATGTCCTCAGCTCACACAGACTGGATGAGTAAAGTGAAGGAAGAGGGGTAAGAATGTCAACTAAAATCACGTGTAAGGCAACAAGAAGCTGTGGGAGCTGCAGCCCTCCGTATGAGGCTTTAAAAACACATACACACATTACTGTAAAACTTTAAAATTTAATCACTTAAATTGTGAATGTAGCTGCAAACCCTGTGGCATGTTTACCCACCACCTTTATCCTCAGTGCACACTTAAATACTGGCGGACTGTGATGACAACTGTCAGAATGACACCCTATGCTAAGATCGCCTTGCTTTAAAAAATTACAATTTTAGATTTTTCTCATTAAAAGAATATGTATTTCAATGTGTCACCTTTAGTAAAAATCTGAAACATAGACAAACAAAAATAAGAAAATAACACTCTAACCTCACCTCCCAGATGGTATACACTCAACATGTTTTTATATTTCTTGCCAGTGTTTAAATAAAATCAGTATTATATAGTAGACAGCATTCTGTGACTGGCATTATAGCTTAATTCATTGTAAACATTTTTTGACACCATTTCAAAATATTCTCCTACATCATAATTAATGGCTACACAATAATTCATTGTACACTCTTCTTTATTTCTAATATTTTCTTCAGATGTTTAGGCTGTTCTCCATTTTTGGTTATCTACACCATAAGAATATATTTTCAGCAAGCTACTTCTGCATGTAGCATGACTGTTTCCGTCAGATGAGCTCCTAGAACTGGGGCTGCTGCAACTACAAGGCTTCTGATTCTGATACACACTAATACACACTATGAGGCCATCACCTTGATGCACCCAAATGTTTCAGTTCACTAGTGGAGACACAATAACTTAACTCCTTACAGACATCCAACCTAAGGCTCAGAAAAAATTGGAACAGAATTTACTGTATATGGCAGGAAGGAGGCCTATCTTCTAGGGCAAAATGTCATTTTATACATCTAGTGTAAAACAACTCATTATATAAGCTAATATTGTATTAACAAAGTTTTGCTATAACTAACTCATTTTAAATGAACTTGAATAATATCTTACTTTTAAAAATTCAAGAAAAGGATTTATGGGGAGAGGGTATAGCTCAAGTAGTAGAGCGCATGCCTAGCATGTACAAGGCCCTGGGTTCAATCCCCAGTACCTCCTCTAAAAATAAATAAATAAACCTAATTACCACCCCTCCATAAAAAGGATTTAAATGCCCTCCTTTTATCAATTATCTACTTCTAAGTTTGATTTCCTAATATTAGATCATCATTCAAATGCAATTAAAATACTTAAGTCTATTTTTCATCTGCTATTTTCACCTGAAAATGAAGAGATTTTGTTCAAATAATTAACTTACTCTGAATCTTCTGTGCATCTGTTGTGAACCTTACTGCACTTCTGAGGCCCTCATCACCCGCTTCAGTGGTGAAAGCTCTACAGACATGGGCAGGAAACCAGGCTCCCCCATTCACAGGGCACGTGAAACACTTAACAGTCTTAAACATTTTCTCTTTTATAAAATGGAGTAAGGATCTCAGCACGGTGCACAGTTAACTGTTGTATGTAGTGGTCTTGGTTTTCATGCAGCAGAGGAGGTGGAGCTAAGACAGCATGGTAGCAATCTACTTCACTTTTCCCTAGGTTCTTGGTCTTTTCAGACCATCTCTTTCAGCTACGTTTCCTGGATACCATCCTGACTTCAAATCTATTATTTTCTACTAAGGGATGAGTTATGGGACCACAGCCAGAAAAAAATGGAATAAATTATTGAAGTAAAAATATACACAGAGAAAACTATCTAACTTTCATAAAAGTTTTTTTAAAAAACATCGTAAAATGCCTCAAGGATAGCGTGAACAGAAAATGAAACATATCCATCTCTGAGGGATCCTTTCTGTTGAAACTTCAAAACAATACTATTTCTGGCACAGTTCATTATGGAATGAAACCTACAGCTTTGCTTATATGTACATCCAGTTCAATGAGTCACATAAACGAGATATAAAATGAACTATTTCTCAGGAGCAAAAGCACATTATACATGTGCACTAAATCCTTTCTGGAATCTGATATAGAACACATTTCAAATAAAGACAACTGTCATTTCAACACATACCTCTTCATCAAATAAACCTTTTATTATATACTTTATCACTACCCACAGATAAGAATCAAAGTAGAATACAGGGATGTCGTAGGCTGACTTAGCAGCATGGGCTATCTAGTATCTGCCTTTCATGTTACAGTCTGATCGCTTACTTGATTGACTGCCAGTCCATGGTAACCGTGAGAGGAGAGCTCCGGAGAGCAGTAAACGACTTGCCTCGACAGGCAGGCACAGGACACTGCAACGAGATTCACACACATTTAACTTTTGATCAACTACAATAATATCTCAGGAAAATTCAAGTTAAAATGCTTCATTTAATATCATTTCAAAAGTTGGTCTCAGAACAGTATTAAAGTAAAAACGAACTAAAAGCTGTGATGGCTTTCTATTCCCTTCTGAATGGATTCCGTTTTTGAAGCACTTTTCCCGCTGGTCTCCCTCGATTACTGCTCTTCCTCTTTCTGCCATGGGCATGAAAGGCTCCCTACTTGCCTCTCACACCAGGCACTTCTTCCTTCCTTCATGCCAATGTCGTCTCCCAATCCCTGACTGCCCCCTTGTATCCAGTGTCACATACACATGCCCAATCCTCCCGTTTTCAAAAGCCTCTCCAAGTCTTCTTTAATCCCCAGTTCTCCTATCTCGCCACCTTTTGCACTGTTTGTACAGTATAATATTAATTGTACCACACAGGCAGTCTTCAACATATAAGTAAATTTTGTTCAAGTTTCTGTAAGACACTTGTTTGCTGTTTGTACCTCAAGACACATTCAGAGACTGTGGCAGACTGTGTTTTCCAAATACAGTTGTAACAGTATCTCTCCTCAAATCTTTCTGGAACCTTGCTACTCCCCTGTGAAGAGATGGATGGAGTCTGACCCCTCCCCGCAAAGTGGACAGGCTGTGACTCACTTTATACCAACCGAATGTGACAGGAGTGATGCTGCTTGACTTCTGAGGCTACCTCAAGAGGCAAAGCCATTTCTGCCTGGCAGCTGGACCTCTGTCTTTCTAGCTATCAGCAGTCACGTGAACAGAATCAGTGTCCTGAGCTACCATACTGTGCGCGAGAGGCCAAAAGCAGGCTGCACAGAAGGACAACATGGAGGAGAGATACAGGCCAGCCCCCAGCCACTCCAGCCGTGGCTGTTTCAGCTCCAGCCACCATTAAACTACAACTCTGAGACTCAGAGCCAGAACTACCCAGCCAACCAGTTCTCCCAAGCTCCTGACCCACAGAAACCATGTGAAATAATGATTGTTGTTATTTTCAGCTACTATATTTTAGGGTGATTTGTTATGCAGCAAAAGTGACTGGAACAAAGATTACCTGAAACAACCATTTTTCTGATCACTTCAATTCACTGAAGTTCAGACACACACACAAAGGACCAAGCCAGCGTCCCTACTTATCATGTCAGAGGGCATGCAAATAATGTATCCAGAAAATACCCAATTTAAATCAGTATTTAAATTCTGCCTTCTGAGCTAAAGGCAATACCTGAATCTTAAGCCCAAACAGTAGATGACACCCATTTATCAACAATAGTGATTATTCAGAACCAATAGCTGAATCTAACACACTCTGCTCTTCCCACAAGAGAAGGAAGCCTTAGGAATTTCAATTTGAGTGAAAATGTAATAAATGTTAAACTTATTAACGTCTAAGGATGACAAAGGCAACTCTAGACAAGAAAAATAGATATGGCAGGTCTCCCTACCTTATCAAAAGTTTTAATAAGATCAGTGTATATAGGATAATGAAGAGCTGGTATAGGACCAGTGAAATGAAACAGACTCATCTACAGGAGCACAGTGTGCTGCAGAAGACACATTATACATCAGTAGAAATACAGCGCTTAAGAAATGGTGACAACTGACTGTTCACCTAAAAGAATTAAATTAGATCCTTAGCTTTATGCCATTCACAAAATTAACTTCCAGATGGAAAAAAGATCTAAATATAAAAAACAAGACTTTAAAATATTAAAAGAAAATGGAAGAGATATGCTTATAATGCTCAAATGAGGGAGGCCTTCTTAAGCAGCACATAATATGTAAAAGTCGTAATGGGAAAGACTAATCAATTTAACCGTGTCAAAATATAAAACTATAAAACAAAAAGTACACCACAAAGTTAAAAGATAAACCAAAGACAAATATCTGTTCTGAAAGAATGTTCTCTGTAGCATCATTTATAATTGTAAAAATCTGAGAACAGCACAAATGTCCACCAGGAGAATGGATGAACAGTGGCTACTAATTTACTCCACAACAGTAAAAATGAAAAGAATTAGGTATGTACTAAGAGAGGGAGAACTCTAAAATAACTGAGTGAAAAAGAAACTGCTATTTGTTACACTGAGTATACCACTTATGTGAACATACACAACAGAACAAACCCTACATATACAGACTTGAAGAATACAGACTTGAAGAATCCGTCCCGATTTTAGGACAGTGGCTGCCTCTCTCTAGGGATGGAAAAAAGTTAATGGGACTGAGGATAGTTAACATTTTTTGTTAAAAAAATTGCTAACTATTTCCAGCTCATAATGGTGGGTATACAGATATTACTTACATTTTTCTCTATACTTTTCTATAGTTTTAAAACCTACAGTTGAAAAGAGTTAAAGAAAAAAGGAACACTTTACATTCAAACAGCAGAATGCAGGAAAGAAAACAATATGTATACCTATTAAGTCAAAATATAAAAATATGAACGGATAGAATACACATTAACTTTAGGATAATGATCATCTATAGGAATGGTATAAGCCAGGGGGTAAAAAAGAGACACAAATTGTACCAGTAATCCTTTATATCTTTAAATTCTGGATGGTGGTTAGAGATTTGTTTATTTTCTAAATACTGTAAAGTACTTCATAATTTAAAAACAAAATAAAAATAAGCTCTACACTTAGAAATACTGGGAAATGTTTTCTGTAACTTGATTTGCCTTCTGTACCAAGATACTGAAGGAAGGAGTTAAATAACATGATATCACCTTTGTGGGAAGATTAAACTTTCCATCTGGAAGAGAAAAACTCTGAATTCCTCCACATGCAGCACAAAGAAAAGCCATCTTGGTGCAAAGAGGCTTTATATTACTGACGCGAACCACCGTCCCTCTCAGAGCGATGTATTTTCCATAGTAATTTGCTCGGACATTCTTGAGCTGTGTCCACGGCTCATAGTTGTATACCCTACAGATAAACACAGGAACGTATTTATGTACGAATTCACAATGAACAGAAAGTTGAGGTTTCTGTGTTTGCACAAGTTCTTTTTAGGAGCAACTATGGAACTCTCAAAACTTATCAGTCCCGTATATATCAGGGATTTTACAAGTATTAAATCATTCTTAAAAATACAAAAACGCTGTTTTCTCCTTTCTTCTTGTCTCATTGACTGTTCTCTAGAGAAAATGAAAAAAATGCCAAAAGGAAAGTCTACAGAGTCAGCAACTTCTGAGTTTCTTACTTCTTTTTCAGGAACTATCAGAAGGAAAAAAAAAACTGTTAGGAATGTCTATTTTAAATTCTGGGAAAAAAAAAAAAAAACAAACCCTGATGATTGCATTACTCATTTCCTCTAATGAGAATTTAAAATCTTACAATACCATAAAGGTGAATTCAAGAAAAACAAAATTCTATTTGTTCCCTGTGTTCTAGTAATTTTAACAAAATAAACTCACACTACTTAGTGTATTACACAGATTATTAAATGTAAACCGCAGGATCTTGGTAAGTACACACCCAAAATCAACATTTACAAAAATCTGCAGGTTGGCAAATCAAGTTATTTGGGCAGAAGAGGTTTATTTCTACTATGATCACTTCAAATTCAGTGGGTTCACTTGGGTGTGATGACCAATGAGTAAGTAAGGAACTCATGCTCTTTTTAATGACTTCTTCAGCTTTATAAAATGAGGTTCTCATTCTTAAATAGTCTTCAATGCCTGATTCTAAATACTTTAATACCAGCAAATTTCTCACCTTGCATGAATGTGTGGCACATTGACCATAGTTTCCCCATTTCTAGACAATCCTTCTTGGGCTTGTAATTCAGCTGCATGCCTTTCTAGGTCCTTCGTTAATACCTAAACAAGACAGACATTTATTCAAACGTTTGAAAACAAAAGATCTTCTTGAAGCAGAGCTCCTTTTATAGAGACTATAAAGTTATGAATATAAACAGTTCAGAACAGAATATTAACAGAATGCTAATAGCCCTTTAAAATTCTGATATTTAGCCATGATTACTTATTTTACAGTGGATTATGTTTTACGTGGGGTTTTGCTGTCCCTGGACTGGAAAACTCCAGCATCTCTGCTTGCTACCTTCAGTCTCAACTAAACGTAATATTAAAACTCCTTATAGTAGCCCCTAAAGCTATTACATTCTGGGTGGATTGTGGTGAAAAAATATTTTCTACTTTTCCATATTCACTGATTAAGATAGAGAAAGTAAAGATGGCTTTTGAAATAACCAATACTCACTCCCTTGGTATTTGGCATTAAGGTATAATAAACATCTACTTGTACAAAGCAGTATGCTGCCAGTCTGAGAAAAGAGATGCAAATATACGGCTGCAATTGTTATTAGGACCATAAAGGTTTATAGACAAAACACCACACAGATTTTGAAAAGGGGTCATGAGAAGGGTTTCACAGAGTGACAACTGAGTTAGGCCTAAGACACCTGGCTATGGTGAGGTAAGGGGCACTCTATGCCAGCAGACAGCACGTGCAGGAGGCATGGGATTCACAGAATCCTGGAGGGAGCTGTTTTGCCGGACGGTCGAAGGAGAGTAGGGAGAGAAGGTTGAACCAGATTATGGAAGGCCTTCAATGCCACATAAAGGATCTGGAAATCCTTTGGCAGGAAAGAGTCACCAGTTTCCAAGGACAAATGGTGTTTTACCATATATGGCAACAGTTTAGGAAAGACAATAAAGGCTTAAGAGAGATTGTAAAGGTTTAAAAAAAAAAAAAGAGGCAGACTTAAAGAGACATTTTAGAAACAGAAATGAGAGCATTTCATAACTTAGATGTGAAGAACTAATGAGCAGGAGGAGTCTGAAAACAACAGCCAAGGTTCCCAGACCTCGGTCACCAGCAGTGCACACATCTCTACCTGCATCCCCTTACCTCCTCTGCTTTATGTCCAGTCCTCAGTAGCCCTTTAAGACCCATCATAAACCCCACCACGCCTACAAAGTCCTCCTCTGAGCTTTCCCTATTCCTCCCCAGCAGCTGAGGGTCTGTACCTCTGAACGCACTCAGCACTTTCCCCGTGCCTGTCCTGAGATTAACTACATTTTATTTTTACCTCGAATCATTTACCTGTTTGCCAGCCTAACAAATGCTTTCACATATGTTGTGTCATCTACCTCTGAGAACAACTTAGGCAGGCCCAGCAAATATTGCTGAGTTTTCAGTCTATATATGGGGACACTTAGGTAGATTAAATGGCTTGTCCCATGCCACAGAACCCGAACATGAGATTAATCTTCTTGATCCAAGTTCATAACGGGTAATACTATGATGCCTTATCCTTCCTATGAGATTAGAAAGCTCCTTGAAAACAAGGTCTAATTTCTACACAATCTTTGATGAAATTAAGTTAATTCAAATAAGTCAGAAGTAAATGTTATATTTAGGTAAGCTGTTGAATACAGATTGTTGGACAGGACTACAATCTTTCAGTTCTAGCCAAGGTCTCTTGGTAAAAACTAAGTATCTTTTAGAAAAGGTGCTGTTACTGAAAAAACTTCCTTTAAAATTTTGATAAAAGTTTCACAAAATAAACACTTACCTGATGTATTGCCAGACCCATGCAAGCCAGGGTTTTCTCAGGTGTATCCCTTAATTCAGTTGCTATAGTTGGTATTAATTTAGCTATTTCTTCGTCTCTTATCAGTTCTTTAAAATCCACCAAAATACTTCCCTTTCTTTCTATTTCATCCTATAAAACATTAAAGTATGAAAATAATAATTGCTTTTCTGGAGTCAGTTATCATAACTTTGAGAAAGTATGTGTTAATACTGTGATAGTAAGTACTGTAAGTCTTGTGTCAAGAACAGTTCTAATATTTTAAATATATTAACTTATTTTTGCCTCTTAACAACTCTTTGTGGGAGGTATTAATAATACTATTATCCTCAAATGATACATGAGGAAACCAAGGCACAAAGAAAGTAATTCACCCAAGACAGCACTGCTGGTAAGTGGCAAGCTGGCAGCTGGTCAAGGCAGTCCAGTGTCTATAATCACAATCACCAGCACCTCAAATACACTGTTCTATAAGATGACACGGGAGGTGGACTAGTAGCTTTGTTGTACAGGAATCTTACCTTATCATATAAATCAATACGCCTTGTGAAAAAGTTTTCAAATGCTTGAATCTTCTCAATAAAAGGAGAGCTGTCGCTGTAAACTAATCCAACAAATACGGCATCAGTACTAATAATAACCACACGTGAACAAGCATGTTTCCTGAGACAGAAGAAATACTATATAGACGGTAGATGACTTCTTTCGGTTGCTTTGCATACTGGTAACATTTAGATAAGAACTGGTATAGAATGTATACTTAAGATTCTAAAACAAGTTTAGGTCTGCATAATGTGAAGTGCAGACAGGAAGTATCTCTTCTAAAAGCAGCAGCATCTGAAAATCTTTATGTTGAAGCCGTGATACCTAATAGAGCCTATCAGTTCAAATAGCTTACATATTAAAGCCAAAGCTAGACACACTAACTAAACTTTCACTCTGAAACAGAGCTAAAGACAATGCCTTTGCAAAGAAAATCCTACTCGTCCAAATAGCCACTAGTCAAATCTCTTCCTGAGATCAGGGGAGGCAGACCACCACTTGACTGGTCCTCAAAGTATAAAGCTATCTTTCACATGGTAAAGTTCTGTAACAGTTTCAAATTAGTCTCCCACAGAGCAACAGTACAGTGAAGTAGTTTGAAAGTACAGCTGGCCAAAGGTGCCTCCTGAACCCCATCTTTAGGACCAGTTCAAACATCACTTCTAGTGTTCTGAGCTAACTGGTAGGGGAATATTGCAAGTGTTGGTGGCTAATGCATCTTAAGGCCACATAAGACAGATTTGAAACATATCTGTCTACATAATAGGAAAAAAAACAGACTCTCAATACAGAAAACATTTGTAAAGCACGTTATTTATTCAAACACGAATACTGAGTGTCTGTTATGGGGCAAGATCTTGCCCTTAAGCAGCACACAGTCTAGTGGGGAAAAAACAGTTATATATGAAACCATAAAACTGGTATCTCACAAGAGATATAACAAGCATATGATACTATCAGAGCACAGGAAAGATAATTCTCCAAATCCATACAGACAGATGTATGACGTTAGCTGGGGTTCCTGATTATGAAAGGGTGACTCCTTAACTGTGTCTCTACACAAACTGTGTTGGTTGTTGTCTCTCCATTGCAGCCAACCCTCTGTGAGTTTATGATCAAGATCTGCACACTGCGGGGTGGGTGTAGCTCAGTGGTAGAGCATGTGCTTAGCATGCATGAGGTCCTGGGTTCAACCCTCAGTACCTCCAATTTAAAAAAAATTAAAAATTAAAAAAAAAATTTTAATTAAAAAAAAGAATCTGTAAACTGTTAGGTTCTGCCACCTGGAGGCACTTTAGAGACTGAAGGTGGCAGGCAGAAAAAAGGAATTTGTTCCTGTTTCCAATTCTTTTCAGCATCTCTCCAGCTGCCGAGATAGCTACAGCTCCAGCCTCCTGCTCTGAGCACCAACGGTGCCACCTGCCTACCAGAATTACCAGCAGCAACTGGCTTAACTGACCTCAGGTGCCTCAGCACAGCTCTGAAGGGTATGCTTTAGAGGTCCAAGCACAGCTTTGCAGGATGCCTTTCAAAGGTCAAAGCCACAGCTATGTCCTTCTTTGAATTCCTAGTTTCTAGTCATCTTAGAACTACTTACCTTTTACTCCCTCAGACTTAAAGGGTGGTTGTTGCTTTCCAAAGTTACTACTATTTGGGGACTTACCTTAGTGTTCCCTTTTTGCTCTTTTAGTCTTCTATCTGTGTATCCAATTCTCTGTATTAAATCCCCCTTCTGAAATATCTAGTGTGGTTTGTTTTTCTGACTGGTACAAAAATGGAAAATAATGCTCTTAAAGCAGAAACATGATTTAATGGTTTGGGTGAACTAAGATTAAAGAAGGAAAAAAATATGTATGTGTCTGTGTACCAGAAAGTCAAATGAATTATAATAATATGAGATGCAGCATCCAAAGACTAGTTAAGAAAGTAAGATCTGTGGCACTTTTTGCACTTTTAACTCTACCTTCAGAGAAATAAAGCTTCCAGCCTTTATATGGTATGAAATGATCCAATGTTGATTGCAGTAGTAAAGACTGTGTGGTTTGTTCTGGAAAAAAAAAAAAGCCCACAAAAGCAGGATACTAGGTTAACAGAAACAGAAAACTTTTTTTTTTTTTTTTTTACAATTTGTTTCTCCTTCTAACAATGAGAACCTGAGATGTTATTAACAGAGTATCTAAGTTATGGGTTTCAGTAAGACTTTTAAATGTTAACATCTAAATATTCAAAGAGGTAAGGTCAACTAAAAAACAGACTGAAATTTGACTTAAACAGCTTTTCATGACAGGCATGAACGGATTCCTTCACAAAGGAAACAAAACGGATCTACCACTGGCCTCCCCTACCGGAAGGAGGTTGTCCTGGGGCTTTACTCAGGTCAGGTCTGCGTTCTCGTTCTCTCCATTTTCCTGAGACGTTCCCACCACCTCTTCCTCTCTTCCAGCTTTGAAATCTTCCTCGTCCAAATCCTCTGCCTCTATACTCTCCATTCATGTCTTCTAAAAGATAAGAGATTAGAAAAGTCCTCATCAAAACTACAGGTGAAAATAGTGCTCCTAAAAAAGACCTAACATAATAAATAAACAAAAATTGGTATCTATTCTAGGTTGAGACTAGGAAATAGGCTTTGCGATGCTGCACAGCGTGGTACAAACCCCAAACACTCTGCAGTGACTCTTCTTTTTTTCTTTAATGGTAACGTAAAGCTATCACTTATTGAATATCTATTATAGACTAGGTCCTCTGAAAATTTTCTCTTTAGTTCTTAGAATTACTTTATAAAGTAGGTATCGTTATTTCCATTATATAGATGAGGAATCTGAGGGTCAGACAGACTCAATGGCTTATTCAAGGCTCAAAGTTGCTAAATGGTACAGTCAAAAGTCAAACCCAAGTACACTTTGGTTCTGGCCTAGAACCTTTCTAATACATCATCCCTGCTGCAAGCCATTCTTTCACAAATTTAACAAATAAATGGAAGTAAAAGAAGAGAAAAATGAAAAAAAAATTCAAAAAGGAGAAATCATAAGAAATACATACTCCCAAATTAGCCAAGGCTTATAAAAGATGTCAAAACACCGAGTATCTCTGTCCATTTTAACTGTCTTGCTTCTCATTTGTTTAGGAAAGATGGTTATGCACTTATTTATCAATTGCTGACACCAGCCTCCTACATCCACTAGCGTGTGAATCTTTGGGAAGAGAAGAATGCCACCTCCAACCACAGAACAACTAAAACTTCAGACACTTGCCAACCTGAACCTCAAAAGCAGTGGTGGGTACATGTCCAGCCAATCAGAAACCCTGCCTGATCTCCCAATAGGGACTATGATTCAAAGAAGGAATACTGAGATCTCACTCCAGGGACAACAGCAGCAGCATCTGCTGTCTGGCGGGAGCAGCTCCTGTGGTGGCCACAGCAGTGTCCTTTAGAGGATGCTCTTGGGCATGAGCTTAGTTGTGGTCCAGTCACTCTGTTTCCTGTGGTACCTGGCCATTTCCTGAGCCTGTTTCTCTAGCACTCCCGTTGATTCTTTTCTTTTCTTTTTTTTTTTTTTCATTACTGTTTTTAAAAAATAATCTACAGAATGCAGTAATCCAATCATAAAGGACAGTCAAATGTGCTTTCACATATTCAAGAAATCAATCAACTAAGTTATAAATAGTTCATTTGTGTCCTTTTTTTTTTTTTTTTTTTTTACATTCCATATATAAGCAGTATCATAAGGCATTTTTCTTTCTCTTTCTGGCTTCCTTCACTCAGAATGATGATCTCCAAGTCCATCCATGTTGCTGCAAATGGCATTATTTTATTCTTTTTTAAGGCTGAGTAGTTGCAGTTACTCTTCTAATCCTCAAATCTTTTTAAGGTATACACATGTGTTTAAGTATACTGAATGCTTACACCTTTTCTTATTTTTATCATTGGGCTTATCACAGGATGAAAATAAGAAAAGGTACCATACCCATTTTCAAGGAGCTCCCACAATAGAAATGAAAGTGAGACAGGTAATTAACTCTAAGATACCTTGTTTGTAGCATTTTAAGACGTTATAGGGCAGCACTGGCTGAAGATACTCCTAACCTGTGACACTATGACTACATCATCACAGCTCCTTATATATGACCAGTACAGCAGTGTCATATCCACTTTTATCAGATACATGGATATTTTTACATAGGCATCTAAGACAGACCTTTCTGGGGAAGCACGGGAGTGGGACAGGGTACACACATGTTTCAATCTTTCTTTCTTTCTCTGTAAGGGACAAAATGGGAAATAAGCTAACTTTCCAGGAGACTTACAACTGTGTTAAAGAGACAATGGAAGCAAAATCATTTCTAGGTCAATAGCGATTAGACAGGTTATCTGCAATTTTTAGATAAATTTGCTGAAATGCAATGAAGTTTTTCTGAAAGTATATCCATATTTATAATTATAATCTTTTTGCCTAATTATTCCTTCCCTTTTTTTCTACTTTGTACATGTGAGATACTCATTTTTACTATACTCAAACTCATAAAGATAGTTCCTGGTTGAGTAACAATAAATCAAAATACAAGTGACTTTAAAAACAGGTTTTAAAATAATTCATATAAGTAGAGGACAAGGCAGTGAAACCACTCTGTATGATATTGTTAGCGACATGTATATGAAATCATCCATTTGTCAAAACCCATGAAACTGCAACAAAAAGAATGAACACTAATGTGAACTATGAATTTTAATAATAATGCATCAATTTGGGCCCATCAACTGCAACAAATGTATTGCAAGATGCTAATAATGGAGGAACTGTGGGTAAGGGAAAGGAAGAGGAGCTACACGGGAACTCTCTGTACTTTCTGTGCTAATTTTCTGTAAGCCTAAAACTGTCTAAAAAATAAAGTCTATCTAAGAAAACAGTTTACTTATACAACTCAATGTCATAAAAATGAACAACCCAATCCAAAAAATGGGCAGAAGACCTGAAATTTTTCCAAAGAAGACATACAGACGACCAAAAGGCACATGAAAAGATGTTCAATATCGCTAATCATCTGAAAATGCAAACAAAAACTACAATGAGGTATGTTCACTGTCAGAATGGCTATTATCAAACAGACAACAAATAACAAGTGTTGGAGAGGATATGGAGAAAGGGGGAACTCATGTACTGTTGGTGGGAATACAAATTGGTGCAGCCGCTATGGAAAACACTGTGAAGCTTCCTCAAAAAATTAAAAAGAGAACTATCATATGACCCAGCAACTTCACTCCTGGGTACATAACTGAAAAAAATAAAAACATTAATTTGAAAAGATATATACACCCCAATATTCATTATAGCATTATTTACAATAGCCAAGCTATGGAAGCAATCTAAGTGTCCATCAACAGATGAATGGATAAAGAAGATATGGTAGGTATGTGTACACACACACACACACACACAAGAATATTCCTCAGCTATAAAAAAAATAACAAAATTCTGCCATTTGCAACATGGATGGACCTGGAGGGTTTTATGTTTAATGAAGGAAGTCAGACAGAAAAAGACAGATACTATATGTTTTCACTTACATGTGCAATCTAAAAAATAAAAGGAATGAATATAACAAAATAGAAATAGACTCGTAGATACACAGAACAAATTAGTGGTTTCCACTGGGGAGAGGGAAGGAGGGAGGGGCAAAATAGATGAAAGGGATTAAGAGGTATAGGTATAAAATACTACTAGATATAAAATAAATAAGCTAAAAGGATGCAATGTATATCACACGGAATACAGCCAGCATTTTATAATAACTTTAAATGGAGTACAAGCTATAAAAATACTGAATCACTTTGTTGTACACCTGAAACTAATATAACATTGTGAATCAATTACACTTCAATTAAAAAATGAAAATAGCTCATATCATACGGATAAAAATAAATAGGAATATATCCATAGAGTGCACTGCCATTCATTACGAGAGTGTATTTGCATCTTTAAATGATTTAACTGATAAGTTAATAACTAAACAAGATCATGTTAGGGCACTAACAGGACTCTGATAATCATCTAACCCACATCATACGTTAAGAAACTGAAGCCCAGAGAAATTAAGCGAACTCATCAAGAACAACATTGTTTCGTGAAAGTACTGAGCTCAAACTTTGTTTCCACATTCCAAACTAAAGCGCTCCTTCGACGACGCTACGTGCTGTATCTTTCTCTAACGAGGTAATACAGTGAGAATAACTAGTATATATTCCAACACAAATGCAAGAGGTAGGACTGTAGAATGAATAAAGGAGCCACCCATCGGGCTGCTATGCTTGGTTAAAAACCCCACTTAATTTACATCTCCTCAGAATAAAACAAACCAAAAAAAATTTTTTTTAAATAAAAAATTTACATCTCCTCAGACTAAGTCCTTACTTGCAAAAGACAGGTCCCAAAGCTCTCTTAATTCACAGCTGAGCCGGCTCTCCCTTCCTCCCAGGAGATAAAAGAAGGGCGGGGAGGAGAGGAGACTCGGAGGTCCGAGCTCCTCAAGTTACCCTGTCCTAGTCCCGCTGTCTCACCACCCGCAACTCTGCCGACGACCCCGCGCGGGGCGTCTGTCGGAGGGGCTCCAGGACCTCAGCTTCACCACCGAGGCTGCGAAGGGGCGCCGGAAGACGTCTGGTGCAGAACGCCACAACACAGCAGCAAACCCAAGTCCCTTCTTCCAAGTTCTTTTTTGGCGCGTCTGTGACGCAACTTCCGCCCGATGCTGCGGCGAGACCGAGGGGCGGGACGGAAGGCAGCCAGTCAAGGAGATCGGCCAGACGGAAGCCGCGAAGCTACCGGAAGCTGTCTCAAGGTTCTGACCGGAAAGCGGAAGCAGCGCGCGGCACGTGTGGGCGGTGCCGGTCTGAGGGCTTTGCGTCCCCTGGGTTTGTGGGAGGTGAGACCGCTAGCGGCGACAGGCCAGGGCCGGGTTGCGGAGCGCGGGGGCCCGGGGAGATCCTGCGGAGCTTGGAGACCCGCCGAGTGTCATGGAGGGCTCTGAGGAGCAACCAGGCTCACAGCCACCGCATTCCGGGGACCACCGCATCCGCGACGGCGACTTCGTGGTTCTGAAACGGGAAGATGTGTTCAAAGCAGTACAAGTCCAGCGGAGAAAGTGAGTAAGGCTGCGGGCCTTTGGTGTTCCCCACCCTCACCTTCTAAACTCCTCTCCCTCCAGGGTCCCATTCTTGACTCTCTGGATCCCCAAGTGTCTCCCTCTTTATCTCCTCTCGGGTCTTCCCAAAGAGGTCTTTGCCCCCAGGATCCCATCCTTGGCCCTCGGGATCTCCGTCACCCATCCTGTCTTCCTACAGAGGCCCCCCTTCGTGGTCTCATACCTGGTCCTATGTTTTAAGCATCCTTCTTAGTCTTTCCACAGAGCCCCTTTCCCATTCTTGGCCCTCGGTTGCCCCGCCCCTTTCTCCACTAACCCCCGACCATGTCCTGGGGTTCTTTCTCTAGGTTTTTGAGATCTTCCCTCCTGTCTTCTCACAGCCTTCACCCTCTGATCTCATCCTTGCCTCCCAGAGCTCCCCTCATCACTACTGTATTTTTTATTCTTGAAACCAGTACTTTTTTTTTTCTATTAGTAATGTGTGCTTGCTCCTAGGTACATAATTTTTGGAAAGTGCTAGTAATTATTCAGACCTTTTATTTGATGTGTAGCTGTGCAGCAGAGTCCTTAGGTTATAAGTTAAATTTGTGATCCTGAAGTTTCACAGCTATATGGGGAAGTGCAGGTAAAGACTAATAGGGGTGCTTAGTTTTTCTTTC
The DNA here is from genome assembly GCF_009834535.1 of Camelus ferus. Classification (NCBI taxonomy): domain Eukaryota; kingdom Metazoa; phylum Chordata; class Mammalia; order Artiodactyla; family Camelidae; genus Camelus; species Camelus ferus. The sequence continues at coordinate 31,559,449 of NC_045714.1, forward strand.
TCATATTGTCCTTTTAAGGTGCTTTATTGTGAAATGTGGTTGTTTGAGTGTGCTTGTTAACAATGTGCTCTTTTAGGCAAGAGCTTTTCATTACCAGAGAGACAGATAGCAACATCTTTATTTCTGGAAAGTACTTTTTAGACATATATTTTGAAACACTTTTCATCAGTTTCCTTGGCAGAAGCCATAGCATTAATTTCCATTTCACTTAGAAAATGATCCTTTGGGCTCAACTACATCCCAGACCAGACTCCCCCTTTACTCTTCCCTTGGGGCTGCACTCATCTGGTTGGGCAGAATCAACCTCTGCAAATCCCACTCTTTCCCAGTGAAGAAAGACATGTGGCTCTAGGTCCTTCTGACTGGGCCCCACTGTTCTTGACTAGGGCAGTGACCTCCTGTCAGGATAGTCAGTTTGAGTGACACCCCCTTCTTTGCATATCAGACCTGCTGCCAGAGGGGTAAACCCAAGCCAGCTCAGACCCAGTGTTTCATTAGCACTGGGCTACTCAAAGGATGAGGCAGGGAAGAATGTACATCTGGGCTGAGCTGAGTTTCAGCTTCTCTGAGAGGATTTATGTCAGCAAATATTTTGTGTCTATTATGTTAGTCACTGAAGACCCGGCAAAGAACAAGAATTGGCCCTATCTGAATACTTAGGATCTTGGAGAAATTCACTCAGATGATTCAAGTGAATCGACTTAATGAAGATGTGACACATACACATACAGAGGTGTGACAAGGTTTAGAGATACAATTGAGGCTGGTGATGCACCCAGCGGTCTAGAATGGTGGAAAGTCTTTAGCAAGGGAAGCTGCATGATGCATCTGTGCATTCTGTCATGATCAGCCTCCTGAAGGACAGAGAAAGAAGAGAAGGTGTGGGATGGGACACGAAGAAAATTAACCAGTACACGTCTTTTAAGATTCAGAGTTCTGTTGATGTGGGCTATGTTCTGAAGGTAAGCAGGGCTTCCTGAGATCCATTTGTTCTTTGCTGGGTAAACTGCGTGGATTAGTGGAAGGAACTAGGCTTGGGGATCAGGCAGACTTGGATTTGAATCCCAGCTCCCACTGTGTAACTGAATGTTGGACGAAACACCTTTCCCTGAGCTTGAAGATCGCTCATCTAGAAAGAGCCATGTCCCAGGATTACTGAATTGAAAATTAAATCAAAAAGTGTGAAACACCTTACCACAATGTTCATAGCAGCACTGTTTACAATGGACAGGACATGGAAACCACCTAAATGTCCATTGACAGATGACTGGATAAAGAAGTTGTGGTGTATTTATACAATGGAATGCTATTCAGCCATAAAAAAGAATAAAATAATGCCATTTGCAGCAACATGGATGGACTTGGAGATCATCATTCTAGGTGAAGTAAGCCAGAAAGAGAAAGAAAAATACCATATGATATCACTCATATATGGAATCTTAAAAAAAAAAAAGAAAAGACACAAATGAAATTACCTACAAAACAGAAACAGACTTACAGATGTAGAAAACAAACTTATGGTTACCAGGGGGAAAGTGGGTGGGAAGGGATAAATTGGGAGTTCACGATTTGCACATACTAACTACTATATATAAAACAGATAAACAACAAGTTTCTTCTGTGTAACACAAGGAACTATATTCAATATCTCGTAGTAACCTGTTATGAAAAAGAATATGAAAATGAGTATATGTGTGTATATATATGACTGCAACATTATGCTGTACACCAGAAATTGACACAACATTGTAAACTGTAAACTGAGTATACTTCAATTTAAAAAAAAGTTTGAAACACCTGACACATGCTGCCTAGTCCCTGACCGACACTCAGTGGAAATTCAGTGTTTTTGTGACTTCTTTATTAATTTTGTGTGTCTGCCCCAACCCAATTCTCTCTAGTCATTTGTCAGTTCATGGTCAGAGATCATGCTGCTGATCGTCCTTTGTGGAGTTTGATTTTGAGATAAACTAGATTGACTGTATCTTTCCTATACTGAATGCAAATGAGATTCAGCTAATTGACTGCATTTCTTCCCCAGGAAAGTAACTTTTGAAAAGCAGTGGTTCTACCTGGATAACATCATTGGCCATAGTTATGGAACCACATTTGAAGTGACCAATGGAGGAAGTCTTCAGCCTAAGAAGAAGAAGGAAGAGCCTACTTCAGGTGCACTGTACTACTTAGGATATATGAAATAGATGCTCTTGAGCTGGCTACTTAGAACCTATCAACCCCAATTAATTCTAAAGTGCTAGCCTAGGCTGTCCCTAAAGAAATCTAAGCTCATAATCTAAAAACTGTAGCTTGGTGGAATGAATTAGGGTCTGCCTTTGGCTTTGACATACCTGGGTTCTGGCTCCAGCCCATCGCTAACCAGCTCACGAGGTAGTTAACCTATAGGGTAGAGGGTAAAGGGTCTGGCTTTGAATTTAGCTGAGTTTAGGTTCTGGCTTTATCACTTGCTTTGTAACCTTGAGCTCGTTATTTGGTTTCTCTGTTTTATATCCTCATCTGTAAAATAGGGCCATAAACATATTTAATATCTAAGCTGCATTGATTGTTCAGTCATATGACACATAGGAAATTCTTAACAGTGCCTTATCTGTTCAAAAACAAATGGCTCCATAATTTTAACTGTCATCATTAATTAAGATTAAATACTTAAATAATCATTAAAATAAATGTACTTAAAATATTTTATCAATAAAATTAAAATACTTCATTAAACTTAAATAATTAAAATACTATTGAAGTTCTGGTTCAAGCCAGTGTATTAAATGCTTTTAAATTAGCATTCATATTTTTATTAAGCACCAAAATTCTAGGCATGATTAGACATGCAATTGTAACAGTTCATGGGACAGATCATCCCATAAAATTTACTTAGCTTTGGGGAACACCAAAAATAATCAAGTAGACAAGCAAACAGCATGAATTCAGATGGTGGTGTGCGCTATGAAGATGATAAGCAGGGAGGTGTAGTGAAGGCAGATTAAATGAGATAAGACTTGGCTGAGATAATGAGCTCAGACCTGAGTGATGGAAAAGATCCACCCACTTGGAGATGTCATAGAGCCCATTCCAGGCAGAGAGAGCAGCAAGCGCTGCAAAGCTCTACGGTGGCACCATGCTGATGTGTCTAAGGGACAGAAAGAAGGGCCATGTGGTTAAGAAATGAGACCGGAAAAGGTAACCAGAGGCCAGATCATATACAGCCTTGCAGGTCATCTTTGGAATGTATTAGAATTGCTACAGGAAGCCACTGTGTGGCTTTGTGCATTGGAATAGATGAGCCAGTGTGCATTTTAAACAGAGAAGTCTGACATACGAGGGCAAGAGTGGAAGCAAGAATATGAGTTAGAGGCTTGGAATTGTCATGACAAGAAAGGATAGTGGATAGGGTAGGGACAGTGGAACTGGAAGGCCAAATTTAAGTGGCTGATGGGCTGGCTGTGGATATGAGCTTAGAAGAAGAAAGATTTCTGAATAATTTTAGATCCCACATGTCACAAGAGCAATTTTCTTCCTTAGAGACCAAAGAAGCGGGCACTGATAATCGAAATATAATTGATGATGGGAAATCCCAGAAACTTACTCAAGATGATATAAAAGCTCTGAAGGACAAAGGCATTAAAGGAGAGGTAAAAGTCAAAGGATTTCTTTTGTTTGTTTTGTTTTTATTTGGTACTTAGGAAATTGCTTGATTTTTAAAGCAGATTTTTCTTAAGGTGAAATGTAAAAATACTGTACACTTTTGTTAAAAATAGCTTGAAGTGCTTATGCAATTCAGTATCTCAAAGATTTTGTTTCTTATCGACAGGAATGTAAGTGAATGACATCACTAATATTGTTAGCAAAAGAGAATTTGATAACAACTTAGTGCATATCAGAGCTTAACTTTGTTCATTCTCAGTAATGTTTTCAGCCAGTGTCTTCAGGAATGACTGTTTCTTTTACCTCTTTTCTCCCTTTCTTGTATATCTCTGTTCTTTTACTTCAATTTAAATGGATTTATAAAATACTTATATTTTAATACAAATTCTACATAGAGTATAAAAATATACAGTTCATCCTTTTGGACTACTGTGGAAAAGGGCCTGGAGATTCAGACCTTTGGATACATTCTGGGGTAAGAAACCTTTAAAGTTACCTATTCTGTGAAAATAAAGTTTCAGGAAATCTGCTTGCTCCTTTTCTTATAGGAAATAGTTCAGCAGTTAATTGAAAATAGTACTACATTCCGAGACAAGACAGAATTTGCTCAAGATAAATATATAAAAAAGAAGAAAAAGAAGTAAGTAGTTTTGTTTGAAAAAGACAAAAATATAAAACCTTTTTATAGATTTATAGAACATATTATTAAAAATAAAATGTTTTCAAACCAGTTTTTTAAAACTGATGTTCTGTTGTTCCTTTCGCCAGGTATGAAGCCATCATTACTGTTGTGAAGCCATCCACCCGCATTCTTTCAGTTATGTATTATGCAAGAGAGCCTGGAAAAATTAAGTACGCTTTGTTTCCTTTCAAAAGTATAATTGGGGGAAAATATATCTTTAAGAAAGTCATGATTTTAAGTAAAATGAAAATCTTGCTCATCTGCATAAAGTGTCCTCCTACTTCATAAATTGTAAGTCCTTTTTACTGTTGCCTCCAAAGCAATCAGTAATCTTATCAACATAATTTTTTTGAAACAAACAAACAAAACTTGAAAAATGATGATTAAATAGCAGACTTTGCTTAGCTAAAAATGAATGAATCTTTTTTCCTTAGCCACATGAGATATGATACACTAGCCCAGATGTTGACGTTGGGAAATATCCGTGCTGGCAATAAAATGATTGTGATGGAAACGTGTGCTGGCTTGGTGCTGGGTGCAATGATGGAACGAATGGGAGGTAAGAGTTAACGTTTTCAAGTTCATTAAAACCCCACTGTGATTTGAGTAAAGGGGTCTAAAAAATTCAAACTCAAAGAAATAGAGGCTGAGTTACTGTGAAGTTAGTGAAGTGACTAGGGTGTGCTCGCACAGCTCCGGTCTCGGGGACCTTCCTGCACAGTTCACATCTCCCAGCCTCAGTGGTGTTGGCACCCCCGATGGCAGTGCCTTTTCCAGCTGCTGTATCAGTGGGGATAGTTCAAGCCTGAAGCTGGCTAGGACCTCCAGGACAGTCATTTTAGTAAACTCTTGGATTATTGGTGCTCATTTTATTGGCCTGAATTGAGGGGATTGGGTGGGAAGAACACTAGGAGTGTATTCTGCCCCAGAAGAGTACATGACAGCCTAATTTGCCTGCCTTTCCCTGACCCATAGAAGATAAGAACTGGTAACTGCCTTGTTTGAAGCTTGGACTGAGGGGAAACTGAGAACCGCTCACCAATGATGTGACATACAAAGTTGTATGATCACAGCGATTTACCGTATGCTTCTTTAAGACTTCCCATATACCTGTTTGGAATTATATTACCTCCAGTGGGAGTATTCATAGACTCTAAACAGAAGAGCTGCACAGTCTTCAGCCTCTGAACAGTGCAAAGTGGAGAGACCTTCAGTCTTCTTATTGTGGCCCACCCCGAGGGTTGTGTAGCCTAGAGTTGCTCCATTGAGCAGGTGTTTGTCTCTTTTGTCTGTTTAGGTTTCGGCACCATTATTCAGCTGTACCCTGGAGGTGGACCTGTTCGGGCAGCAACAGCATGTTTTGGATTTCCAAAGTCTTTCCTCAGTGGTCTTTATGAATTCCCCCTCAACAAAGTGGACAGTCTCTTAAATGGGACATTTTCTGCCGAGATGTTATCTTCAGAGCCAAAAGACAGTGCTTCCGTTGAAGAAAGTAATGGCACACTGGAGGACAAACAGCCTTCAGAGCAAGAGAACGAAGACAGCATGGCAGAGGCCCCAGAGAGCAGTCACTCAGAAGAACAAGAAACAATGGAAATTGTCTCGCAAGTTCCAGAATATAAAGAGCCTAAAGAGACAGGAAACAAAAAGGATTATGTAAGAATGTTAAGCGTTTCCCCTACTCTTGTAGTGTCTTCTTCAGGGCTTCAGTGAACTTCACATAAGCACTGAGGTTCAGTTTGGCTTTGGAGTATCAGCTCCCAAGGTATCAAAACAGAGAAAGAGCGTGTGTGAGTACACACATGTATGATTTCATCTGTGGGATGGAGCTGGAGGATGCAGAAGCACTGTGCAGGTGGTTCAGTGATGGTTTTGTAACACAGGCTCTTGTGTGTTTTCAACTTCCTTGTAAATGACCTCCTTCTGTTGCTTTAGTCCAAGTTAATAAGTATTAGGTGTTTTGACAGACCAGAGTTCCCATAAACCTGATTGAATGACCTCAGTATGTTGGTTTCTTATTTTTCTTCTTGAAGATTCAGGAAAAGCAGAGGAGACAAGAAGAGCAGAGGAAAAGACATTTAGAAGCTGCCGCTCTGCTGAGTGAAAGAAACGCAGATGGGTGCGTTGATGGGAGGACGCAGGCGACGTCTTGGTGCTCATGGGCTCTGCTTCAAGCAGATTAGAGTTCTCTATCTATTTGCCTGCTTTGATTATAGTGGGAGCAGAGGTGATGGTTCTGTCCTGGGTTTTTTAAGATAAGAGGCTGCATCTGGCAGAGGTGGGAAATCAATTATGCTGGTTTTGGAGTTTAAGAAGGAATTTCTCCAGTGATGGCACATCATATGGGACTGTGTAATCCCACTGGGTGCAGGTTGTGAAGCATTCAAATTGATGTGCTACTGGCCAAGGAAAACCTGACAGGAGAGGTAGATTTGGGTAGCTGCAAAACCAGTGTTACAACATTGGATTTGTTTACAGGTGATTTTTTTTTTAAATCAAGAATGTCATTAAATGCCACTTGGCGATGCCAAGCACCATGAGAGCTTATAATCCAGTTTGTGTTTCTTAGAAAGTGATAGCTCATGATTTTAGTGACTGGAATCTCTAGAATGTATTTAAAGCTCTTCCTTGTGTGAGTCATGCAAATAAATACGCAGACATTTTAAATGCATTTTAAAACCTGTGCTCTGCTTTGGGAGCATAGAGAAATAATTTGTCTGACATTTTCCTTGCAGTTTAATTGTAGCTAGTCGTTTCCATCCCACTCCACTGCTCCTGTCTTTGCTGGACTTTGTGGCTCCTTCAAGGCCGTTCGTGGTCTACTGCCAGTATAAAGAGGTAATACTGAAACAGAGTGGGCAGGAGTTCTTGCATCTGATTGTTGATTCTCACAAAGCAGCCCTCAAAATAATTCTTAACAGAGCTCTGTTTATGCCTTTAGCCTCTGTTGGAATGCTACACAAAACTGCGGGAAAGAGGAGGGGTTATCAACCTCAGGCTGTCTGAAACCTGGCTCAGAAATTACCAGGTATGTGAATTTTTGACAGGGAACTGGCTGTTGGAGAAGGAAGTCTCTGGCTGGGTGTGTATAAGGTAGCTAGTTCTCCATGGACCCAGCTCCACTGCTGATCATGAAGAGCCCAGAGGGAGGAACACAAACCAGTCCCCCACCAGAAACTTGCTTCTGATTTAAGCAAAACGGCTTCAGTTTTATTTTTCAAAAGAAAATTACCTAAACCCTTTTTTTCACTTTTATCTGCACTATCACATGAAGGAAGGGACTCCTTAGGAGTTGGTCTGATTAAATCTTCATGAGGATCTATGTCGTTTAAATTCTCATTTGTGGCACATGTGTTGTTAGCATGGGCCTTATCTGCTTAGGAAAACACGAATGTCTGTTTTTCTGTCTTGATTAGGTTTTGCCAGATCGAAGTCATCCGAAACTACTGATGAGCGGAGGTGGGGGTTACCTTCTCTCAGGCTTCACTGTTGCCATGGACAGCCTTAAAGCAGAGCCCAGTCTCAAACCCAACACAGGCACCGCAGAATCACACACGACTGAAGAGCCAGCAGCTAAAAAACGGAAATGTCCAGAGTCCGACTCTTAACTTTTCAAAAATTGCTTTGATCTTTGTTCTCAGGCATTATACAGTTAGTAAGTAAACTTTAAATACCATTACTAATTGTTTTTTCATATCCTAAGAATAAGAACGTGTCTGTACACCTGTTCCAGGGAAGGACAAATAAGCCTCTTGTCCACCTCTGGCACAGGTGGGTTTGGTCTATCAAAACCTCGAGCCAGAATACCCAAGCCTGGGGTAAGCAGTGGACTGGTATATGGCCAACTGTGTTTATTTCACAAAAATCCTCTTAAGAACTTTTAGCACTCTGCGCAAATATCTTGAGAATTTAGACATCCCAAAAATATATTTATACAAGACTTTGTATATATGTTAAGCTAAGTGGAGTAACACACTATCACTGAAACTTGGGTACTGAAAGGAAGGAATTCGTGGCAATTTCCTCCGTTCATTACGTTCTCTTCAACCTGAGCAATATGAATGTGTGTGATTTACAGTACCAAAAATGTCCACCATTTTCCCTCCAATGGAATATACTTTTAAGAAATGTTATATTTTGTTATTTTAATAGTTGATGACCTAGGAAAGCTCTCAGTATTTATTTTACTGCTGTTTTTGTCAATAGAAAGGTGTGGTAGGGTACTTTTTTCCCATTAATTTGCCAATGCCCTCATTCTTTGTTCCAAGAAAAGTGACTAGAACTTTTGTGTACTATTCAGTTAAAGAAAACAAATGGTTTTTCCCCTCCCCAGAGACTTACGGAGATAGCTAGGTACGTGTATATGGATGTTGGTGTATGCATATACATACGTATGTTTATATATACACACGCATACACATGGAGACAGAGAATGCACTTCCTGTGTGAACTGTTAACAAAGGTTAGTGCAGGGCTTAGACCAGTCCTCATTGCATTAGTGTCACTCCTTGTCAAATGTATTTTTAAGTGCCTTTTTTGGTGATTATTAATGCTGGTTTATTGAGCTCTGGCGTGACTAGGTGGTTAGTCTTTCTAAGCTCTGAAAAAATAAAATGAAATTATTTGGTCATCCACTGCCGCCGAGAGAAGTGTTTAGTGTCCATTTGAGAGTGTGAGTCTCGCTCACTAAACACGCTCATCATGTGTCTTGTTCACGTCATCATAGAATAGACGCGGATCATCCAGCGAGAAGCATCTCAAAAAAGAAAAAAGAAATAGCTTCTTCCTAGTAGCATGTGCTGTTCTAAAAATGGCCAGTGTGATTACCAACAAGTACAGTTTTGATTCCTTTTTCTTAAAACAATTGCTTTTAAAGAATAAAAGCATTTCCTACTGTGATGCGTCTGACTCACATTGTCGATGCTGTCAGTGCCACCGCATTCACTGGCTTTCAGCAGATTGTGACACGTGGTCTGTGTGAGAAAACATGCCTGGATCAGCATCTCAGTGAACATGTCCCTGCAAGCAGTTGTCCTCCGCACCCAACCAGTCAAGTTTGCTCAAAGAGAACACATTATGTGCACAGATCAGCAGCAGCTGGTCTCTGCCGGTCACTGTTGTTAGGACTGTCTCCTGCTTGAAACTCAGCCGGTGTGCAGGTCCCACCCCATTTCATTCAGTCTGGGGGTCTGCACTGCCACGGCCCTGTGTGCCCACATAACTGCCCCTGGAGTTGACTTGTGGACTTAGGCACCAGATGAACTCAAAGTTAACCTTCATCTGCTACTTTTTTTCTCATTCATGTAATCTGCTTCATCTTTGAGTACTGATGATTTAGTTCAGTGGTTTGAAAACTTAGTGTGCACCAGAGTGCCCTGGAGGGGTTATTAAAACACAGATTACTGATCTCCACCAAGTTTCTAAGTATGTCTGGGATAGGGCAGAGAATTTCCATTTCTAAGTTTCCAGGTGACAGATACAAGTGCTGCTGGGCCAGGAACCACTTCTGTGTGCACCCACGTCACTAGTGTAGCTAAGTACACAGTGTTTTTATCTTGTTTGTAAAGTGGACATCCACCTTTGGAGCAGATGAGTGGGTAATTCTATGACTACTGGACATCCAGTCACCAGGAGAGTTGTGTGAAACAGCACTTCAATGAGTGGCAATCAAAAAGTAAAGACAACATTTTGTAATGGCCGCCTTGCTTCTCCGTTAGATTAGGGTACTTAGAAATATACAGTGGTGCCAGTTAGAAAATGTTTTAGCTTAGAGGTACACTAAAATTATATGAAGCAAATCTTTTTTTTTTAGCTTTATTGAATTAAAGTTCACATAACATTGTATAAGTTTAAGGTGTACGATGTGTAATTTGACATACTTATGTATTGCAGGATTATTACCACCATAGCATTAGCTAACATCACCTGTGACATAATTACCATTGGGTGGAGGGGGGGTAAGAACATTAAAATTTTACTCTCTTTGCAACTTTTAAGTATGTAATTATTGTTAACTATAGTCACTATGCTGTATATTAGAGCACCGGAATTTATTCATTGAATAACTGGAAATCTGTGCCTTTTGATCAATATCTCCCTAATTCCTCCACCCCCTAACTCCTGACAACCCCACCATTTTACTCTCCATTTCCATGAGTTTGATATTTTTATATTCCACATATAAGTGCCATTGTACAGTATTTGCTTTCTCTGTCCAGCTTATTTCACTTAGCATAATGCCCTCCAGGTCTATCCATGTCACCAGTGGCAATATTTCCCTCTTTCTCGTGGCTAAATAATATTCCATTCATTATTCATCTCCATTCATCTGTTGACACATCTCCATTCATTGATAGCAAAGATTATATATATAAAATCTTTTTGGATTCTTTTCCATTATAGGTTATTACAAGATACTGAATATAGTTCCCTATGCTGCACAGTAAATCCTTGTTGCCTATCTATTTTATATGTGATAGTGTGTATTTCTTAATCCCATTCTCCTAATTTATCCCTTCCTTCCCCTTTGGTAACCATAAGTTTGTTTTCTGTGTCTGTAAGATGGTTTCCATTTTGTAAATAAGTTCACTTGCATTATTTTTTAGATTCCACATATAAGTGGTATCATATAATATTTATCTTTGTCTAACTTCACTTAGTATGATAATCTCTAGGCCCATCTTTGTTGCTGCAAATGGCATTTCATTGTTTTTATGACTGAGTAATAGTCCATTGTGTGTTTATTACCATATCTTTTTTATCCGTTCATCTGTCGGTGGACACTTAGGTTGCTTCCATATCTTGGCTATTGTAAATATTGTAAATAGCTGCTATGAACATTGGGGTGCATGTATCTTTTTGAATTAGAGTTTCCATCTTTCCATATATATGCCCAAGAGTAGGATTGCTGTATCATATAGTAAGTCTATTTTTAGTTTTTTAAGATACCTCCATACTGTTTTCCATAATGGCTAGTACCAATTTACATTCCTACCAACAATGTAGGAGGGTTCCCTTTTTTCCACACCGTCTACAGCATTTATTATTTCTAGACCTTTTGATGATGGCCATTCTGATTGGTGTGAGGTGATACCTTATTGCAGTTTTGCTTTGCATTTCTCTAATAATTAGCAATGGTGAACATTTCGTGTGCCTGTTGGCCATCTGTATATCTTTACTCTCTGGTGCCTGCCTATGAGATACAATAGCCAACTCTCCCATTTTTGACAAATTGACCCCATGTAGGAGATGAACCTCATCAGTTAGCCCAGTCTGAGTTCCTGGTTGTCTCTCAAAAGTTTGTGATTTCCAAGCTGCCATCTTTCTTATTGGCTCCCAGTAACTGAGGGTGTACCACGACCCATCAGTATCTCAAAGGTGAGAATTCCTGTCAACACCTAGATATAGGCTGATCAGAAGTGGACCTTCAGGCAGCAGCTGGGAAAGTATGTAGTTAAGCCCTTTTGGGGGAGGAACTTAGAGATGGGTATTTTTGCCTGGTCCCTCTACACTAAGCCTAGATGTGTAGCTGCAGGGGGTGCTCCTGTACCCATTTAAAAACTACTTCTTTAAAATCCTGTGGGACTTGTGCATGCGATTCTCATTGGCTGTTAAAGCCAGGTGATTTGGGGTTCTGTTCCTCAGGTGCCAGTCACAAAAGCTGGGGTGACGTGTACAAGCTACCTCCAGAGAGCGTGGCAATCAGATATTAAGGTTGGAGTAACCCAGAGGGAGAAGTTAGGGAAAGTGCCTACTGGCTCCCCTGGCCTCTGGGGAGGATCACAGCCAGCCCCTAAATGTGTGCTAAGTTAGACAGCAGACCTTCAGGCAGCAGCTTGTAAAGTGTGTAGTCACACCCTCAGGGAAAGACCTGGAGATGGATACCTTCTCTACTACCTCTGCACCGAGCCCTGGGGCGACGGCCACATTAAGGACTGAGGCTTTGTTGGCTACAGTCCTGTGGCTTTCACAGACCCACGCCCCCTCAGTTTTCAGAGCTAGGTGTTTTGGGGGCCCGTTCCTTGAGTGGGAATCTTAAATGTTGGAGTGCTTTAGATGGGGTCCAAACCCTTCAATCCTCAGGGAGAAGCTGGGAATTGGGGTTGGGGGTTCCCTCCCAGTTGTATGGTTCTGTGCGGGGGTGGAGTCCATCGTGAGAGTGTGTCTCAATCTCTCCTACTGGCTTCAATGTGGCTTTTCTCATTGATGTGTAGGATTCACTCAGCTAGTTTCTGGATTTCTCTCAGAGGGCACTGCAGTGTGTGTAACTGTACATGTGGTGGATCCTAGGGAGGAGGGAAGTTGAGGACCCTCCTATGTTGCCATCTTGGTCACCTGTCTCGTAGGAAGCAGATCTTAATGGGTAATCATTCATTTATTGATTGTATATGGAAAAGCCAAAAATATATTCTATTTTGTATATACATATTTTTTATTGAAGTATAGTCAGTTTACAATGTTGTGTCAAGTTCTGGTGTACAGCACAATGCTTCAGTCATACATGAACATATATTCATTTTCATATTTTTTACCTTGTTACTACAAGATATCGAATATAGTTCCCTGTGCTATAAAGCATGAACTTGTTTATCCGTTCTACATAAATAAATATCAGTCAGTATCTGCAAATCTTTAATTCCCAGTTTATCCCCTCCCACGCTGGTAACCACAAGTTTATTCTCTATGTCTGAGAGTCTGTTTCTGGGTTTTTTTTTTAATATTTTTTAGTGAGTTATAATCATTTTACAATGTTGTGTCAAATTCCAGTTTAGAGCACAATTTTTCAGTTATACATGAACATATATATATTCATTGTCACATTTTTTTCTCTGTGAGCTACCGCAAGATCTTGTATATATTTCCCTGTGCTATACAGTATAATCTTGTTTATCTATTCTACATTTTGAAATCCCAGTCTGTCCCTTCCCACTCCCCGCCCCCTTGGCAACCACAAGTTTGTATTCTGTGTCTGAGTCTGTTTCTGTTTTGTATTTTTTTTTTAGATTCCACATATGAGCGATCTCATATGGTATTTTTCTTTCTCTTTCTGGCTTATTTCACTTAGAATGACAATCTCCAGGTCAAAAATACGTGTTTTTTTAATTTTAGTATTAAATCTTAAAAAAAAAATAGGGTGTTTGCATTTTGTTTCAAATCATTGGCTGTAATGATTGCAAGAGCCATAGTAAATACTAAGAAGCAGGTTCTAAAAATCTGATTATTAAGACTGGTGTTGTTCTAAAAGTTCCTGATTTGGGAATGTATTTAAGTGCAGTGCTGGAAAGGATATGAGTGCATCTGATATCTTTCCTTGAAATATAATGTTGCTTCTAGGCTAGTATTAATTTTTGTAAAATAAATTACAGATTTTTCTTGGACAGATCAGATGGCAAGAACTGTAAGTCCCTAAATAGCTAAAGAGCAGTTGATGAATTGTTAACTGGCCCCGTTAACATTTATTAGACACTGCTTTTTGACTATGAGGAAGTGCCAAATCCTTGAAGTGCAGGAAATTAATATCATGTACTCCTTTTATTTTGGCCTCTTTCACTGTTCCATTAATAACCTGGGCTTTTGGCATTTAGCTGAGATATCAAAACAGGACTGGAAAGATTTTGGCATTTCATTTTCACATTGCCAAAAAGTTAACAAGGCACTGAAGATACTTTATTTCAAAATGTAGGTGCGCTCAATATGTTGTATGTTTGTCCACTTAGTGTTGTCATTCTAAACAAACACCCTTGGAAAAGCAGAGAAATGAATCCAGGCGGTGGAGGAAGTGAGAGCACAAGGTCACCTGCCTTTTGGAATACTCTCCCCAAACAAGTAAGTCTAAGTAACGTGGCCTCTCACCTTTCTCTTCCATCAACTGCGAGTGACACAAAGTAGCTAAAGCTATATGATGACCAATTCAAGGAAGAGGAGAGCCAAAAATAAGAAAGAGTATGATTGCTTTAAACCAGGGGTCAACAGAACACAGCTCACAGACCCAATCTGTCTCCCCACCAGTTTTCATATGGCTTCAAGCTAAAACCTGTTCCTTCCATTTTTAAACATTTAGGGGGGAAAGCTAAAGCAGAATAATTTTGTGCTAAGTGAAAATTACATGAAATTCAAATTGCGGTGCCCATAAATGAAATTTTATTGGAACGTGGCTACGCTCATTTGTTTTGAGTATTTTCCATGGCTGCTTTTGTGCTTATGGTCGAGGTGAACAGTTGCGACAGGGACCATATGGCCCTCAAAACCTAAAATATGTGCCATCTGGCCCTCTAAGGAAAAGTGTGCTCACCACGAATTTCAGTGAAGCGATGATCTGACAGGAGAGCAGGATTTCAGAGTGCGGAGGTGGGCTGGTTTGGAGCCAGCAGACCACTGGTGCTGGGGCCGAACACGGTCCCCAGGGGGCAGTCCCGGAGCGGACAGCTTCACCCCAACTGCTGGGGACCTGCAAGCACTGGGATGCTGTCTATGAGAGACCTGCAAACTTTCCAAGAATATGGAGATACGGGAGATCTGGTTTGGGAAGAAGGTATGAATCGACTAAAGTAGATGCAAAACCACAAGATTCCCCTGGAAGCTTCAGTGCTTGATAGTGGAACTGGAAATGGCAAAATCTGGTTTTCTTAATATTACTGGAATTGATTACTCTTCCTTCAGCAATACAGCTTTCCGGAAGAATTATAGAGAAAGAAGCTTTATCTAACATTAAGTAAAAGGTAGAAGACTTTTGGAATCTCCCGACAAAGCTGTCTGGTTTTCATATTAATATTGACAATGGAACTTTTGATGCCTTGAGCAACTGACAATGTGGTTGAGCAGGAGAAGCATTGTGTGAAATCTCTCTCTAGGCTGTTGAAAAGTGAAAGCCTTTTTTCCTAATAATCACAAAGGATTTGAACTTTTTGAAGAGCTACTGACACCCAAGTTCAGCTTTGGAGGCAGATCTGGAAACAGTGTAGCAGCACTGATTTTCCAAAAAATGTGAGGCTTTTCATTGGACAAATTATTAGCTTTTTTAAAAAAAGTTCCACATCACAGAAAACCTAACACAGAAAATCTAAGTGCAAATAAATGCTTAGTAAGCACACTAGATGCACATGTTGAGTAGATAAAATGGGTTGGTGAAAAAAAAATCATGACCATGTAAATGGCTGGGTTTTAGAGGTCAACCAAGTATAATTTAAAATTTTCTTTTGTAGATATTTTTCTTTTTTATTAAAAATTTTTTTTCCTGTAACTGCTGAAGAGCTAAAAATTTTTAAGCAGTAAATGAATTTACAGGGGGTTAAAAAAAAAAAAAGATATAAAGTGGAATCCAAAGCTCCTTCTCATTCCCCTGGAACTACTGGCAGCATTTGATGCGTTCCACACTACCCCCCCCCCCCATGTGACAGTTTTCCTCTCTTGGCTTCTAGGGCATATGGTGGATCCCTGATATATTTTTAGCCTTTCTTCTGCCATCTCTGTTGCTGCCCTGGCTCAGGAAGCCATAGGGAAAGAGCAGCCTGGAGGCCAGCCTGGCAAAAACAACTCCAGGCCCCCATTCTGAGTGGCCGCCACCGGCTACCAGGCTTCCTTCCAAGGCACTAGGCTCATAAGAGCCCCCCCCATCTCCCCTCTTCCCTCCCCTCCCTGAGACTGAGCAGGCTACAGCCAGCAGAGGCAGTTGGGTTCTTTAATATCAAAACAGCAAAAACAAAGTTGAGAGAACCCCACTTTTTACTCCCCAAGCCACACAAGAGCCTTCCTGACACCTTATAACCCTGTGCCTTGCACCAAGTAGAAAATAAACTCCAAGCAGCTGTCAAAAAAAAAAAAAAAAGAAAGAAAAGAAAAGAAACAAACCTCAAATATGAAAAAACTCTAAAATAACTACAGGTGGCTACATCTGCAGAGGGATTTGGGGGGAGGGTGGACGAAGGCCATTTGTTTGCTAGGTACTTAGGGTGCCTAGCAAAGTACCACACACTGGGTGGCTTAAAACAGAAATTTATTCTCTCACAATTCTGGAGTCCAGAAGTCCCAAATCAAGATGTCAGCAGGGCCATGCTTCCACTGACATTTCTAGGGGAGAATTCTTCCCTGCCTTTTCCAGCTTCTCACCCGAGACATTACTTGGCTGGTGGCTGCATCACTCCAATCTCTACCACTATCTTCATTCACGTGGACGTCTCTCTTCTATGTCTGTCTTCATGGCATTCTCCTCTGTGCATGTCTGTATCTAAATTTCCTTCTTCCTGTAAGAATACTGGTCATTGTAGATGTGGGCCCACCCTAATGACCTCATCATAGCTAGATTACATTTGCAGAAACTATTTCCAAATAAGGTCATAGTCATGAGTGCCAGGGGTCAGGACTTCAACATAGGGTTTTGAGGCACACAGTTCATCTCATAATACTCACTTTAAGTCTTTGAAGACTACTTGATGTTTTTACCATCAACATCTATTATTTTGATAAAGGAGGGAAAAACAGTGGCCTGGGTAATCCTTGACTTCTTTTCAAAGAAATGGTGGCACCCAGAGCTCCTAACTGCACGCTGCTGAGCACCGTGGTCAGGTGGGATTCTCTTGGGCATCTCCTGCATCCTTGATAGGTCATCTGTGCCTGAAGTGTTTGCACATTAAAATGAAGGGGTGTGCTGGTGCACAGGAACTCACCAGGCAGTGGGCCGGGGGAAGCTGTGGGAGCCACATCTAAGCCTGGGGCGCCATGCGGGGCTGTGCTCCATCCGCCAGCAGCTCCTCCTCATGAGCAGTGCCCACTGGTGTGTGTGTGTGTGTGTGTGTGTACGCACGAGCACGTGCACACGTGCATGTGACTTGCCAAGCTGGCATTTGGTGCATTGCAGTATTTCTCTCATCCAGTGAGTAAACGTGTTCATTTTGGGCCCCTTGAATTCTCTTTATTTAGGAAATGATTTTGTTTCCTAGTGGACTGCAGTAGAGAAAATGGGGAGACATACTGCACTTGGGTGTGTTGCAACGTGTTAAGCATTTCCCAGCATCTTCCATCAAGATACAGTTGCAGATGGGTTATAACCGTAATGTATTAAAACTGAAGTTGTGTTATTTGCCATAATATAAACTTGGCTTTGAATAATTTCTTTTGTTGGGGTTTCCCAGAAGCAACCCCCCGAGATAAGAAGTTGAGGACAAGCAGTTTATCTGGGCGATGATACCAGGAAACACCAGTAGGGTCGCCAGTGGGAGTGTGACAGGGAGGTAAAAACAGATGATAAAAAGTGTATCCGTGAGCAGGTCACCACTGTGGCACCCGGGGCTCCATCCCCTGGGGAGTTCTGGGAGGCATCATAGACTATGTGGCTCAGAGTTAATACACCTGAGGACTGTGGGGGCTGGCCTGCTTGTTATGGGTTGAATTTTGCCCCCAGAAAAAGATGTGTTGAAGTTCCAACCCTCAGTTCCTCACAATGTGACCTTATTGGAAATAGGGTCGGTGTGGATGCAGTTAGTTAAGATGAGTTCATCCTGGAGTAGGATGGGCCTATCATCCGACAGGACTGGAATCCTTATAAAAAGAGCATCATGTGAACAGACAGAGACTCAGAAAGAAGATGGTCGCGTGAAGATAGAGGCGGAGATTGAAGTGATGCAGCCACCAGCCAGGGAATGCGATACAGCTGAAACTCTCTTGGAAAAGTCTGTCACTGAAAGTTAACCTTGAGGAGACTGGTTAAATGATCACAGGCTATTCTTGACTTAGCCAAGTAGAGGAGAACCAGGTCTTTGGGATGAATAAAAGTCATGAGTGGTGCCCAGACTAATTTTTGCCACCTCCCAGAGAACAGCTCTTCATCTGAACTGCCAAAACTGTAGTCATCAACCAAGTAGAAGCCACCGTTTGTGGGGAATGAAACGACAAGTAAAAGGAAGGAAAAGAAGAAATTGGCCAACTGTCCTGCTTTAAGAAGCTGCAGCGAAAATAATGGTAGCAGCCAGCGTTCCTTATTTTACTGATGAACCTGAGCGCAGAGAGGGAAAGTAACTTGCCCAAAGTCACACAGCTACGTAGAGTCAGAACACTGTCTTCTTACAGATAAGCCCTGAGGGTCCAAGGATCTGGCTCAGCCCAGACGTTGTGATTCCCAGTCTGGAGTTCTCCCTACTACCCAGGCTTTCTCCTCAGCCCTGAAAAATGATCCTTGGCCGGCGCCTCCCAGAGCTCTCTAAATGGTAGGATTTTTAAGTTAGTGTCTTATTTTTGAAACAGGTTCTTCAAGCCTATTTAATCTTTTTACAGCCTAGGGGAGCAGATACCTTTTACTAATCTCTTTCTCTTTATATCCTGAACATTCTTTTCCTTCAAAGGGTTGCATTTCCTCCCACTTATTTTTTTTCCATTCTGCATCCAAAGGCCAACAAACCAACCCATCTTAGTGCTATGTTTGAGAATTTACTTTAAAGAATGGATCTGAAAGCCACGCTCCTCCCTGTTAACCCAAAGGAAGCTGAGAGCATGAAGCTTTTGGCCTCAGGTGAATCTTTTATTATTTCAAGCTGAGACAAGCATTTTTTTTTTCAAGGACAGTAGCACAGTCATTGTCACAAGCATGTTAATACATCTATTTTTCAATAAAGAATATGCTACAAGTCATGCTATTCATATTTTCCATAGCATTCTGGCAAAAATTAAAGACATTTCCAGTTGTGTCAAACATTTGATGAAAAGTAAATTCTACTTTCTGCCTTTGGGTAAATACATGTTGTCTTTCAGTGAAGTGTCGGAAAACATAATACGAGGGCTGCTTCTTAAATCTGCCTTTTGCTCCAATGCCCATCAGCCCCTTCGGTTACCACTGAACTTCTCGGCTATTTTCTGTAGCTCCAGATCCATCGCAGCCAAATTTTCAAGTTCTTTTTCCTAGGAAATACAGAAAAGTTAAGGCACGAGGTCCCAGATCAATTTACTATGTTGTTGTTTGAGGGAGTAGGAAAGGGGCATTTTTGATAAGTCAGAGGCTATATCAGCTACCCTACATCAGTGGTTCCCAAACTGTGGGCCCCTGACCAGCAGCAGCAGCATCACCAGGGAACGTGTCAGAAATACAGGTTCTTGGGGGTAGGGGGTAGAGCTCAGTGGTAGAGCATGTGCTTGGCATGCACAAGGTCCTGGGTTCAATCCCCAGTGCCTCTGTTAAGGGGAAAAATAAAAAATAATAACAAATGAAATAAATATAGTTTTTATTTTATAAAAAAATTTTTTTAAAAAGAGAACAAAGTTAAAGAAAGAAAGGAAGGAAGGAAGAAAGGAAGAAAGAAAGAAAAAGGAAGGAAGGAAGGGGAAAGAAAGAAAAAAAAAGAAAAGTTCTTGGGCCCCACCCAGGACCACCTGAATCAGAAACTTTAAGGGCTGGGAATCCCTCGTGATTCTAATGGACACTGAAGTTTGAGAAGCACTGACCTACATAATAAATATCGGGAAAAAACATTGTTAGGGAAGGCAGGGCTCTGATGTCACCTCTCCCACATGTCGATGTCTGATGGTTATAAGCAGGGAGATGACAAAGATAGAACAAAGCCACTAATTTCTGTATCATCTGTTCTTTCCTACCCTGAGAAATAGTGATGAAAAGTCAAATGACTAAGGAGAAGACATAGACCAGTGGTTTTCAACCTCGGCTGAACACTGGAACCACCAGGGAGCTTTAAAAAATCCTGATGCCCAGGAATCATCCAGTACCAAACAGACAGACCCTCTGGAGTTGGGTCCCAGATGGCAGTGATTTTTCAAGCTCTCCAGGTGGTTACAACGTGCAGCCAAGACTGAGAAGCACTGCAGCCGGGGGAGGTGGACAGGGATGTGGACAGTGGCCAGATGCCAGGTGGAGACCAAACCTGGAGCTTGTCTCTGCTCCTCTGCTAGGGGTACAGTCTCACAATGACTAATTCCCAGCAGTGTCTTCCCACTGACATCAGATAGTCTTGTACATAACACATTCACATTAACCATCTAGTAAGATTTAAGCCAAAGCCCCGTACTGTACCTCCTCCTCCGTCAGAGCTCCTTGGCCAGCCCTCTCTTTCTCATTCTCTGCCGGGTGGCGTGGGCTCATCTGCTCCTCGGAGTCATAGAAGTCTGGAAACTCAGCGGACTTCTTCCTGTAGTGAAGGAGCCGGTCCAGCTCAGCCACTCTGTCATACTGCCTTTTCACGTCCAGCTTGGGGGCGAGGTTCCTCTTCTCATATCCCCAGTTTACGTCCTCCTCAAAGGGCTTTTTCTCCCACCAGTCATAGTTGTATTCTGGGAAGAAATTCTTCTCATTCAAGGTCAGCCCATTTTCCTCTTCACCCTCCAGAAAATTCTCATCCCTGTTGTCTCTTCTCTGAAAATGGCTGCTCTTCCACTGGGAAGGGTCGTAGTATGGACTGAGTAGCTCCCCTAATCGCTTCTCAGTGATGTGCCGGGGAGCATACTGTCTGCCTGGAAGCCTCGCGTCCTCCCTGTTCTCCTCCGTGCCTTGCAGGTCCCCCTGCGGGGGCCACTTCCCCTGGGCTCCCTCCTCGCCGTAGTTGAGGTAATTTCTCAGCTCGCCTTGGGCATGCCGCCTTGCCTGGTCCATCTGGCTTTCCTGAGCACGGCTGAGGGCTTCACCCAAGAACCGTTTGTCTTCTGTTCTGTCCGGAGTGGCGTAGGCGCCCGGCTCCCCGCCCCGGGCTGTGGGGCTGCGTCCCCCGTGGTGGCCTCGCTCTCCCTCACTCCCGTCGCTGGATCCGCGCGCCCCGTTACTGAGCTCTGTGCGGGGACGGTTCCCCTTGTCCTCCTCCTCTCGGTTCTCGTCACTGGGAGGCCTGGGGGCCCGCGGCTCTCCACTCCCTCTGCCCCCAGCTCGTGCCCCCTCCAGGTCCCCGGGAGCCTGGACGGCTGGGTAGCTCCTCCCTTCCTCCCCCAATTCAGGTTCTTCCTCGGAAGCCCGGCGGTGGGTTGGATGCCAGGCTCTCTTTGCCCCGAAGCTGGCCGTGCCCACGTCCGACTCCTCGGGGTCCTGGAGAGGGTGTCTGCTTTCCTCACGGGGGGGATTCCCTTCCTGGGAGGACCTGTCGGGCCTGCTCCTCCCGTGATGGTGTCTTGGCCTCGAGCGTTTGTCCACCTCGGGGCTGGCATCTTCCTCACTTTCCTCGGATTCCTCCTGGCCCTCGGGTCGGCTTGCAGGCTCTCGGGGCCATTTCTCGGGGCCCCTTGTCTCCTCCCCACTCTCCTGGCTGCTCCTCTCCCGGCTGTGGGTCTTCTCAGGGCCTCGGGCACTACCGTATCTGGACACAAGCTTCTCAGATGTCTCAGCCCCCGGGTTCGGTTGGTTGAGAAAAGCGATCTGTGTCTCTCCTGGCTCCTCGAGGTGCCTCTCCTCACTGCCATCTTCCCCATGCTCCCTTTTCTGATACGTCTCCCCCTTGCCCTTCTCAGAGTGGTGTGACTTTGCTTCTGTGGCGACGTGGCTGTCAGAGGGATAGAGGCTCCCTTGGGGCTCGCCTGCACCCTCTCGGCTGTGCCCACCTCCCTCTGTGTCCGCCACTGGAGGGCCTTGGGTGTCCTCCCCTGGGGCTCCCGCGTCCTCCCTGCTGGAGGCCCTGTGAGCTTCAGAGGTGTCAGCTGGGTCTCTTAACAATCTGACTTCAAACCTTGTGTTTTCATTTTCACTTTTCTCTTCATCTTTGACCTCTTTTCCACCTATAATGAAAATAGAAAAGACCAAGAATAACTTCAGAATTGCTTGTGCTCAGTAAGCACCAGGCTCAGTGATCACTACAAATCCTAAAGACTCTGACACTCAGGTCATTTTTAAAGTTAATACAGAATATATTGGGGAGGAGGATATAGCTCAGTGGGAGAGTGCATGTCTAGCAGACACGAGGTCCTGGGTTCAATCCCCAGTACCTCCATTAGATAAATAATAAACCTAATTATCCCCTTCCACAATAAAAGTAAAATAAATAAATTAATTAATTAAAAAAAAAGAATATACTCAGATTGCTTTTAAAAGCCAATGGTATGAAAACTCCTTAGCTGTGTTTAAATCTAATAACAAATTCTCTATATATTTTTTCACAACACCCAATAAGCATCTTTCATTTGTTCAATGACCAAATTGAAACCGAAATATGGGTTTATAAGCTACTAGAATTTAGAACCAGAAGAAACCTTAGAATTCATGTAGTTCACCCTTTTCTTTCTGTGGACAAAGACACTGAGGCTCAGAGAGGTGTAATTCAGGACCATTCTTTCCATATTTGCCCTAACTAGGGGTCAAAAAGTTAGCATTGTGTAAATAGCTCTAACTAGAGTCCAGCTAAGTAAAGTTAAATAGCTAAAATGGGAAATACCAGATTCAAAGGATTAAATTTTTTAAATTATTAGTTTATCAGACTTTTATGATCCAATCAACTGTGTAGGCTTAACATAGCAGTAACTGACAGTATAACTTAGCAATTGGTGATAAGCAGGGTGTGTATTTCTTCCCTGAGAAAACTGCACAGCTGTAGAAGCGACCATTTCTTCCCTCACTCAAATCCCATCTGTTCAATGTGTGCTCAAATGTTGAGAATGAACTCCAGTATATGAGTTATCTTTGTATTGCACGAGTCAACAGTAGATGGTATAACATATTTTAATCGAATGCTGTTTTCTCCCATCTTTTCCAAATGTTGACACTTCCTTTACTAAATCCTCCTTAACTCAAGGGCATCCCTTGAAAGGAGATATGCAGTTAACACTGTCTCAGTTGTTAGCTGGGAGGGCTTGAATTTCAACTTCTGTCATTGAGTTGGCATAGAACACCTGAAGCCAAGGCCGCGCACAGCTCTGGGCCGCTGTCTGCACCATCCAGTGTGGGAGCCACCAACTCTTTGTGGCACCAACCCTTTGAGGACTTGAAATGTGGCTGGTCCAAACTAAGACATGTAAATGTAAGCAACCACCAGATCTCAAAGACTTCAAATGAAGAAAAGACTGTAAAGTATCTCACATTTTCATATTGATTATATGTTGAAATGGTAAGATTTTGAATGTACTGGCTAATATATATTATAAATATATGGGATGTATACAAATTATGTATTGAATAAAATAGATTGGACAAAACTAAATATATTATTAAAATTTATTTCACCTGTCTCTTTTTACTTTTTTTAATGTGGCTACTAGAAAACCTGAAATTATATTTGTGGTTCACATGATATTTCCATTGAACGGCTCTGATGAGTCATTTTGAACTGACATTCACAAAATAGGAAAAGTTGTTCTGTTTTCCAAAAATGTCCAAGAAATGGCAGACAGTCTATACCTCTCCGCTTAAAGCCCAGCCTGGCATGATAATATTTTCATGTTTTGTAAGGCAACTGAATTGTCCCTGACCTTTCACACCTGGACACCTGAGGGCTGGGCCCCCACCAGTGTCTTTGCCCTGTAAGAGCCAGTGGTGGTGTGAGCCGCACTGGGGCGGGGCTGACAGGTAGGCACAGGTAAGCAGGGAGGCTTTGAAGCAGATACCGATGTCATTCTGAGAGTAGGCTGAAATAGCACCGCTGATCAGACAGAATCTCGGCTTCCCAGGGCAGAGGCTGTGTGGTCCCTTTCCCACTGCTTGCTGGGCAGGAGGAGAAGTATTTTTATTTTTTTCCAATTAAATGTGTGCTGCTGTAGCAGTTTGCTTGAGGCTTAGCACTTCCTCCTAAATTTAGCTTTAAGCCCCTGCAGGTGAGTTCAGAGAAGGGCTGTGATGATGAACCAGTCTTGTCAGTGTGTTAAAACCAAGGTGTTAAGCTCACCCTTATTTCAGATAAAAAGGAGAAAATGTACCTTCCATCCCTAACTGTCATGTTGCAAATATGACCAGACCAATCAGGTCAAAGATTCTTACACCTGTTAAAATATTGGACTATGCGTTCCCTAAGGTCTCTTCAAGCCATAAAACAATGATTCTTCCCTACTCCCCAAATGTTCGTTTGCTCACTAAGTGTATGCTGGCCCCAGAGACATGCAGGAGAGTAAGGATGCAGGCGGAGATGGGCTGGGGGTGGGAGGGAAGCTGCGTGAAGGAATTCACCCACCCAGTTGGCAGAGAGCTCCACCAGTCTGAGGCATATTGGCAGGAGAGAGAAAACGAGAATAGGACAGAAGTTATGAACCGTTAGCCCTGAGGCAAGTTCTGCTTGGCCTAAATAGCATTTTTGGTAAATGTGAATCCAGAGGTAATACTTACATGCCAGGAGATATTGTTTGAAAAAATCCAAGTTTTAACTTTTTTGGAAAAAAGTTTCCAAGATCTGATAACATAATCTGTATTTTTCTCACTACAGGGTTGAAGCTGAGAAATATCTACTCCCCCTTAGAACAGGCATGTGTCTTTCAGTTTGTGAGTCACTTCCCTGTCTTGTTTCACTCCTTTATGTTATCCGTCTGTCTGGCCCTGACTGGTGTTTGAGTCTGGTTCCCCAGAGGAGTTCTTAAATCTTCCTAATCTTAGCATTCAGTGGCTCTCTGGGTGTGATATCTCCAGGGTCCTGATAGACATGGGCCATTTGGTTTTTATCAGTCTTCCTGGGGCTCTCTCAAGAGATGTCAAAAGACCCCAGGGCACAATTAGTGATGAGCAGAAACTAGAATCCTACATCCACAGCCTGAGGGCTAAAAATCTGACTCTTGGCAAGTTAGCAGAGCCCTATAATTGACAACTCTTCCTAAGCAATCATGGTTCTTGGATGACCTAGTATAACACACCCCAAATTTTTGCATCCATTTGGTAAACAAAGGAGAAGGGAGATAGCAGAGGGATCCGCCCACAGGAGCAGTCTTTAGTTTCTGCCTGGAGACCCACCCTGCTTTCCTTCATTCCCTGCAATGGCTAATAAGCTCATTCTAATAAACCCATCGCCATAATTGCTGGAAAAGAAAGTTGGGGAGGAACTTAGAAAGAGGTATGTAGGCTGGGAGTGGCAGGGAAGCTTCCTTCCACAGTGCAAGGGGTCCTTACCCCAGCTATTTTACCCTGAAGCCCCCAGTGATGGATTGAGTCCTCCCCTCCCAGGTTACTCTTTTGGCCAATCACTAATACTTGTTTTTATAATTTTATACGTGAGGCCTCGTGTGTAGCAATAATAAAAGAGTATTATTTTGTAATGAGAGATTCTGAGGGTGAAAAAAAAAAAAAAAAGAAAAAGAAAACTCACTGTTCCCAGCCTGACTAAAAATTTAAAAGCAGAGAAAGGTGCTGAAGAGAATAGAGCTTTTCAGATTTGTTTGGATCAGTTTGACCTCATGCTAGAAGAGACTGCATAGTTTTGCAAAATTTATATTTTCATGTCAACTCCCAGTGAATACTGCTCACGTCACAGTTCACATTTTGTTTTCAACATAAGCTGTTTTGTATAGAGAAAACGTCCCAGTCTAGACTCTGAAGGCTATTGCTCTGACTCCTTGGATGCTGAGTGTACCCTCACCCCTTCCAGTTCTCAGGCCCAGAGCTCCTGATACCATTGGGTAATACCTCTCATTCTAAAAGGGGATGGGAAGGGATAAATTGGGAGTTTGAGGTTTGCAAATATTAACCATTCTATATAAAATACATAAAAAACCAAGTTTCTTCTGTAAAGCACTAGAGAACTGTATTCATATCTTGTAGTAACCTATAATGAAAAAGACTATGAAAATGAATACATGTATGTATATGTATGACTGAAACATTATGCTGTACACCAGAAACTGACACATTGTAACTGACTGTGCATCAATAAAAAAAAAAGTAAAAAGCTATGCATTAAAATGGCCTAACCAATCAGTCATGTAAACAGGCCAGATACGTCCCAGTCACCTTTCCAAGCTTCTAACTCCTCATTGTCAGAAGAGCAGAAGGCAAAGAGAAGAATAATTTTTGTTTCCTTCTGTCCTATCATCTTTCAATACTTCCAGAACACTCAACCCCCACCCTTGTCTAATCCTGAACAAGCACTCCCCTTACCTTCTTCCACCCAAAGGAAAGTCTGTTCTAAAAATCCAAACTCTGCAATCAAGAGCTGATGGACATCTCAAAGACTGTCATTGAGTTCAACTCCCTCATTTTACTTTGAGGAAATAAGCCCAGAGAGGCGAGGGGTCTTCCCCGTGATCACACAGCTATTAAGTGAAAGAGCGGGGACTAGAAGCCGTATCTTAACCCACAGATACTGATCTAGCCCGTACTCTTCCCGCTGCCCCTTGCCCCCTGGTTCCTGTGGAGGTAAAGTGGAAAGTGAAAAGGAGGCAGGAGCAAGGACCACTCAAGGGACAGATTGCTCCTGCAGGGTAGGGCACTTACTCTTCCTCAGGATTTGTCGGCACTCAGGGGTGATGGGTGGAGCGTTGGACTTCGACAGGGCACTTGAGAGGACCTCGATGATGCAGCGAGTCACCTAGAGGGAAACCCGAAAGCAGGTTGGCAAAGCTGGCGTCACTGGGATGCCGGATTACTCAACCCAGGGTTGCTGTCGAGAGAGGCTTGGCTATGTGACCTATGCTGATGCAGAATCCTTGGGTCGGGAATGTGGATTTGCAGGACTGTAATGAAGCCTCCTAGGCCTCCCCACAGAGCAACGCCAGAAGGCACTGGGTCAAGACTATCCAGAGAAGAGAAATAAACACCCATTTCTGAACAGGTTAGAAAGAAAATGGTGTGATGACAGCTATTGAGGGCACTAAAACATCCAGGAAGGAGGGAAAAGCTCATTAGGTATCCCCTGCTCCTGTTCCCTCAGGGATGAAAACTCGGCTTTGTTGCACTGGGCTTTTGCTGTTGGTTTATTTTTGTTTCTTGTTTTGTTTAGTTTGGTGTGATAAGGAGCAGGAGAACCTAGAGTCTAGATTAGTCCAGACTTCCATTGCAACTTACCATTTCTTCATTGTGGTTCCTGTTGTCCACTGGCATAGAACTGACAGCTTTGAAGGAGAAAAAGAATGGGAAATGACTTGAGTTGATTTTTTGGAAGTTCTGTGTCTCCAAATTCACAAAATCACCCCACCCCCAACACTGTTACTTGGAGAAAGGAGCGGAGTTAGAGCTGAGCAGAGTGGAGAGAGTCGGGGATGACTGCCCTAGGAACCAGAATTGCCCCCGTTGCATGTATACACATACACGCACACCCACAGAGCTGTTTTCCCTAACAATGTCATAAATATGATTTGGAAATTAATGCTATCTTATATCCAATATAAATCAAATCCAGACAAGAGGAGCCTTTGAAATACTGACAATGTTCTGTTTCTTGATCTGAGGTGTGGATTACACAGGTGTGCTTGATGAGTGAAAAATTCAGTAAGCTGTATACTTACGATCCATGCAGTTTTCCATGTGTACATTATACCTCAATAAAAAGTTTAAAACAAACCTAGTTTAAATGAAAAAAAGGTGCCTTCCTCAACCCTTCAGCCTACTCAAAATGGGAAAAGATTTGTGATTCCTTCTGCCTCTTCCTGTCCCCAAGAATATATTTTCCCTGACATCCACTTCTTTACAAAACCGTGGTCATGATTATCTCATACAATTAATTACTTTGTTTTTACCTGTCGCCTCAGCCTTTTCCTGAACAGGTGTGCTTATGTGTCTCTATCAGTGTTTTTTCTCTTCCCGCATGTTGACCGCAGCCATGCAAAGAACACGGGAGGTAGCTAATTCTACCAGTACAGCATTGAGTCCATAATATCGCACGCAAATAGGTGTTCAACAACTGGTTTATGAGGACATTGCAAAAAGACAAATTTTAATTTATTTAAATAAATTTCATGAGATTCTGTTTGTTTTAAATCAGCGATTGCAATGCTTTTGTCTTCTTAGGAAATGCGGCAGGTGTTTTAAATTTTCCAGTGCCATGTTGTTTTCTCTTTCAGAGTTGCTTTGATTTTTTTATCCTTTGCTTTCACTTTGTTCTGTCTAAGCCCTTTCCAGTGGAGAAGCTCAAAGCATTCACGTATAGGCCCATCTCCACGGTTCTCCTGGCTCTCCCGGCTCTCCCGGAGGAGAAACTGCTATTATGGCTGAAGAAGCTCAGTGTAGACAATTCTTCTAGGTCCCTGAGACAAGCAAACAGCTAGCTGGAGCAAGAGCAAAACACCTGGACATCAGAGATGGAAGCTGCTCAAATGGAGTTTATTCATAACCGGCAGCCTGAGCTTTCTTCCCCAAATATTTGCTCTCCAAGTCTCTTTAACTATCTTCTCCCATTCAATTACATATCATAGGGCTTAATGTAAAAGTAAAACTCCTATTTCACTTACTCACCTTACTGAGTTTTCCTTTTCAAAGTATGGCCTGGGATCTACTTCAGTTGTTTCAAGAGGTCTAACATTATGCAGCATGCTAAAATCACTTGTAAAATATTTGAGAAGTGGTTAACAAGGTATGAAGACCCCACAGTCTTCCGGAAATGTAGTTCAGACACAATCTGGATGGCCCACCTTTGGCACCCAGGGTCTAGTATGCTAGGCCATTAATTTTATTCCTCAAATGGCTGTTATTTGAAAACATTCCCAATTTGGCACTTACTCTTTCCACCTGAGATCTATAAAATCCTCTGAAAAGAAATAACTGAGAGAATTACTTCTATAATAAACTAGAATATTCCTTTTAAAAATCTAGCCTTCCTACACTTTCTTTGGTAATGTAGTTTCTTGCTAATAACTTTTCTCTTTTTTCCTCCCAAATGCATAATAGATGCTTTTATTAACTATTGATATTGCTGAAGTATCAACAGCCATCTGATTTAGGGGGAGAGAAATATTTTTCTTTTGTGACTCTAAACAATTTGTAGCTCATGTTTGTTTTTAATAGATCAGTCCTGTTTTCCTGATGGAAGCTCTTCAGATATCTTTGTGATGGAAAGGAACTAAGGTCTTCTTATGAAAGCATAACATGCATCTGGTAAGACATCTAAGTTCCACTGCATTTCTTCCAATAGAATCTATGGCAGCAATGTAATAATCAAAGATATGTTGATACCCCTAAAGTAGCTTAACTTATTTTTATATAAGGTAAGAGTTAGGGGGCACAAAAGAAAGCCCAATGATTATGATAAAAGTGAAGTAGTCAAATAGCAGAAAAATTTTCAAATAATACATGATAAATCTGAGAATAACTTTCAAAGTATTAATATCTCACAAGACTACCAAACTAAGGTTCGATCCCAGAATGAAAATACAGCTATGAAATAACAAGTTATGCAAACTCTTTTGAATGCAGAAACCATCTTACCCTGTATAATATGAATATCATGTAGCTCCCTCACACATATTAATTTTTAGACTGCACAGTAGCTACCATAGGAAGGTGTAGCTCTCCCTCCAGAAGCTCTTAAGGGTAGGGGATGAACCAGATGGCTTCCTCGATTTTCTCCTGTGATTTTACTAAATATCAAATTCTGCTTGAAGTCTACCAAGTATTGAAGGCAGGTGGGAATGGGGAATGACTGCTAATCAGTATGGCATCTCTTTCCAGGGTGATAGAAAAGTTCTGACATTTAATAATGGTTAAGTAATCTGTGAATGTACTGAAAAAAAAATCAGTGAATTATGCACTTTAAAAGTATGGCTTTTATGGAGTGTAAATAAATAACTCAATAAAAATTTTAAGAATATAATGTCCCCATTTTAGTTGATATTAAAATATCAACCCTTCTTAAAATATTCTCTTGAATAGGAGCTATAAGTATATTCCCACTATAGTTAAACAAGTCTAAAAAGTGACAGTGCTTTTTGGGTCTTTAGCACAATGTATAGCGTAGATTTAGCCTTTAAAAAAATCCTTTCTGCAAATATTTTTGCCCAGAAAGGACTCTAAATAAATATTCATTTGGTTTTATTTAATTAACTTGAGAACATTCATAGGCAATTTGTAAGAGTGACAAGAATTTTAGGAAATTCTGAATGTATGTAGCTTTCAATAGAATATATTACCACTGGCTTTCATTTTGTCTTTACATTTGGGATCCAGTAATAGCTGTCAATGAAACCTTCTTATTCATGAATGGGAATACCTCAATTCTAATTAGGAATCTCAATCTCAGATAAGAACAATATTCTATGAGATCAGTAAAACAGCAGAAGAAAACCTCCAGTTTAATCTGTGGTGGCATATTTACTTCTCAATGGTCTTAATACTCATAGTGACTTTACTGCAACACAGACACACACAGACACACACACACAATCCCCCCCCCCAAATCTCTACAAATCATTTCTTTAAGATTCAGAGTAATTTGAAAGATTAATCCCACAATCTTCTACACATAAACAGACACTGTGAAATGTCTACTACTTAAAATTTCATCCTTCCAAATTGACAAAATTTTTTTTTTTACTACTCCAATGACATTTTTCTGGTTTTTTATACTCACTGTTTTTCAGGAGTACAAAAGTCTAACTATCTACTGCAGTTTCCATTTATAACTTATAAATGGATTTCCTCTCCCCAGAGACAAAAATGACAAACACAGAAAAATATCACATTAAACCGGTGCATACTTACACATGAACACACACATACATTACATATGAATGAGGTAAGAAAAAATACAAGATATCTTATACACATATATACATAAAAGACCTATTTTTGTCTCATCATATTTTAATAATAATAATGAAATAAATTATACAGTTGTCGACTAGTATCATAATACAAGTACTCCTGTCTCTCCGATGTCATCTGGCTTTAAAAAGTCAAACAAGTATTTAATTACAGATACAGAATAAGACTATAATAACGTCTCTCTTAAGAAAGTAGAGAGACTGTGACATTTTAGAAGTGAGCACAAAATGTGGGGTTTCCTTGGAGGCGCAGGCATGCTTTTCTATCTACAGAATACTCTGATTTGGAAAGACTGAGACTCGTTTGGTTGGGCTAGGAAGCCCTCTGGCTATTTCCAAGTAAGACAGTGGGGTGAGGAGTTGAAGGGAAACCACCCAGGGAAGAGAGGAAATTAAGGACCTCAAGCAAGAGGGATAAACCTTCCATCAACCCCCCCTTTCTCCCGGTATCCGCCAGCCGAGATGCCCAGAGCGCCCGCGGAGACAGGGACTGGCGCTGTCCGCGGTGCTGAACGGCCCGCCGAGCCCACTCACCGGCCAACATCGTGGCTCCCAGGAAGCCAAGAAGCACCGCGGGCTGCATGGCCCGGCTCGCCCGAATCTGCGCGGAGAAGAGAATGGCAGCCGGAGCGATGAGTGAGATGCAGACGGAAGGCGAGATGAAGAGACTCCGGGGAAAGCGGCCTTGTGTCCTGGTTCCCGCAGTGTGGCACGGTTGGCGCAGGCCCCGCTCTTTTAAAGGGCAAGCCGGGGCCGCAGGGCCGGGAGGGGCGGGCGCCCAGGAGGCGGCTCCCCCTCTCTCAGCCCTGACGTCACGAGGCGGCCCACCGGGGCAGAGGCACAAGTAGGAGGAAATTCACGCCAGTCCAGTTGCCTGTGTGCTCTGGGTCTGGAGCGGAGTGAGGAGTAAGGCAGAAGAAGGAATGGAGGCGTGAGGGTAGGTAGTTCAAATCTGAGTCCAGGGGAGAGGTGAGAGATCCTGCTTAGATTGCCAAAGCTTGTTCTTCACCTTCCCTCTCCCCCAAACTTCCATATCTAGGAACACGTATTTCAGGCTGTGCATGTCTTTTCATTGTTGTCAGTTGGTCAACAGCCAGTTCCAATAGTCAGACTTTCTTTTTTTTTTCATTATTTTATAAACTTTTAATTATTTTGCCATTGACATTTACCATGTACCAGAAGGGGAAAAAGCCTTTGGGAGGAGGATTTCTCTGGAATTCTCTCAAAGCAGGATAATGGAGGAAACATAATATTTTCCTTAGGAATCAAGGCTTTACAATAGACATGGTATGAAGTAGGGGTTCAGTCACCTTTTTTTAAATTGAAGTATAGTCAGTTTACAATGTTGTGTCAATTTCTGGTGTATAGCTTAATAGTTCAGACATACATATACATACATATATTCATTTGCATATCCTTTTTCATTATAGGTGCCTTTTAAAAAAAACCATATCATCATCTAATTGTTCTGGGAAATTTTTTATTGAAGTGATCATATATCTCACCTGTTCCGTGGTTTAACTTTGGGAAAAAACCTGGAGTTCTTATGTGCATGAGTATGTTTCTGGATTCTTCCAGAATATCATCCCATTCCATTTCATTTCTTCATCCTTGGAGCTGCCCCACACTTCTTCTATCATCAAAGCTTTTTTTTTATTTTTTTGTTTGTTTTGTTTTGTATTTTTAAATAAAGTTTGTAATCCAATGGACACACACAAAACAAAATTGTGCTGAGTGAAGCTTTTTAATAAGTCTTGACATCTAGTGGAAATGGTCTTCCCACTTTGTTTTCCTTTAGGAGGGTATTGGTTCTTCTTGGTCCTTTACATTCTCATATAAATTTTTGAATTAGTTTTCAATTTTTATGAAAAACAATCTGCTAGGATTTTGATAGGAATTGCATCAAATCTATAGATCAGCTTGGTAACAGCTGGTAACAACTGACATCTTTAATCTGTAGATCAATCTGAGAACAGATGACATCTTTACAATACTGGACAGACAGCTTTATGATTGCTGATATTGTTCTGGATATACTTTTAGCTCAAGTGGTACAAAACACTATTACCACAGGGAGAAAGAAGAGAGTCCGAAGAAAGTTTGTCAGAGACCTTTAAAGTTTCATGATGCTTCTTCGATCTCTGGCAAGTTAGGGGCTCCAAGAAAACAGCTCATATAAAGTGAGTTTGTCTGCAGAAAAGGAGAGTGACATCTCATTTCCTTGCTAGATGCTTCCTGAGCTGCAGAAACCCATAGACTCCCTCTAATGCCACTAGAGAAGAGTGAGAAAGAGATCGTAGGGCAATTTAATTTGTGTCCCCAGGAGACTGAGAGTTAAGGGAACAAGGTGGAGACAGACAGGAGAGCAGCTGGAGCCGCTGCCATAACAAGTTGGAGAGTGGGGACAGTGGTTGGAGCAAGTGAATGCCCAGAGTTCTTCCCTAGACCAAGTGGACTCTATGGAATGGTACTGGTCTCAAGTCATCCCCAAAAGTCCCCGCTTGAAGGAGCAAGGGGATCCCCAGTATGTACTAATGATAGTAGCTGAGAGGCATTGTGAGGGGTCAAGAGCATCACCCCTGGAGGGACTGCGGGAGTGGGTAGGTTGCCATGGAGAATTGACAAAGTTACCTTGTGAAAGGGGCAGCGAGCGTCTGGAGGTGTGCCATGACAGAGGGCATTGAAAACCAAGGGATGACTACAGGCAACACTGGCCATTTCTGACCCCTCTTCCATTTTCTGTCATCCTCCACCCTGTCCCAAACCAGTAGGAGCTGAGGGTAGGAAAGAAAGAAACAGGGAAACAAAAGGATAGGCCAACCCTTCCTTCTTCCCTGTGACTGATTCCAGGTCAGGAAGCAGCTGGGAGCTACAGGAGCTTTGAATTGGGTGAAAAATAGAAGTTTCAACTGTTGTAATGGCCCAGAGTTCATGAAAAGCTGTTGTTCCCACCTGAGAGATTTTGTTCAAGTATCAGGAAGGGAGATTTGAGAGAAATGCTTGAAGGCAGCTGTGAGAAAAGATTGAAGCTGTTTCCTGATTGTTCCTTTCAAGTTCAGCATGTTCAAATGGTTTACATGTAGCACAGGACAGAAAAATCCTTGCACATGATTTGCACATATGACTACTGCAGTATAAGGGGGAATGCTCTGATTGGACAAGGAATCGTGAAGAATCCTCAAAAGATAAAAGCAGATGGGTACAGAGTGGAGGAAAAGAGTCACAGCTCCTGAGATAGGACTAATGCAAAAGATTGCAGAGGGTTTGGAGTTCTGCCAAGCCCAGAAGCAGGAGGGAACCCGGGCCGGGGGTAACTACTATGGTGTTTGATTTGGGTACCTGGTAGAAGCACTTGAACCAAGCAGTGAGTAGCAGAGATGTCCGGGCTGCATTCTTGCCAACTGTTAGGGGAAACTTGTTTTCATCTCTGATACCTTAATGTCCTGGAGCCTCTTCCTCCTCTTCTGAAAAAGCCTCCTGTCTATGACATCCCTCATAGGGATTTTTTGAACTTTGATTTCATTCCAAAATATGTATTTCTATTTGTGGAATTTCCAGCACCAAGTCAAAAATAGTGGTCATGACCTTGAAATCATGGTACCTTCTTGCCAAGACATCTGATATTGGAAACCAGGAGTCCTGTGCTGGTTGTTTTGAGATCTCCCTCTCATACTCTGCTGAATTCCCCAGCCCTCCTTCCTGTGCTCCTCCTCAGGAGCCATGAAATATAAGTTGGTTCAGCCTTGTGATTCTGAGAAATCTGCTGGACTTAATAAGCCCTCTTAGCCCTGAAAGGAGGCATTCTTCTGCTGATGCTGAATTTTTAATTATTTATGGCAAACATTAGAGCATACCAGCTCCCAGGCAGGCTGCTCCTCTACAAAAATGTACCCTGTAGATGTAAACTCCAGAAAAAATCATGTAGGCTAATTTCAATTTTATACCTATGAATATTTTATTCCCCAATAATTCATAACAGTCCACAAGGAATGATTACTGTTAAGTAAGTATGCATAATCAGAAACATCCCAAGATTTAATTGCCCATATTTTTGTTCTGAGTAATATATGTATATATATATATATATATCACCTCTTATCAGTTCTAGTAAACGATTGTTCTCCATCTCCTCCTCCCTTTCCTCTAGCTGTCTTTCCTTTCTTTTACATTCATTCATGAAGCAGAGAAAAGAGCACCAAATAATAGTACACTGCCATGTAAACACGGTATGGCCTGAAACTGTAAATTACCAATGGATGGACCAGTCTCAACTCAATCTTTTTGTCTTTTAGAAGGCATATTATCCTATCAGGTATGAAAATAAATATTGGAAGACTTACTGGATTTGGTCCTTTGCTCCTAGAAGTACAGACTTTATAGCTAATTTAGAAAAGGAGAAAGAAATTTTACAGGCATATGACCTAAGGGGCAAAGTGGTACCCTACGTCCTGCAAACTAAACCAAAAGTCTCAGAGTTCATCAGACCTGAGTCCTGGGCCAGTTTCAAGTGTAGAGGCAGAAGAGGAAAAGACCAAAAGACCCCACTGCACCTACAGCCCAAGGAGAGATGGAAGGAAGGTCAGAGCAGCACAAGGGAGTTGCCTCAAAGGAAACTGCTGAGTCACTGAAAAGTGAACCTGAACTCTGCCCACTCATGAATTCACCCAAAACTCCATGAAATGGACAGACACAGTTTCTTCAAAAGCTAGAGCAGTGGTTTGTTTGCATAATAAGTCAGTGTTTTGTTGTGATATCTGGACACTGTTTTGATGGTGGGAGTGTAGAAGAAGAAGGAAAACAAGAAGAGAATATAAGGGAAAGGTTGTCATACACGAAATTCCCACCCTCTGCTCTAGGTCAACCCACACACAGATATTCTGGGATTCTGCTGCTTCTGGATTTGAGGGAAAAGGGCAGAAAGAGGTAACGCAAGTCTTAGAGCAGGCATTGAGCTGTCACGTCAGTCAATGGCCCCCACGCCTCTCACTTCCATACCCTCTTTTCCATTTCTCCTCGTCCTTCTAGACAAAAGAGAGATACCTAGAGAACTTTGGGAGGCTAGGAGGATGTCACTTGGGGACCAGGCTCTGGCTCCTTGTCATTCTGCCCTAGAGTAGGCATCCAAATGACCCAGCTTCCATCATCTTTCGGTCCTTCCAGGACCTGATAACATTCCACCATAACAGTTCTAAAAGGGAAGTGGTAATTTGCACAAAATACACTATTACAAAGCGCTAAGGGATACTGGGAGGCCCCAAACCAATATTCCCCCCAGAGTCATTTCAGAACAACTTGTCCTTAAAGACATCCAGGAGGAGAGAATCCACGAGCAGAATGTCAGACTCAGTGAGAGGTTCTCCAGAGACTTCAATGAAGAACATGCTCAGGATCCCTCAGCTCAGAACCTGTGGGTTGTGGCCCACTCAGTGCATCGACTTGGCTCTTGTTCCCCGTGGAATCAGTGACTCCCATAATTACCTTCTTGGGGTGGGGGTGGGGCTGCTGAAGTGGCTGTTTCTGTGAACACTGCACAGTGAGTGGCAGGAAGGCCTTCCAGCTCCTGGGAGGAGGATGCAGGTCTTCTTATTATTTTTTTTAAATCTCTGTGCCCTGACAGCTTTTGATCCAGCCTCAGTGGGTTAAGGAGGTGCTTATCTCGACATGTCACTTGGCTGCCTCTGTTCTTCTCAACTGTTCACAACGAATACACTTCACCTTGGGCCTGTGGGCTCAATCTTGCCTGAATCAGAGGACCTCCCTTAGCCTCTGTTTTGAGAGATTCACAGAGTTCAGCATTGGGCCACATTTCTGTCTGGTTTGGCCCAATCTAGAATCTGACTTTTTATAACTAATCTTACTTCTGATTCATCTCTAACCTGCCCTCAACCACTTCTGCTGTAGTTCAGAATCATGTAATGTGTGAATAGGAGTTGGAGATCTTTAATATAAAGTTGCATGGGAAGCCTCAGATGGTCTTTTAACTCATTCAGTAAACCTTGGTAGGGTGTTCATACACCAGACAACAACTAAGTAAATGTTTTTGCCTTCATCACGGTCCCAGCCTTTCTTCCCAGACATTTCCACGTTGCCAACTCACAGCTGGCCGACCCACAGTTTGGCTGATGCTCTCCGTGGTCCTGAAAGAATCTGACCTTTTCCCTTGGAGATGAGAAATACTATATTCCCTCAAGATCACAAGTCTCTACATACCCCAAACTCATCATGTTAACAAATTGTAAAACTCTCCGAAACATTGAAGCTGACAAAGACCTGCATTGGCCGTGAACGGTGGCGTTTCCAAATATCTAGGACGTTTGCTGAATGGATGAAAGCGGGAGTCAGTTAGTGAGAGTGACTCAGTTATTCCAGGGCTGTGGTCAGAGTTTGAGCTGTTAACCTGTTACCAGGCAGGGCTGAAAGAGGACTAAACTACACAGGGGCCCTGTAACATGAGTCGAGAGCTACTGAACAAATAAATAGTGAAATAAGAAATGTGAACCAATTAGAAATTCGTTTTGGGGGTGGCAGAGGATGTGCACCTCCTGGTTGACTCTGGGAAGATTTACTCTGCATTTTAAATGGATGGGGGAAGAGAAAGTTTGTCCACAAGTCTGGAGGATGAGAGAACACGGTGACACAGATGCTGTGGGACCCTGCATGTATCACCTTGGGCCTTGACATTTCGTGCACACTAGCCTGATTTCCAACTGCCAGCATCTGCCTCTTTAGCGGAGGACTTTGTCTGGCGGCTTGAGTCTGCTCTGCCCACACACACAGCAGGTCCAAATTGCTGGAGAACTGGTGTCCTCTCAGCTGCAGCCTTCGACGAGAGACTGGATATTGGCTCTTTTATATCCCAGCTCCCTGAGTCCTTGTACAGGATAACTGAGGCTTACATTACAGCCTCCAAAGTTCCCCAACAGGGCTGAGTTCTAACTGTCCACAATGGCGGCTTCCTTAAGATTGCACCTCCCATTGGCTTCCTTCCCTCCCCTGTCTCAGTTGCCCACTCCCCTATTCAAATAGACTACTTGCACTTGAATTTGTGCCTTAGAGTCTGCTTCTGAGGGAACCTAAGCCAAGACACACAGGCAGTGGACTAATGCTCTGAATGTCCCTTGGGCTCAATATTTTCTATCTCATAATCCGTTAAGGCAATCAGAAAGCAGAGAAGACAGAGACTGTCAAACACTCTTACCTTAGCCTAGAAAAGTCAAGGACATCTTTTCGTGGTAACAAAAAAATTCTGTGCCTTTGGAAACAGCTGTCACAGTGTCAACTCTGGTTTCATATTACTTAACTGCACAATACCACCTCCCATTACAGAATTTGAGAGCCATCCGAAATACACTGAGAACAGCAGAAGAACCCTAGCTGTTGCCTCAACAAATCTCCTACATACCAGCTCATCTCTGTCCCAATCTGACACATAGCAACATGAAATACTTTCAAGAGCAAGTCCAATCACTAATGGAATCCTCGTAGAAGTTTTAATGCCCTTGGAAGCCACAGTGTTCACGCTGAGCATCTGAGTGAAAGTCAGGTAGGCAGATTGATCTTTGGTTTTCCCCCAGAAATTAGGCGAGGAGACAGTCAGTAAACCACTAGGACACAAAAGAAACTGCTCCCCTTGAATGACATTAAAGCCTTTGCAAAATCAGCACTCAGAATAGTGCTGTTTGTCTGGGGATTTAATCCATTTTTGGAGGTGGTAGGAAATATCACCATATTTTGTAGAAATAAAGGAACAGTTATTGTCTATGTCTATATAGTAACAGAAAGACAACTGGGGAGACAGAGTGGCTATTTGCCATCATGGGGGGATAACTAGCATTCCAAGGCCCTTTCCTCTGTGATGTGGGTCATGGTGGGGTGCAGGGTTCATGTCCTACTATAGAAGGGAGCCAAGCCAGATGGCTCTTCCCTGACCGCTGGCTGCCAGAGGATCATCATATGATCCAGCCTCAGCATGTCAGGCATTCCCATCCAGGACTTTTAATTTAGAATTAGAAACAGTTTAGAATTCCATAGTGGCAGAGGCACCTGGGCTCCTGGCCTCAGCTGTGGTGGCATCCATTAGCCGGAGTGGCAGCAGGACAAGCGTTAGGGACATTCAAATTGGATTGTACCTGCAACATGACCTCAGCTGGTTCCTGCTGCCCAGCACCTTGTTAACCAGTCTTCTGGTCAATTGTGTTAGCTACCCAGTATCCTTTCACTAAAGTCAGCCAGAGTCCACTTCTGTCATGTGCAATCCAGAACCCTGACAGGCACAGAAAGCGGTATCTCCTTGTGTACAGAGTCTCCCCTGTAGGTCAGAGACCTGGCTCTTGTCCATGGGCATCTAGGTATTTAGTCAAAGGGACTTTTATCTCCTTACCTGCCAAGGGCTTGACTGCATAATTGTTAAGTTTCCTTTCTTGTTCTAAAAGTCCATGAATCTGCGTGAACTACTTGAGCTTCTGCACCCTTAGTGGTAAAGAGGGGGTTTCTGGAAAAAGAGGCCACTGTGTGGGACCCACAGATAGATCTGGTCCAAATCAAATAATCAAAGAGTATCTCAAGTCTATGTGTGTTCATATGCCCCCAAAGAGGTGATTGTATCTGGTAAACATTGTTTGGGGAATGCCTAAGCCAAGGAAATTTGTGGTCCATTTAACAACGTTCACAGGTGTCTGCGATATGAATGGTCCCATGGGAGACAAAGAATCAGAGCGAAGACAGAGTGGCTGGCACTTTTACATACTCAGTAACCTGAATAATTGTGCAGCCATGAAACCAGTCTGGGGAGTGAGAAATATGGTCATAACATGCATAGATTATGGAGAGGGACAGTGGAAGTCATTTATTTTTAAGCCCTCCCCATGGTCATACTACAATGAACGCAAGGAAAACCCACTTGAAACATTATGAGTCGAGGAAACTTTTATAGTTAATAGTAAACCAATCGATTTGGAGAGTGGTTCAAAATAGTTTTTAAAGGAGAGAGAGATACTATTATAGTTTGAAGTGGCCTAAGAGATACGTCAACTAAAACAATAGTAGTTCCTTGTTTAAATCCTGATTCAAACAAAACTAAGAACTGGGGCTAAGTATTGGACAACATTAAGAAGTTATAATCTTAGGGATATTCGATATAATTAGGGATATAATCTTAGGGATATTGTGGTGTGTTTTTTCCCCCAAGTCCTTATGCATTACAGATATATGCTGAATTTATGGGTGAAATAAAAGAACGCCTCAGATTTGCTCAAAAATAGTCTAGCACAGTACTACACACAGTGCGGTCTATTGATCAATGCCAGTTTGCAAATCGTGTGCTGTTAGTCTGTGTTAAGTGCAGACATTGACAATGCGTGTTTAGAAACTGCTATAGCGCTTTGCATTGTCATGGGCTCCAAGCAGTGATGCGTGGACTTGTCTCATTGACCAGCGTAGAGCCCCGTTTGGCTATTGTTGAACTTGCAGTGGGGAACTAACTGCATGTGGCACGAACACAAGCTGCTAGCATTGGTAGCGGCACAGATTGGACATTAAACAAAGGGGCTCTTCACCACTGACAGCTTAAGAAGAAACACATTAGCACACACACAAAGATTGGGGCGGGGTAAGTAGAGATAGATAAAAAGAATGCCGAAGGCCGATGACTGTTGAAGACAGGTGATGGGCACAGGACACAATTCTCTCTATTTTTGTGACAGTTTGAAAATCTATATCATTTGGCAGGGGTAGGGTATGGCTCAGTGGTAGAGTGTGTGCTTAGCATGCATGTGGTCCTGGGGTCAATCCCCAGTGCCTTCATTAAATAAATAAGGCAATAAATAAGCCTAACAATCTCTCTCCCCCCCAAAATAAATAAATAAAAGACATCATTTGGTTTATTAAAAATTTTAAAAATACCCAGCCTGTTAATGGAGATATTTTACACATATACATTTTCAATGCATATATTTATATCTAA
This sequence comes from Camelus ferus, assembly GCF_009834535.1. Classification (NCBI taxonomy): domain Eukaryota; kingdom Metazoa; phylum Chordata; class Mammalia; order Artiodactyla; family Camelidae; genus Camelus; species Camelus ferus. The sequence goes on from NC_045714.1 coordinate 31,600,320, forward strand.
ACATTCAGTGTGTGTGTGTGTGTATAATATGTGTGTATTTCAAATAAAATAATACAGAAATGACACAGAATACATAGCTCACATAGCTTACATAACTTTATTTGGCAGAACTCTTAGGTAAACAAACACAGTAGTTTGCTGGATCATGAGCTTGGTGAGCTTTTATTATAAAATAAATTCTGGTTGTATAATAAACTCCTTGAGGCCAAGAATCCTGAGAGGTGCCGCTCTGTGTCTCCACAGCACTCAACCCAGGGCAGTGCCGAGTAAATGGTCCTTAGTAAACACCGGCTGGAGGGTTACACTCAGAAAATGAATTGTTACGAAGTGTAGTCTAATTCTCCATGCAGTAATAACACACCGCTCAATCAATTTGAAAATCAGTTTCCTGAATCCACCCTCAAGGAGATTTGTCATGGAATATTTGAGACTAAGGGGGACTCGGAGCTTTGCTAATGTCCTCATTTTGCAAAAGGAAATGAGGCCTCGAGATGTTATAAGAGCCTGGCTGAATATCCAGCTTGTTAATGGCAGCACTGTGGCCTCTGACACCCACAGCTGGACTCTTCCTTCTGCCGTGATGTTTCTCAGAAGGTACCAATCCACCTCCCATTCCCTGCCCCTTGCTCCTGGTTTTAAATGATATGGTCTCTGTTGTAGGAAAGAAAAGGAAATTGTCAAGCTGGCTTCATCAGAAGGCTGAACAGGAAATGTGGCTACAGGACAAGTTCATGTTCTGATCAGTATTTACCCAGCACAGCTCTGTGCCCCTGGCCTTCAGGAACTTTCTATATGGAGAAGGAAGATGTCCACACGTGAATAGCTAGAGGGTGGTCCTGTTGTACAGGATTAAAGCATAAATGAGTAGCAGGGTAGAGCCATGGGGGCTGGAGAAGAGATGAAATGTTTTAGAGGCCATCGAACTTGGGTGGGAGGTCTGAGAACCAGCCAAGGAGAAGGCAGGATACCTGGGTTAGAACAGCACGAACCTGGGTTTCTGCTTCACTCTGTTGATGTTAAGGAGCTTGGAAGGTTTCTGTGGGGAACAGAACAAGCTCCAATACCGACTGGATTTAGAAAGACCAATATGGTAGCAAAAGTGTGTGGGAGAGGCTGACAACAGGGAGAGCCGAGAGGAGGGCCTTAAGGAGATGAAAGCTTGGAGCAGGTGATGGCAGTTGGAAGAGAAAGAAAAGGCAGATGTCAGAATTTAGATTTTTATACAAAAAAAAAAAAAAAAAAAAAAGCTACCAAAAAACGCCCCCAAGGTGTGATGTGCAAGGTGCTGTTCTAACCCCATACAAAACAACTTCTTTGAGCATCCTGAGTTAGGTATTTCTTTTACAGAAGAAGAAACTGAGGCACCGTAAGGTTAAGGAACATGCGCAAGGACACATGCTGATACGTGGTAAAGTCAGGAGTCACACCCAGGCTGTCTGGCTGCCGGGTCTCAGCTCCTCACCACCATTGCATGCTGCCGTGAAGTAAAGGTATTTAGAAGGAAAGTCATGATGAATCCACACTTTTCCTAAGTGACTTAGAAAGTGTCAAAGCCTTGGACAAGTTAGACATGTTAAACGAGTCTATTAGCCCAGGAGAAAAAGGATGCATACACTTGGTGTTTCATACATCTTGTTTAAGTTGTCAAGGCCACATCAACGTAGAGTGTCCCATGGGCTATTGGAATTACAGGACAGGAGTTTGGGAGATTGTCAGTTCCTTTCCTTCAGCCCTTGAAAAGTGTGCCGCTTCATCCTGGCCTCTGTGATTAAGGATGAGAAATCTGCTGTAAGTAATGCATCATTTCTCTCGGTTATCCTTAAGATTCTTTCCTTTGGTTTTCAGAAGTTTAATTGTGATGTGTTCTGATGTGGATTTCTTTAGCTTTATCCCATTTCAGGTTCATGCAGCTCTTGAATATGTAGGTTTCTACCTTTCACCATTATTTCTTTGAATATTTGCTTAGCCCCACAATCTTTCTTGTCTCTTGCTAGGATTCTGAGGATATAGATGTTAGAGCTTTTGTTACTGTCCCCACAGGTCCCTTCTTTTCCCCCAGTCTCTTTTATCTCTGTTTTTCAGATTGAGTAAATTTGATTGAATTGCCCTCAAGTTTAGTGATTCCATCTTTTTTCATCTTCACTCTAGTTTTTTTTCCTGATGGTTGTACTTTTCAGTTCCATAATCACTTGGTTCTTTTTTTGTAGCTTCTATTTCTTTGCTGAGGTTTTCTATTTTTTTTTTTCACATTTCGAGGGATTTCATAATTACTTGCTGAAACTATTTTATGGTGTCTGCTTTAAAGTCTTTGCCAGAGAGTTCCAACATCTGATTCGTCTCACTATTGGTGTCAGCTGATTATCTTTTCTCACTCAAGTTGTGATTTTTCCTTTTTCTTGGTGTGTCAAGTGATTTTTTTTATAGTATCCTGGACATTTTGCGTACAATGTTAGGAGACTGTTGATCTTATATAAATCTTCTATTTTAGTAAGCAGCCACCCTGTTTAGTTTTTCCAACCCCTTCCTCTTGCCACCCAAGATTTATTTTTGTAGGCTATCATTTCAACGATAGTTTAGTTTCCTGAGCACTTGCAATGCTGTTCTGGTCTACTTTGTTCTTCTGGTTCTGCTTAAGCTCCCCCTGGATCCCTACATGTGATGCCTACATGGGTAAAGGTACTTCCCTGGGCTGCCTGGTATCATTAGGCAGATATAGGGTGATGCCCTGGGTCCGCTTCTGCCACTGGCACTACTAATGCAGGTGAGGGACCTGCCAGCTATCACCTGGTGTAGGGGCAGTGGATGAGCTTGGTTCCTGGATTTCTCTGTTTCCACCAATGTGGGCAGATTGGGTCCACTGCTGCTGCGGATCGGGTAGGGCACAGGATGGCGTGGCCCACCTGTGTTTTTCTGTTGCCACTGCTATGGGCAGATCAGTCTGCTGCTGTCTGACTAGGGAGATGGAGATGAGTTGGAAATTCATTTCTGCTTCTTGCTGCTGCTGTGAGTGGGTTGGTCCTGCTGCTGCCCCTGGGTGTGAGTCTCCCCAGTAAGTCTCTGGTGTGATTCTCTTTTCCTGGTCCTTTAGGCAGAGGGAGCAGGTTTTCTTCCTTCTTCCTTCTCTCCCCCTCTCCTTCCCTCCCTCCCTCCCTTCCTTCCCTCCTTCTGTCTCTTTCTTTCTTGCTTGTTTGTTTTTTCCCTCTCTCTTTCTTTTTTGTCTATTTTCTGTTGTTGGTTTCAGGTTATAGGCTGGCTGGTGCCCAGGATATATGGGAGATAAAGAGAAAACCCAGGGAACTCATTGTGGTGTTGATCTGCAAGTCATGAGGTCCCTAGCCAGCCCACCTTCTTCTTTCCACCTTTAAGTGTCCTTGTATGATTGTCTGTCAAATTCTTTCCATGGCATTTAGTTGTATTTAGAGGAGATGAGCCAGGAAAAATGAGTCTGTACCTTCTCCTGGAACTTGCCTTAGGATTCTGAGCAAATGTTAGTTAATTTGAGCCATTGTATTAGTTGCTGACTGCTACTGCAACAAATTAGCACAACCGCAGTGGCTTAAAACAACACAAATACATTATCATTTGTTCTGGAAGTCAGAAGTCCAATAATGAGTCTGTGGGGAAAATCAAGCATTACTTCTGGAGGCTCCAGGGGAGAATCCATTCTTTGTCTTGCTAAGGAAAGCTACCTGTGGTCCCTTCCAGCAATGGCATCACTCTGACCTCTACTTCCATTGTCACATCTCCTTCTTTGACTCTGATATTCCTGCGTCCCCCTTATAAGGAGCCTTGTGATCACATGAGGTCCACCTGGATACTCCAGGATGACCTTCTCATTTCAAGATCCTTAACTTAATCACACCTGCGAAGTCCTTTTTGCCATATAAGGTAATGTATTCCCAGGTTTCAGGGATTGGGACATGGACATCTCTGGGGGCCAGTCTTCTGCCTCCCACAGCCACTACATTTTTGGTGTGTTACAGAGCTAACAGACACACCTTTGTTTCCAGCCTCCCAGCTCTCCTGCACGGAGGCAGCAAGAGTTATGTTTCTTCTGCTGTCTCCGAAGATATTTTAGGCATCCACAAACATTTCTCTTTGCCTCCATTTCCCCCCACAAATGGTGGTTTACTATATAGAGTCTTTTTCTCCAATTAATAATATAATTTGGAGATATTTCTACATCAGAATAAAAAGAACTTCTTCATTCTTTTTATGGCTGCATAGTAGTCCATAATGTGAAAATGCTATAATTCATCTAACCACCCATACTATGGGACATTAAAAGCCCTGCTGGGATTTAAGGGGATGACTAACAACGCCCTTATTTTCAAGGGAGGTGGGTGCCAGCCACGGTCATGGCTGAGAGGGGCTTTGGCTGAGCAGCAGTAGCGTGGAGGCCAGATTAGAAAAAGATAACGAACTAGTGAGCATGGAGCAAACGGGGCCACCTTACAATTCCACTGGGCTTTCAGGCACATTTTACACACATACATATTGAATAGTCATTAACTTACGAGAGCCCCATAAAGACTCTGAGACATAATAATCATCTATTAGCTATAATTTGCAGAGAAGTAAATTCAAGCCCAGAGAGGGTAAGTGACACTCTTGGGGTTGCACAGCAGCAGAGCTATCTCAGGGTCTTCTCTATTTCCAAATTCCAGCATCCTGTGACTTAGCTGTTTCTTGAGTCCAGAAGATGGGAGCAAAGGGAAGAGGAGGAGCTGGACAGAGGCCAACATGATTAAATGAAGGGATTTTTTTTGTGCATGAGTGTGTGTGTGTTAATAATTTTTTTTAAGATAAAGGAAACCTGTAAATACATGGCAGAAAAGGGAGAGGAAATGGGAGACGATTGAGGATACAAGGAGGTGAAAATCAGGGGAGGGTTAGGCACTGCATCCTTGCTGCCAGGAGTTCTAACTCACATATCTGAGAATCCACACTTTACATCCAAACGGACCACACACCTTTTAGAGAGTCAGTGTGGCGACAAGCATAAATCAGGATCCAGGGCATCTTGCAAAGGTAATCAGAACACTTCCACAGTTTTAATACACATGAATTACATTCTCATGAAATAATAACGGGTGCTTAAGTCATCTGACATTAAGGTGCAAATACTGAAGGAAGCAGAGGAACAAAATAACAAGAGATGGAGGGATCCTACATCTTGTGTCTTCTGTGAAGGCACCGCCAGTGCGACAGCAGTTGGACAGGACTCACTTGGGTGGATCTGGAGAATTCTTACTCTGATGCACAGCTTGCAGGGATCTAAGAAAAAAGCAATGAGAAAATAAGGCCAGTGGCTTGCAAACAGGTAAATAAGCCTGACTCTGGTCCACAAGCCTACTCATCCCAAAGGGGCTGTCATCTGGACCACCTCAGTATGTTCTTTCTCTGCATGTAAACTTGCTCAAGGAGACTGAGCTCTCAGATGCATAGGGAAAGTGTTTTTCCCCTGGAAAACAAACATCTTTATTAACCCTGGACAGGACTGATCTTTTCAATTTTTTGCCAATCATATGAATTTTATTTTATTTATTTTTTTTCAGGAGGAAAAGTTATTTATTTTGCAGTTTATAAAATGTGGGAACATACACATAACAGAAAATTTACCATTTTAAGCATTCTTGAGTGTGTATGAAATACATTCACAATGTTGGGCGACCATCACCTCCATCCATTCCTGATCTTTGTCATCGTCCCAAACAGAAAATTTTAAGCTTTGAACACTAACTGTCCATTCCCTGGAGGGGACCCCAGGCCCTGGTCAACTCGATTCTACTTTCTGTCTCTATGAATTTGCCTGTTCTAGGAGCCTCACTTCAGTGGAATCATACAATATTCATTCTTTTGTGTCTGGCTTATTTCTTTTAGCATATACTGTTTTCAAGGTTTGTCCATGTTATAGCATGTATCAGGATTTCATTCCTTTTTATGCTGAATAATATTCCATTGTATGCGTGGATGGATCCCATTTTGTTTATCCATTCACCTGTTGATGAGTATTTGGATTGTTTCTACCTTTTGGCTACCGTGAATAATGGTACTATGAACATTGGTGAACAAGCGTTCGTTTGAGTCTCTGCTTTCAATTCTTTTGGAGATTTCTCTAGACGTAGAATGACTAGATCATATGGCAATTCTGTGTTTAACTTTTTGAGGAACCACTAAATTGTTTTCCATAGTGACTGCACCATTTCACATTCCTACCAGCAGTGCACCAGGGTTCCAATTTCTCTACATCCTCTCCAGCACTTCTTATTTTCAGTTGTTTTTTTTTTTTTTTTGATAATAGGCATTCTAATAGATATGAAGTGGTCAATCATATAAATTTTAAAATGGCAACATCTTTTAAAACCTGCATTTCTGTCGTGACTTATATCAAGTGGCTATTCACATTATCAACTGAAAAAAACTTGCACAACTTAAAGCTGCAAATTATGTTTCATTCAGGGACCTTATTAAGAACGATAGCCTTGGAAGGCAGCTTCTCAGAGACCTCTAAGGAACTGTTCCAAAGAGGTAAGGGAGGAGCCAGGATATGTAGGAGTTTTTGCTGAACAAAAAACAAACAAACAAAAAAACCCATGTAATCCAACATCAAAAGGTTACCACTAATCACAAAAACCAGACATCTCAAGTTATTGACTTGAGTGCTTTTCTCTGTATGGGAAGACGCAAGAGTCTGGGGTCATTGAAATTATTCCTTTGATGTGCATCTTAATTGTCTGAGGCCAGTATCCTGTTTTTCTCCATCCTGAGTTTCCCTCAGGGTGCACCGTAGGGATAAAGCCTCAGCCTGCTTAGAAATTCATCTGCCACTCTGCCCTCTGCGGACTGTGCCCCAGCCACAGAAACTGCCTTCTGTCTGGACACTTCGCGCTCATGCTAGGCTGTTTCATGCTAATTTTGCACATGCTGTTCCCTCTGCTTGGATGCTCCAGGCTTTGTGCGGCTGGCTCTGGCGAATCCGGCAGCTCTCAGTTCAAAAGCCACTTCTTCAGAGTCTTTCTCAGACCACCCAGTTTAGAGTGCCCCCACGAGGCTCTCCTACAACATCACCTTAATTGCCCCAGAGCACTTCTCACTATTTGAAGTTACCTGGTCTTTGTCACCCTCCCTGGGGGGTAGGTACCGACAGCAGGAGACCTTCCAGGTCGGGCTCACTGCCATAGCTCCGGCTCAGTCATCGTTGTAGAATGGATGAGCTGTTCGGTCAAACAAGGGAGACTTTTATCATTTTGATAGAGGTTGCCAAGTTGCCCCGAGAAAAACGTTGCCAACTCACCTTCCCGTCGATGGTCAGTCAGGGTCTCCCTGCACCCCTGCCAGCACTGGAGTCCTTCCAACGTTTTACCACCCTCTGGAATACAAAAGTCAAGAAACAAAAACTAACCCCAAACAACTAAGGGTATCTTATTTAAATCAATTGAAATTTATTTAATTTCATAAATTGTAGTTCTTCCTGTTTGAGGGTATTTGTGCAAGACTTTATGCCTCTTAGCCACTTAGGTATGTATTTTTTACCTGTTGGTTCATGTCATTTGTCAGGTTTTTTATTTGGTGGTTTTTCTAATGATCTGTAAGGATTCTGTTTGTTAAAGAAAAAGTCTCTCTCTTAGGTGTGTTCCCAGTATTTTTCCTCATTTTGATCTGTTTAGGACAATATTCTTTTGCCTGCAGAATTTGAATATTTCTAGAAGGTCAGCTTTACCAAATTTTTCCTTTAGGAATTTCAGGCTTTGTGCCATTCTTAGAAAGATCTTCTCTATCCCAAGGTATCTAGATCTCTCTTATCTATGTGTGTGTGTATATATATATATATATATATATATATCACTCATTTTTCATTCTAGCATTTTTATGATTTAAAAAAAATTGAAATCTTTAATCCATCGGAATTCATTTTGATACCAGGAGTGAGATGAGGAATCTAACCTTTTTTACTTTCCTCCTCCAGGGTGGGGAGCCAAGAATTCTAAGACCATTTGCTTTAAATTCCACCTTTTCCTTATGGATTTGAAATGCTACCTTCATCATATATTCAGTTTCCATCTGCATTTATATCCATTTACGGACTGAACTCTTTTTCTTTGTCTATTTTTGTTTCCTTGTTGCTTTAACCATTGTAGAGTTAAAACTGTTTTCATGTTTGACAAGGCTACATTCTTCTCTTTAATTTGCTGGCTACTGATGCATGGTTTGCTTTTTAAAGGGATTTGCACTATGGCTGCGAGGTAAAGAGAGGCAAAGGTAGATGTGGGTTTGTTAGAGCAGGCAGATGGCTCGACATGAGCAGAGAAAGGGGGACACAGACCAAATGGCAGGAATTGGGCAGAAAGGAGGGTCACAGGCCAAATGCAGGAAACCACACATCATGTAAGCAGCAGGGATCCTTGGGCAGAGAAAGAAAAGCAGGAACCTTGGGGCTATTAAGGGATCATGCCTTTTGGGATGACAAGTGGCCTGGAGAAGAACGAAGAAAGGTGAGAAAAGGCAGAAATTTCTAGTGTCCGAATGTAACATTTTGCTCATTATGCCCTCATTTCAATAAAATTAGCCTTGCAGATCAGAAGTATCCATCACGCACCGACGCCATGACACTTCCAATCCAGACTAAATAAGGACAAAAATCCCTCCTCCCTTTGGGAAGGTGGAGTTGGGATGATAATCAGGGAATATGACCCCAAACCCTTCCCTTCCCAATGAATATTCTGCCCATTCATTTTTACACCCTATGTAACTAACTTGCCAAAGAAACTCAGGGCAGCCGCTCACCTGAGCCTGCCCGCTCTCCCCTGCGAGTGGACTATCCATCCTTTAATAAATCCTCACTTTACCTGTTTTAACCTCTAAGTCTTGTCTCTGAATTCTTTCTGGGACGAGACAAGAACCTGGAACGCCGGTTGCATCTATCGGCAACATCTTGACCTGGTGGAAGTTGCTTGCAGTATTCCAGGAGACAGATGGCAGAATAGAGACTAGGACACAGAAGAAAGCATAGATTATCTGTCCCATGGTATTACAAATTTCTGTCATTTTCCAGTATACCACTTTTATAATTATTGACACGTCTGTATGTTAGCTACACTATTATTAATTTAACTTTTTCACTAATTCTGAAACCAAGCAGGACCCTGTGGGGCCCTTCTGGGTACAAACCATTCCTGTCCTCCCCATTTCTTGTTTGTAGGAAATAGGCTTCATTCAGCCTCCTTGACTGAGTTTCTAAGGGCAGTTTCAAACAGTTGCTAGTCAGGGAGGTGAGGGAATGCAGAGACAAGGGTGGAGCAGTCAAGAAGCAGCTCAATGCAGCAATAGGGCAGGGTCCTCGTTCCTCCTCAAGGAATATATATAACAATGCCTTTGAGCCCTCTGTAGGAACTAAGGCCCCACCCAGATGGAGGAAGGTAACTTCAGGCTGAGTACTAGATTCTGGGAACACCGCCCTCCTACCCCACCATCAGCCAATCAGAAGAAAGTGTGAACACAGTGGAACATAACGAAGACTCTGACCCCCTTCCCCAAATGATTAACTTCCGTTTCTCTCTTTAGCAACGTTTATGTTCTGGCAGAATCTTTGGAGCTGGTTTTTGGACATGAGTCCACTTTCTCACCAGGTTGTCGGCCTCTTGAATAAAGCAACCTTTCCTTTCTAACCAATACTTGTCTCTCGAATATTGACTTTCAAGTGGTGAGCAGCCAAACCTGGGTTTGGTAACAATTCAATTCACTTTAAAATGTTAAATGCTTACATTAGATGTAGCCTATGTAATATCCATGAAAGCATAGATCAGACGTAGCCTATTTTTCTAACATGTTAAATCAAATAGATAACAAAGGAAATAAACATTGTTTGTCCATGTAGCACCTGCAATTCTCTTGTGTACTATCAGTAGTTCAAGAACACTGACCTGAGAAAACCATTCTCATCAGTTCTTCAAAGACGAAACTGTCCTCTCAGGAGAAGGCTGCCTGAGCGGGCTGGTAATGCCTGTTGCTTGAGCCGGATGCTGGTTGCACAGGTGGGTTCAGGTGGTAAAATCTTTAAGATGTTCACTTTTACATGTGATTATAAACACTTTTACATGTGATTACAAGTTTTAAAAGTAAGCTTTAAAAAAGTTTTAAAGTATCACTGTATTGTTTTGTGCTAAGTACTAGTAACAAGGTCTATTACATACGTAAGTCATGCAAAGAAACAGACTTTGAAGTGAATGACAGTTACATGAACTTAAAACACTGGTAGTGGTTCTCTTCCTTCGAGTTCTGATGCTCCTGCCAGCAAGTCCATCCTCAGAGACCTCTGAAAAGATCACAGATCGTATCCTAGATAAGTCAGTTCACAGGATGATGAGATGTCAGTGAAGTGATCTGTAGGGCAGAATTAGACAATAATGCCAGAGGCTAAAGCCTTAATATCTTTATCTCTTTGTCTTTATTAAGGGTAAACAGAGATAAATGGAAAATGCCATCCTAACCTCATGAAGATCAAATTAAGGGGCCAGACTGCAAGGAATCAAATATTTTGTACCGACCTGTCACAAGCACTTACTCAGATACAAACAAACACACGCCACACTCTTTTTTCACCCTAAAGTGATTCTGGCTTTTAGACTTCGAAATTCTCTGCTTTCAGAGTTTACCTTTTTTCTGAGCATCCACAGCACTGACATAAATAAAGTTTACAAAGTCACTGATACTAAAATCTCATTGCCAAATAGAAGCTGCTGCTTGCCAGCATGGAGATTCAAATAGCTTGGATCTTTTGTCCCTTAAAAACTGTATAAAATAATCCAGTTTCATTCTGCTGGTAGTCATGGAAACCAATCGCCAACATTTCAGGGGCTGAATAATGCTAAAAACTACAGCATTCTTCAAAAGCATCTATGAATTTGCTTCACATCAAAAAACAGTAAAACTAGCAACTTCAAAATTCAACCCCTATAGATTTTCAAAGGTAAGTCCCGCTGGTTTCATAGTTATCTGGAGGCCAGCTGGAATCGGAGGAGCCCATGGAGAAAGATGCAGACAATTGCTTGTCAGAGGAGAACCTGGAGTCCTGGTCTCTCAAGACCTATTCATTTTGCATTCCCTACCATTTAAGTCTCCTTCCAGAGGTGCCTCTGCACTTCACTGTGGATCCTGTTTCTTACCTCTGATCATCCCAGAACCGGAAACCTCAGTATGTAATTCCTGACTATTAAAAGGCTTCTCTCTCCATTCCAGAGTTCCCAAGAGACCTGGCCGGAGAGGGCATGCTCACTCTTAGCATACACTTGTAAGAAGATCTATTTGTATCATCTGCTTTCTGGAATCTTCTGGAGTCTTATGCCAATTAAATTTCACTTAAAATTTCTCCAAATCTTGGTATTGCCAAATTCTCTTGTTGTTCCCCAGATCAAGTGATATAACCTTTCTGTCAGAGTAATTTGTTTGAAGGACCGTCAAGGGAGAGATGAGCGGGAGACTGCCAACCACAATATCAGAGAGCTTAGTGCCAGGTGATGTCATCCTACCAACCGAATCCTGTAACGGGGGTCAGGACGCTGCTGAGGAACAGAGCACCTGCCAGCCCGGGCTATTTAAAGCTGCTCCCTGGCGAAGCAAGGACAGGACAGGGGTGAGAGGCCAACTGTTCGGAGGGTGACAGAGGGCGCTGGCAGCAGGCAGACAGAAGGTAAAATTAATGAGAGGAAGAAGTCCACTTGCACAAAGGATTCCTTTTTCTCTTCCACCACAAATTGACAAGGTCGCATCCACCAGCCTACCATAATGTAACTGAGCCGACGCGATCTCTGGTGGGTGGCACTCATTGGTTTTTTTCTCATCTTTCACATTTGCAATCTGGTGGAGAAGAAAAGATTTTTTTTTTTTTAATTTGAGAATCTCAGCTGTTATTTTAGATGGTTCAAATGTTCCTTGCACACCCGGTTAGTGCTATAAAACAGGAATTTCTGACTTTGGAGCGGTGAGGGTAGGATTAAGATGTGATGCACTTCGGGGAACCGTATTTAAATCTTTGTATTATTTCGGGACATACGTTCTCAATCACATGGTCACAGTTTTACAACTTGATAAAATTCTTATACTTGATTCAGCACAGGGCTTTGTATCTTTCCAAAAAGTCATTGAATGAAATTCTGTCCTCTTAGGTTGGGTTCTTCCAGAAGTAAACTCTGAGTCAAGGATTCAGGTACAAGACATTTATTAAGGAAAAGCTCCCAGGGGACACCAGTAAGTGAATGGGAGAAGGAGGGCAGGGGAAGAGAAGGAGCCAGGCAAGATCAAGACTTCACGAGAAGCCCCAGCCTTGGGCTGACCAGGAGGGGAGCTCTAGAACTGAATTATACCTCAAAGCATGTCCTTCCCGGAGGCAATGAAGCTGGGTTTTTGGACTCCTACACCAACTGGTCACTGGCCTTAGGTCAAAGGGAGTGGTAGGTTTGGGTGGGAGGTCGGGTGGCCACAGAGGCAATAAAGTCCCCAGACACTGCTGGCTCTCCATATGGGCTGAAGTGGCTCCAGGACCAGATGACAGATGGCAGCCTTCGCCAGCAAAGCACTTAGCTGGGAGCTGGGTACACGGGGCTGGCGGGAGACCTGAGGGGTTCTGGGTGGTGCACCAGCGGTATCGGCCCCGAGGCTACCTTCCACGTGCCTGCTCCCACCACCAGGCACCAGTCATGGGTCTTTCATAATATTCTGCTGCAAGAGGAAATGAATAACATCTTTTGAAAGTCCTGGGGTCAGCTTTTCATCCTCCAGAGACTCACTTCCTTCTCCTGATGGGTAGAAGTGGGCGGCCCTGGAACGCCTCTGCAAGGCTGAGCAGCCGTCCCGGTTGAAGATGACCCGGGCCATCTGCAAACTGCGGAGGGTGTACTTCTGGTTCTCCTGGCCCTTCAGTTCACTGATTTTCTGAGACAGGCACCGGCAGACAGACGCGGAGAGCGGATTTCCAGAGGCCGCCTGTGGATGGCCAAACGCTTCATAGAATGTATCCAGAGACTGCCGAAGTCCATCATCCTGCAGCTTGGTCTCTGGCTGGCCCTTCACAGAAGGGTCAAGACAGGAGTTCTCAGAGGTCCAGCAATCATTTTGTTCAGTATTTAGGTTACAGGTGTCTGCAAGACAAAACACATTCCAATACTCAAACACATACTTTAAAATATCAGAAAGCAAGGCAAGACCAGATGCTGTCTCTTCAATTTAACACACTTGCTGTTCCTGAGTAACTGGCGACGGCAGCTGATTTCAGAATCTATTTCCATTACGCCACTTGTTTGCTCGAAATAAGAACATCTTACTTGCATATATCAACGTTCTTAACCTGGGAGTCCTTATAGAGAAATTCAGGGTGGCTGTGAACTAGGATGGGAAAAAATCCCATCTTATTTTCTTTTACCTCTACCTGCAATTAAGCATTTCCTTCCACGATGAATGTAGGCAACACACATATTAGCAGCAGTACCTGTGACTCTTACCAGCAGATCATAGCTATTTTTATTTCCTATTAGTGTTTGTTAAAGATGTTTTAAAATATCATTTATGCTTATCACTATGCTATGGCCCAAACCATGTCCCTCCAAGATTCATATGTTGAAGCCCTAATCCCCAATGAGACTATAATTGGAGGTGGGGCTTTTAGGAGATTGTTAAGGTTAAATGAGGTCATGAGGGTGAGGCCCTAATCAGATAGCAGTGGTGGCCTTACAAGAAGAGGAAAAGATCTCCCTCTCTCTCTCTTTCCCCCTCTCATCCCCTTCATGGGCAAAAACCAAGGGAAGGCCATGTGAGCATGTGAGGACCCAATGAAAAGGTGGCCTTCTGTAAGCCAGAGAGTCTTCACCTCAACCTGACCATGCAGGCACCCTGATCTCAGACTTCCAGCCTCCAGAACTGTGAAAAAATACATTTCTGTTGTGTGAGCCACCCAGTTTATGGTGCTTGATTGTGGCAGCCCAGGTAGACTGACACGCTGCTTTGAAATTACCATAGTTATGAGTTCTGACACTGGATCTTAATTATGCAAGCATTAATTAAAAAGCATTATTAACCATGACAATATTCATATACTTGTTCTTTAAATATTTTAATAACTACATTTTCCTTAGTAATCCTATAGATTTTACTTTATGTATTTAAAAACATTATTCTGAGAATGGGTTGAGAGGTTTTACCAGATACCAAAGGGATCCACAGCGTAAACACAGTGAATACCCCGAATGCAGACGGTCTGGGTATTTACACAGTTCAAACATTTTCTTTTTCTACTCCCCACAATAATCCTATAGACTCTTTACCTCCAAATTAAAATGACCACCTTTGTGCTTTTTAGAGGACAAGTAACAAATAAACTAAGTGATTTAAAAATAGACAATAAGATAAAATGACTATAACTCAATGAAAATGTTTAAAAAAATAATAATAGACAATAAGAAACCAGAATTGATCTAACTAGTTCTTGATCAAACTTTCTGTACCTCTCTGGGCACCCTAATTCTTAACATAGAAATCTCTTAGGTATTTTGAAACAAAGAATGTTCCTTTCAGTGTGTTCCAGAAAAGACTATTCAAAAGATTAATTCGCAAGTTGCAGAATTCCTCATATAGCTATCAGTTTTATTCTTTAAAGTTTCACACTTTAAAGCAAAATATATTTTCCTTTTTTCACTATGATATAAGCTTAGGAAGTTACTAGGTTTAATTCCACAAACACCCCCACCTTTGCTAACTCAATTAGCAGCTATAATAAAAATATTTCTACTTGCTAATGATGAAGAAAGTTGAATCATGCATGTGGGTGGAGTTTTAGAAAAGGAGATAGGATGGGGGGTTTTGACTCTAGTTTTGCTACCAGCTAGATACGTCATCTTCCTGAGCTTCAGCTTTCTCATCTACAAAAGAAGAGTTTTACTAAGTGACCTCTGTCTTAGAACTTCCACGGTAATGCAAGGAATGGAGAAGTACATGATCCAAAGCAGTAGGGTATCCAAAACGAACATGGGCACGTGTTCTGTGAGACACACGCACGCAGGACCACACGTGGACAAGCATTCACTAACTCAACAAACATGTACAGAAAGTTGATGATATAAATGTAACTCATTGCAAGTTGCTACAAGATACATAGAGGATGCTGAAGACCGTGTCTTCACCTGAGATAGGGGGACCTTCACTAGGAAGAGGAGACATACTTCTAGACATCAAATGACTGAAAAATACTCACAAGATATACACAAGCCCAGCATCACTTCTCAGATAGTCCTGCCTAAGGTGCATCACCTGAAGCAAATACGGGGAAGCAGCAGACAAAACCAAATTGAGGGACACTCTGCAAAATGACTGGCCTGTACTCTTTAGAAGTTCCTAAAACCTAGGAAAGACTGAGCAACTGTTCCAGGCTGACGGAGACTACAGAGACAGGACAACCAAATGCAGCACCTCCTTCCTCTGGCTGCTTTCGCTGCAGAACATTCTTGGGACTCTTGAACGGGGTCTGACGGTAGTAACGTATCAGTTACCTTCCTGATTTTGATGGTTTCACTGGGGTTACGTAGGAGAATGTCCTGGTTTTGTAGGAAAATCAGTGGTGATGGGCATTAGATTGGCAACTTACTCAAATAATTCATGAAAAAAAATTACTTGTACTTGCAAGTATTCTCTGAGTTTCAGATTGTTTTGAGAAAAATATTAAAACAAACTTCTGGAGGAATAGTTGTTAAAATCTCTCTGAGTAGCCTACTTTAATGTTAAAACAAGCAAAAATAGTCTTAGTCCAGAGCTTGTCAGACGTACTTGCTAACAGGTGGTACTGCTATAGGGAGCCAGGGGGTGAGGCGCAAGGGTCCCACAGCGGCAGGGTGAGGTGCCCCTTCCCGCCTTCTCCCCCATGGATGATCTGGTCCTGGGGTATAAGGCAGGAAGCCAGGGGCTGAGAAGGGTTAAGGAGAAGAATGTAGGAGAGAAGGGAGAGTTCCCAGTAACACTTGGAAAGGTGGAGAGTTCCTGAAACTGCCCACCGGGGGCAGCCATTTATACAGAACCCTCCTTGTAGCTGAGCACGGACTTATTAAGCAACTGGTCAATCACTCTGGTACGCAGATTTACAATTTTTCACCTGGGCTTCATTTTTATATGCCATTTAATTTTTGAAATTCAGCGTCCATGAAAGAACCTAAAAAAATTAGCCAGTCTCCTCTATTTTTCATGCAAGTGTCAGGCAGACTGCAATCCATCTTCAAAGAAACCCTCCCTCTCCTTTCCAGAAGAGCAGTGACAATGCGGGTTGAGCTATTTACTAGGACAGTTCTTTTGAATACTGTCTCTGGTTCATTTCGGTCTTTGATTTCCTTTTAACATTTGTTTTACTACCAACTACAAAGCCATCTCTCTAATCATGTGGCCATTGTGGACTTTTGGACACATACTGTTTCTTCACCAGGATATAAAGCTAATCAATTCTTTTCCTGATGCACCTACACGTGGACAGAATGATGGATCTTTGATAAAGTCGCTCAGTTCCTGCTCAGCAGTGCATCCTCACAGCTATATTCAAACCCCATCTTATTCTACCTGTTGTTAGAGCTCAGACTTGTAGGGGTCTCAACTGGGGACAGTGATGTTTACTCTAGGGACACACTGGGGATGTTTTTGTGTCAGTGATTGGGAAGTGCTGCTTGCATTTAGTGAGCAGGGTCAGGGATGCAAACATTCTGCAAGGCACAGGACAGTCCCATGCATCAAAGAACCATCCTTCCCCGAATGCCAATAGTGCTCCCCCCAGAGAGGAACACTGGCTCGAAGAATTGTGGAAGGAGTGGGAAGTGAATGCTGAGGCGCACTGCGTTGTCACTGACTTGCCTTGTGTTCCCCGAGGCACTTGGCTATCCGTCCCCACACAGTGAACGCCCTTCTTGCTGGTTCTTATTCGCGCCATACATTCCTTCCCTCTCAGACCTTGAGATGGCTTTCTTCCTCCCGAGTTCCAATGATTTTAGCATTATTTAAACTGGATGAAATTTCTTTTTTACTTCAATATGCTTTCCAGCATGAATAGATTTCTTTAGGATTTGCCAGAAGAAAGGGAGAAGGCCGGGACTCGATCTAACAATGCTTTTGTGTGCATTGCTTCAAGGTCACCTAGCCATCAGAGCATCTGTTTGTTAAATTTTCTTTCAACCAAGGAGAGAAGAGATAACAAAAAGATGTTTGACATTCTTATAAATCTAAAAATATGTTTATGTCTTTAGGAGTCATAGACGCTAATTGGAGTTCAGTAATCCAAGACCAACAGTTAGCAGGGAGCAGGAGATTAATGGTTGCGTTCTGCGAGATGCCATTAGCCTTCAGAAGCCCAGGTATTTAATGGGGGTTTCTTCCAGCGAATCTTCCACGGCTACTTCTGTGGTTGATAAATGCACTGCAGGATTTTCTCTCTATGAAACACTTTAGCCTTCAACTTTAACAAGTTTCCTTTAAGTGGATTTGATATTTAGAATTCTGTCTCTTTCGTGCACCAGCATCAGTAGCCACCCACTCTGCCTTATTTGTCCACAGTTTCTTTTACCAGCAACTGCTAATTGGGAGGATCTGTGATTCTAAGGTTGTACAGAGCTGAGACTTAATAAAAAATACGGAGAGTTATCAGGATTTAAGGAAAGAAGGAATATGTGGTTTGTATGGTCGCCTGTGTTGCTTGGAGAGGGAGCCACCCCTCTCTTAGGGCGCTGCACGGCACACTCCTGAGAGTGGCCCTGCTGCCATGGTTTGTCTGTTGGAGGCTCCCTGGGTTCTGTGTGGCTCTAGGAAAAAGTCACGGGCATGAGGACAAAGTGAGTGGGAGGAGGGGGCATGTCCTGGTCATCAGTGGTCACTTATTGGCACACTTTGGCTGCAGTGACTCATCTCCTTCATGACAGTTGTCAGAAGGTCTCTACACAGGTGACACCAATTTTAGCATATTAGGGGCTGTGGCCCAAGGATCTGGGGCCCCGCTCTGCTAGGCTGCATCCTCCTGCTCCAGATCTCACTTCCTTTTCCTCAATACCCTCTTCTATTCCTCTCATTCCTGCCACCCGACTCCGTATTCTGTGCAGGAGAAGAGGAGTGAACAGGATCACTGGATGAACAAGAATAAGTCCTACCTCCAGCCCTACAGGCTTCATGGAACTGAGACTGGTGCTAGATTGCCTTGCATCGTTTGCTCGAGAAATCCGCTTCTCTCCTGATTCTTGAGTACATCAAGAACATTCATTCCCTCTTCAGAACCGGTGTACTTGCTGTTCCTCCACGTGGAACATGCTTTCTCCACACGTCTGCATGCTTGGTTTCCTCCCCACCTTCCTGTCTCTGCTCAGATGTGACGTCCTCAGTGAGGCTTTCTGTATTAGTTAGGCTGGGCTGGGTTATGCTACATAACAAGCAAGCCCCAACTCTCAGTGGGCATAAAACAACAAGGGATTATTTCTTATTACTTGCACTCTGTGTCATACTACAAGCAGATCTCTATCATCCTTGCCCTTACCCTGGAACCCAGGCCAAGGGGGCAGCCACTGTCTCAGTATTGCTTAGTGACTGTGCAGCGGAGGGAAAAGAGCACAGTGAAGATGGTCACTGAGTGAGCCCTGTCACTTCTGTTCACATATCATTGCTATTGTTAAGTTGTATGGCCAAGCCTGATTTCTAAAGAATGATGGAAAATTCTACTGTAGGGAGAGGCAGAGATTACTGGTGAACAATTATTCAGTCTACCATACTTTCCTTGACCACTTTATTTAAAATTGTACTTCCTCCACTCCCCTAGACCCTGGCTGTCCCTAACTCCCTTGTTTGCCTTATACTTCCTATACAAACCTAACAGCATCTAACGATAGATGATTTGTTTATTTGTGTGTTATTACTAGGGTGACCAGTATTCACCAGGGTGACTGGCAGGTTTGCCCAGGACAACCCTGGTTTATTGCCTGTTGTCTTAATTAATTATTAATAGCACCCTCTTGCACTCTCAGAAGGGCCCTGGATTACACAATCCATGATGTGACTACAGATATCATGAATACAGTGCACACACGAGCTGATGCTGGAGGAGTGAGGCAGATATGTCTGGGTCAACAGTGAGATGTTCCACTGCCCATTCCTGGGGTGGGGGTGGGGCTGAGTTTTGATGCCAGAAATAATCCCAGTCTGTGGTATAAATAACATTTCTACAGACTTTTGTTGTTTCGCTTTTGGTAACCCTTCCATGGATTTGTTCGCCTGCTCTGAGACAATCCTCTCTTCCTTTCCCCTCTTTTTCACACTTGGCATTTCTCCTACCCCCTTGCTGTCCAAGAACATCTTGATTACTGCCCTGCAAGTGAAGGGCCTCAATTCACTCACCCCAACAGCAACCTGCTTAGATTCCTCTTTCTGGTTGCAACTGTCTGCAACCCTCCCAGGAATAATACCAACCTTGGAGGCAACTTACTTCCTATCTTATTAATAACATAAAATTAATGTCAAAAAAAAAAATCAACCAGCTTAAGCCTCCTTTTGCCTGATTGCAACCCCGATGGTTTATACGTTTTAGAATTTGCAACTGTTCTTTAAAGGACAAAAACCACATACTCATAAGAGGGGCAGGGAGTTGTGAACATCAAGATATTTAATCCAAATTAATACTTCAAAGGGTGAATGGTCTGGTCAGGTGCTTTGGAAATCACATCTACGTCTGTACATGTTTACATCTGAAAGCGAAAACTGGATGAATCACCCATGTTGTCACCTTTCATCTTAATGACGAACAGATGCAAAGCACAGGGGACAGAGGCCTCTAAAAGGCAACCGCTGAGAAATAAAACGATGCTGGAGAAGTACAAAAGTAAGTGCGATGAGTGAACAGCCCTAACATTAAGTGCCCAGGGCAATTAATAAGGTCAGTCTGTACTGTCTGATTTGTGAGTTACCTTTCCTTTACCTTGGAATTTTATGTTTTTTTCTTAAGAAATTAAAATGTTCTAAAAATTACAGGGAATTATAACATCCAAGTTCACACCACTCCAAATTGACAATTAACATATGGTCATATTTGCTTCAAGTCTTTTTTCTTATGAAAGAATTAGACAATTCAATTAAAGTTAACCACTTCTACACATAAACTGATTCCTTCCAGCCCGTTTTTAATACCTTACGTATATATGTATCCATACTCAAGACAGAGCGTTGCTTTGTGTGTGATGGTCACTTTAATTTTATTTCCAATGTACAAAGTTTTGCTTTTTTTCACTCAGCCTTATGCTTTCTTACTTCTAGCCACTGTTGGTATACACATATGTGCATCTGCTTTATAGTATTTTAATATAGGAACCTGCGGCATTAATTTTCATCCGTTCTCTTGCTGAAGGACATGTAGGCTGTGTCTGATTTTTCACTATCACAGACAAGGCCTGACCGAGCCCCTGTGCACTTGTGGGAAGCTTTCTCTGGAAATACACCCAGAAGTGGAATTGCTGAGTTGAAGGAGACGTGCGTTTTCAATTTCACTAGTTCCTGCCAAATCGCTCTCCAAACTGGTTGTAGCATTTATAGTCCCACCGGCAGTGTCTAGGTTTTCCTGCTTCTCCGCAGCTTTGCCAAAGCCTGATAACTGTCAGGCGGTTCAAGTTGTGTGTCCTTATTTGGGCTCACATTTCCCTGATGACTCGTTAGGCTGAGTGGCTCTTCGGTACATCACGGGCCACTCGGGTTTCCTTACGGTGAACTGCCTGTTCATAATCTTTACCATTTTTCTACTGGGTTTTTGTCTCTTTTCCATCTTCTTTTTAATAGTGTACAAAATGAACTGCAAGGAAAACAGTATCTTTGCCTGACTTTTCTCCAATTAATCTCTTGACTAGATTGTTCCAGTCTAAAAGGTATAAAAAAAATGTGAAGGTGAAAAAAAGACTTTGTGAGAAGCTTTGCGTTCTCTTTTTGTTTTGATGGCAAAACTTCTCAAGCAAAACAAACGTCATGGTGTCGCTTATCACCACCAAAAAGTGGTACTGTGTTCCTAGTCCATTTAATAAAAAAGAGTCATACACCAAGCCTCATCCGGGGGAGTGGGGGATGCGCTCAGCTTACACAGTCTCATTTTCCAAATAAGAAAATTGAGATAAGGACCAAGTCTCCAGAGTCACTTGATGAAGGGGCTGGCAAAGAGAACATGAAAAAGGCTAGTCTGCTCATTCATTTTCTTCATTAAAGTCATCTTCCTATGGCTACCATTATACCACTGCCATAACGGGGACCAGTGATAGCTGTACATGTGGGAGATGATGGCAAGGCAGGGGGTTCAAAAGCCTCCCTAGATGATTCATAATCAAAGTTTAGGAACCAAAGGAGCCTAAAAATGCTTAACAATTCTCTCCTTTACAGTGAGACGGAGGTTTAGCCTGAGGCTTGATTTAAAACAGCTTGGTTTTGCATTTTGTTAAGTAGTAACCAAGTTAATGGAACAGAAGCTGACCCTTTTATAGCTAGAAAAGCCATGGGGAATTGCCTGGTCCAATTTTCACTTTCTGGACCAGAGCCTTTTAGCCAGAGCTGGAACAGGACCTGTGAGCCCTCGACCCCATCCACGCTCTGGGCATAAGGAGCCCTCAGGAGGGATGACAAGGCCGTCAAACAAGGGACCTGAGAGACCCTCCTTCAGGAGCCATTAGGAATCTGCAGCTTCACAGGAACATTTAGAGCAATCATTTTAGTGTTTTCCGCCCACCAACCCAATGGCTTTTAAAATCTCATTTACATGGGATGTTTCAGCAGATTTGTTTCATAGCCTGGCCTAGATAGTAAGGAACAATTGTGAGCAGAAAGAAAAAGCAAATGATTCGGATCTAGGTTGCCATGGCAACACTGCTATTTTTGAATATGACTGTTTACTTCAGCGGACTTAAGTTAAATGTGAGCTGCTAATTAAGATGATGCTTGGAAACTTTAACCTGAACCTCCACTGTAAGAAGAAGAAAAAAAAAAGCACTTTTAAAATGATGCTTGAAGTGTTGCTGGAGACACATTTAGCAAGAAGATCATTCCCCTTTGCTGGGGAAGCAGAAACCTGATTCTTTTTCCTCGAAGAGGAATGAGGGCCTACTCACAATCTGTCCAAATCAGCAAGTTAATATTTCCTAATTTTAAGATTTAAAGAGGAACAGAACAGAATTCGTATCAAAACAAAGCCAGTTCCAGGGTTGACACCAGCAGAAAGACTTTCTGGGACTGTGACGGACGAGGGAAGTCCGATGATTTTCTACACACGGCCGTGTTTATGTTTGTATCTGTGTAAACAGATTTCACTTCACATCAAATCAAAATCAAGTGTATCTATGAAGGAACAGCTTGAATTGTAAACAAATACACCAGAATATAAACATGTAGCTGAGTGATTCCCCCTGCAGAGTAATCACCCCCAGGGAGGGGAGGCAAGCTCTTATTTTAAAAATGCTGACATTACTGAGAACGTGTTGGAGCCTCTTAGAAAGTGTCCTTGTTTGCTCTGGAAGCTTCTTCTGGATGTCCTCATGGGTGGCACATCTCCATCCTCAGAGGATGGAATTACCTTTTTGGAAAATGTCAAGAGGCATTAGGAGTGAAATCTGGCCCATGACGTGGGTGATCATGCAGGGTAACATGGCATGAGAAGCAAGGTTTAGTTCCAAAAGGAAATTGCTTTTCTTGTGTTTCACATGCGGATTCTGAAAGCAGCTCTCACAAGGGGATTCCAAAGTCGGTTCTATGCCATGGCAGGCATCACGGTTTCAATATACACTCAGATTTGTTACCTTAAAGGACAGACTAATGTGGATTTAAGTTCTGGCCTTGGTAAAAAAAAAAAAAGCTCATAGTCATAGATCAGAACTCTGAGGGGGGAGGGTATAGCTCAGTGATAGAGTGCATGCTTAGCATGCATGAGGTCCTGGGTTCAATCCCCAGTCCCTCAATTAAAAAATAATAATAAACAAATAAATAAATAAACCTAATTACCTCCCCCACCCCCACCCCCAAAAAGAACTCTGAATGCTTTTGTCCTGACAAATAAGATGCTGGCGAGTGTGTACTTTGTATTTAGAAGACTTGCATTTGAGTCCTACGATGGCCACTTACTGGCAATGTGACCTTGGACAAATTACTTAACATCTCTGGATTTCTACGCCCTCATCTTTATTTATTTATTTATTTAACTTTTTTTTATTGAGCTATAGTCATTTTACAATATTGTGTCAAATTCCAGTGTAGAGTGCAATTTTTCAGTTATGCATGAACATACATATATTCATTGTCACATTTTTTTTTCGCTGTGAGCTACCACAAGATCTTGTATATATTTCCCTGTGCTATACAGTATAATCATGTTTATCTATTCTACATTTTGAAATCCCAGTCTGTCCCCTCCCACCTCTCGTCCCCTTGGTAACCACAAGTTTGAATTCTATGTCTATGAGTCTGTTTCTGTTTTGTATTTATGTTTTTTTTTTAGACTTCACATATGAGTGGTCTCATATGGTATTTTTCTTTCTCTTTCTGGCTCACTTCACTTAGAATGACATTCTCCAGGGATATCCATGTTGCTGCAAATGATGTTATGTTGTCGGTTTTTATGGCTGAATAGTATTCCATTGTAGCCCTCATCTTTAAAATGGGGATAATAATAGCTCCTTCCTTTATAGGGCTGTTGTAAGAATTAAATGATTTATTAATATAAAGCCTAGCTTGCAGTAAGTGCTCAAGAAATAAAAGCTACTTTATAACTACCATAGTGACGAGAGTTGTTACATGTATTAGGGTATTTGTCATTTAGCATCTCGGATTTTTTAAAAAATTTTTTTGTTTTTTGGAGGGAGTAATTAGCTTTTGTTTGTTTGTTTATTCATTCATTCGTTCGTTCATTTATATGGAGGTACTGGGGATTGAACACAGGACCTCTTGCATGATAAGTATTTACTCTACCACTGAGCTATACCCTCCTCTCTAGCATCTGGGATTTTAAAAAGTGAATTGTAAATGCTCCAATATGTCTACTTTGCAGTGATAAATGCATATCATAACAAAAGTCCAGACAAACAAGCATTTATCCCCGACTGGAAGGAACATCACCTTTACCAATAACTACTGCCCCATCCTGGCGTCAGAGCTGACGGGGTGAATCATAGTGAACACCACCCATCTCACAGCAGTAGGACTGTGACTGCAGAGAGGTCCCAAGTGCATGCTCAGCAAAGCAAACACGATCCCAGCGTGGGTGGAAACAGCAGGTGCCTCAGTGTGTGGGCATGTCAAACACAGAAGCCCAGGCTGCCGGAGCCCTCCAGCTGTCCCCCACCACATCCCCCCAGGAGCACCAGCACCAGAGAGTGGGCGGGACTGAAATGACTCAACCTCCAGGGAGCCTGATGGTGGTGGTGGTTTTTGGAAGTAGATGGAAATCAAGTGAAGAGATTCAGGGAAAAGTTTAGGTTAATAAATACACTGAAGAAAGAGAGACCAGCTACCTTAAAAAAAAAAAAAAAAAGACTGAGAAACTAGGCAGATAGATCTTGGGTTCACATAAGAACTGCTGGTTGAGTCAGAACTGAAGGGCTGAGTTACATTTTCAAAAGCAAGACGAGCCTGGGAAATACAATGAGCAGCTCCAGGAGCTCCTCACTGCTCAGTCTCCTTCCCTCGCCTTCCTCTTCCCACTGACAGTTGAATCTGAAGAAGGGCAAAGCTTTGAGCCCCCTATTCTGTAACAAATAACTTCAGAGAACATGGAAAACTCAGAGGAAGTGGGGAAAAAAGCCACAAATAAAAATTTAAAATAGCGTAATATACAACCTATGCAGAAAAGGCTTATAAACAGCAGAGAAATGAAAGCTGAGGCTGACTGAATGGCAGCAAATATGGGCTGTGAGAGGCTCAGGATGTACTTGTGTTGAACATGTTTCTAACACGGAAACATGAGCTACACGAGGGCTAAGAGTGGGTGCAAATATGGAACTGAATTTCCATCTTTACAAGGACATGAAAAATCCTTCCTGTTACCAAATATCTAAAAATGCTGGCTAAAATACTTTAAAAAAATCTCTTAAAATGCATGATTGAGCTGGAATAAAGTGAAGAAAGTCCCTAGAGACCAAAAACAAAACAAGAGCGGGTGTTCCAAGAGGTAAGTGAATCCTGAGCCGGTGGCTCAGCTTCAATGGCCACACAGCATTCAGGATACAAAGCCTAGATCGTGGCAAGATGGGGTGCTTGAAAGGAGATCACTGCACAGGGCTGAGAGCCCTGATGTTCCACCCTCAGAGAAAAGATGAACTAGAACAAAACATACCTTGTAAAAGGATTCAGTAAAAAACAAAAACAAAAACAAAAAACTTGTCTGTTTTGGCTTTGCTCTGAGTGGGGAGAAATGGAACCATCTCTCCAGAGAGTTAACCATGAGCCAGACCTCACATCTGTTTGTGGCCTGAGTTGACACTATTCTGTGGTCTAAAACCCTCTAAGCCAGGGCTTTATTTTAGTATGGTTCAGACAGATGTGCCCTCATATGTTTAGAGAAAGCAAGTGAAGATCCTCTTTAAAGGAATGTACTCCCACTTCAAATCTCAAAAGAAACCCTACACAGAAAGTTCCATGGAATATGAGTTTACAATAAAAATGATACTCACAAAATACATATTGAAACAAGTTACCTTTATTGAGAGGGAGTAAACAAAAAGAACCAGTACCAGAATGAGACTCACAGAAACAGATTATGGAGTTAATAAGAAAGAAAATAGGGAATAGAAAGTTTGAGTAAAGAACAAGAGACTATGAAAAACAAGCAGGTAAATTAGAAAAGGAAACAAAAAAGCTTAGGAAGTGTAAAATTATAATAATAGGTATTTATACCTCGGCAGATGGGTAAAACTGAAGATAAGACACTGTTGGACAGAGAATTAGAAAATGAACATCAGATGTGAAGATATTGCACAGAATTTAACACAGAGATACATATGGGAGAAACAAAACAAAACAAATTTAAGAGCTGTGTAAGTCAAAGTGAAATGTTCTAACGTGCATCTAATTGGAATTTGAGAAAGAGATAACAGAATGTGGGAAAGGCAATGGACAATGAGTTAATGGGTGAGAATTTCTTAGAACTGATAAAAGCATGAATTCTCAAATTTAGCAATCCCAATGATTTGCAAGCAGGACAAATAGAAAGAATTCTATGGATAGGTACAAGATAAAACTGTAGATTGTCAAAGGCAAAAACCCTAAAACCACCCACAAGGAAAAGACAAATTACCTATAAATGAATGATAAGGAAGCTGACTCAACAGCAACAATGCAAGCAAGAAGGCAGAGGAATAACATCCTCAGAGTTCTAGGAGAAGATAACTAGCAATCCAGGGCCACTCGGGAGGTGGTGAGGAAGTGAAGACACCAGGCTCTTAACTGGCCGTTGAACACAATGATCAGTGTCACAGCCCGAGTGCCTGCAGATCCAAAGCGCATTTTCTAGGAGGGCTTACAATGGACAACATTCTACCAGCGAGGACGATTCATGGGGATTTCATCTGAAGGCAGAAGAATGAGCTGCATAGACGTTTCATGTTTTCTATTCCTTTGGTGACATGAGTCTGTTTAATTCATTAATATGGTCCAGCGATCCTTGCCACAGCATCCCAAAGCTAGACTTTGATCCCAGATCATGCATGATCACCTTCAAAAGTGTAGTTCATGTCCACTCTGCATTTTGTTTTTGTAAGTTTCGTTCTGTGATAAGTTAATTATGCAAAATCATTCAACTTCGAAGTTGTACTATTAAAAGTTGGTTTTATTAAAAATGTTGATGCTCTGAATGTTTTGCAGGTGTTGTTTTGTCTATAATCAACTGTTTCCATTGTTTTTCAAAAATTACAAACTTGAACTGTGTGTTGAAGTCCTAACCACCCTCCATGTGGTGGTGTCTGGAGGTGGGGCCTTTGGTAGGTAATTAGGTTTAGGTGTGATCATGAGGGTGGGGTCCCCGTGACGGGGTTGGTGCCCTTCTAAAGAAGAAGAAGACAGAGTTCTCCCTTCATGCTGAAGAAGGCAATGAGGACAGTGGGAAGGCGGCTATCGACAAGTCAGGAAGCGAGCCCCCACAAGGACCCACCCTACCAGCACCTTGATCTTGGACGTCCTTGCTCCAGAACTGGGAGATGTAAATGCCTGCTGTTGAAGCCACTCACTCTTTGTGGTGTCACTCTGGACACCTGAGCTGGTGAAAACACAAGTCTGCTTCTTCCCGGGCAATGTTAACCCACCACACTGCCATCACCCATGTGGGTTTCACAAGGCCATCCCTGGAGGCACTCGGGGACACCGAGCACCTGCTCTGGGCACCCTGGCTCCGGTATCTCCAGTTCCACACGTGAGGATGACCCCACTCCTTCTCCTCGCCCCATCCCAGCCTGTGATGAAGTCCACCTCACCTCCTGGAGATGTCATATTTCCTCTACTTCATGTAATCTGAAGTTAGAGAAACCAAAACCGGCTGTGTGTTAGCTGCTGAGAAGAAAAGCATGATTTAGAGAAAGTTATTTGCTGTGGTACAGAAAGAACAACCTAGCATTGAGGCTGCATTTTTTTCATTTTTCAATCAGTTGAGTCAGGATGGCACAACTCCAGCCTGAAAACTATGTCTGTTTCTCCCCAGCTATATTCTAGATGATTAAGAAGTCTTTACTATCCCGTTTTCTTTCTGCCCTGGACCTCATGAGAAATGTTGATTCTTGAGAATGTGAGCTTTGGCTACAGAGCCAAAAAATATTGACCATCTCTCCCTTAAAAAAATAAATAAATAAAATTATGAACTTGATCTTCCTAACTCAGCTCGTGCTGCTGCCCTCGTGCCCTCAGCACCACAATACTAATTGTTCAGCCACTGGCCCACAGACCAAGCACTCTTTTGGAAAACGGGGAAAAATAACTATTTTTACTGTCTTGTGATACTCAATTTCTTTGAAGAGATCACATGAAAAAAGCAGTATAGCTTAATTTAAAGAACGCAGTTAAACTTTCTTCTAGCCAATGAACTATGTCAATCATAAGAAGATAAGCAGAAGTTATGACTCACAAAGTTATTACTGGTGATATTTACTGCCTTATTTTTTTAAAATTTTTTTTTGGCGGGGAGGAGGTAATTAGGTTTTTTTTTTTTTTAATTTATTTTTAACTGAGGCACTGGGGATTGAATCCAGGACCTTGTGCACGCTAAACGCGCACTCTGCCACTGAGCTATACCCTCCTCCTCCTGACTGCGTTGAAAGATTTTGCTACCTAAGGTCCTCCTTAAATTCATTTCATTTCACACATAAATGAAATCGTTTTCTTGCATAAACCTAGAAAGGGGTACACATTTATAGGGGACTATGAAGAAGAAAAAAGAAAAAAATGACCTGGTTATACTGGTTATTCTGGATGACTGAATATTTTTGACCTCTGAGTGGCAAAATCTCAAATGCATTTGAAACTTTAACTCCTAAAGGGAGCCAAAAAACTCCCCCATGCATGCAATAAATCCTTCATATACATTTGTTTTCCTATACCTTGACCTGAGTATTGGTTAATTGTGTATATACGTATGTAGAAATCTACCAAGTTGTAACACATAAAAACCTGTGTACTTCACTGTATAAAAATTGTATCTCAATTAAAAAAAAATCTATACACACACATTCCCTGTCTTCAGTAAGTTTTAGATGTGGCACACATATTAAGGTTTAAATAAAAAGGTTCGTAGGTAGTTCTAATGTTCATTTAACATCTAATGTTCAGTTAGATTCAGCTGCCCTAAAACAGCTGGAACATATCTTGATGAGAATAACCATCCAAAAAAAAAAAAAAAATAGCTGTTCAGCAAATATTTGTTTCAGTGAATGGATGAATAAATGAATGAATCAACGAACTGTGTTGTTCATGGTTGTTGAGAGAAAGCCCTAAGAATATTAAAAAAAACAAAAAGGCAGGCCAGATGTTTTAAGCACTTTAAATGCCTTATTAAACCTCACGACAGCTCTCGC
This sequence comes from Camelus ferus, assembly GCF_009834535.1. Taxonomy (NCBI): domain Eukaryota; kingdom Metazoa; phylum Chordata; class Mammalia; order Artiodactyla; family Camelidae; genus Camelus; species Camelus ferus. The sequence goes on from NC_045714.1 coordinate 31,629,383, forward strand.
AGTAACTTGATCTTTCGCTGCAGCCAACGTCAATCACTTTGTCTACTTTAAGCAGAAAGAGATGTATTAAGAAGTAGAACACAGTTCATATCACTGCTGGGAAAGCTGCAGAAACAGACACGGAGCTGAACTTTTAGGAGCTCCTCCTCTGGACAGCCGAAGGGGCTGCTGAAATATAAAGAAGCAGGAAGCTGCTGCCACAGAGGCTGCTCCAAACTCAGATTCTGCTACAATTTGGAAGCTTCGCAGTCGGGCAGCTGCCTGTTGAGTCAGGAAGCTATGACTGCAGTTGCCAGTTTCAGAACCACGCAGCCTCTGCCACACCCGACACCAGCCAGAAAGGGATGTCCCATCCCCCACCCCCTTCCCCCGTCATCTAGGTGTGAATTCGGAGGTTTACGGGGATGCATTGGGTTAGCAGATCTAACTCCAGAACTCTAGCTGCAAGAGATTCTAGAAACGAAAACTTCCATCTTCTAGAAGGCAAAGAAATCATGCTAGGAGGAGGCTGGAAGGGGCATCAAGTAGACTAATGGATAGACCGGCAGATAATGAAACTGAGGCACAGAGAAGAAGAAATGTGGTCAAAGACACACAGCTGGTAAACGGCCAGGATTCAAAACCAGAAAGTCTGGTCCCAAAGACTAGTAAGACACAGAAGAGAATAATAGCACAGTGCACAGGCAAGCTCACGGGTGTGAGGCCTACAGTCCTGCCCACATACTTTCTTTCCTCATGAAGAGCAACTTCGAATTCACTGTATTTATTAATCCTGACATCACCTCTAGAATTTTGTCTTGTAGTTTCTTATCTTCGAAATTCAAAAATGTATCATTAATTTATTTGACCATTTTATTTTTGGTCTAGGAAGTGTTCTTACGTGTGTCAGGGTGGGGATGGGGTGAGGGAGAAAACAAACAAACAAAAAAACGTTTTGGCACCAACGAGTGACTAAAGCCATCCATACTCAGGCTTCAATAACCACCTCCAACTCCAGCGCCTCATCGTCATTCCATGGTACAAATTAAAGGAACATTTTTTTCATTTATATATTTTTATTTGGAAATGTTTCAATCAGTACAGTGAAACTAAATTTTAGAGACCCTGGGTGTCATTAGTTCGGATATCCATTCGTTTATTACAAAAGAGAGATGTGGAGATTATTTACATGATGAAAAGATTTCAGAACTTCAGTGGAACGGGCAGCTCCATGTGATGCCATTACAGTAGTGATATTTCAGTCTACGTATTTTCCAAGAATGTCACCATCTCTAGATAAGAAATAACTCTTGTCATCTAGACTATATTGGTGTCCTCCATACTCTGGGAGAAGTAATGTATCTCCAACTTGCATGCTCACTGGTTGAATCTCTCCACCTTTTCCTTTAGAGCCCGATCCAACAGCTACTACTGTTGCCTGCGATACTTTTCCTTGAGATAAAAAGCATAATGCCTCCTTTGGTTACAGTTTCGGCTGCACTCCTTTCAACTAATACGCGTTCAAAGAGAGGAAGAAACTTTCTAAATGCCTGTCCTGCCACGACTCTGGCCACTGCAGTTCGTGCTCTGCAGCCGCAAGGAGAAACCATAAAGGGACATTTAAAAGTATCCTGATGTCATCTTAGGACTTCCTAATGGAACATTTACTGATTCTATTTTCATCAAAAAGTTTTGAGAACTACGTTGGATGGAACTGAATGATGGTAATTTAGTCTCTGCTTCGAAAACTGACCATTATTCAGCTGTTATAGACTGGAAACATTGGGACCAAAGCTTGTGGTGTATTCTCTGTTATCTGAAACTGTATTTCCACACATCCTTAGCACGGTTCTGCCTGTTAGTCTGCCTGCCTATCTATCTATCATCTATCTCCATCTACTCACCCACCCACCCATCCCTCAGTGAGAATGACCCAGATAGCAGAATAAAAACATTAAACTATATCCAAAATAAATATTTCGGTAAGTACAGACTAAGGCTGAGAGGTGTGAGGAGGGTCAGTTCTAAATCATAGGATGGAAATGTTGAAATCTGCCCACAAAGGAGAATGTGTCAGCTATTTTTAAAAGATTATAATTTGGAACAAAGACCCTTCTGGGGTGGAGGAAAGAGAAAATGCTTCATTTAACATGAAAACTTATAAGTTGCAAATCTGTCGGTTTGGGAAGGGTAACATTTGCTGAAGGTTAAGTACATGGCAAAGGTACATCATTAAATCTAAAGTAATTAAAAAGCTCGTTTTAGTATCACGTACATCTACTCCATCTTTAATAAGCACACAGCCTCACCAACCAGGAGCCGCAGTCCAGTCTATCTCCATGGTGCAGAAGGAAATGATAAATGTCTTCAGCTTGACTTCTAACCAAGTGCGCCTGAATTAATCATTCTTTGTGCAAGGGAAAATGGATTTGGTTAAACAAATGAGCCTGCCAGCCAAGGACATCAGCCAGATGCTGGACTAAATTTCATATTAATCAAATGTACATCAAACTGAATCAGTGACCTGTGCACAGAAGTAGGGCTGCTTAAAACGTATATTTTAATTCCTCATTTTTATGTTTATAAAAGTAATAAATACTCAGAGCTTTTAAAAGTCACATGAGGCTAAAAGTTTGACCTTGAGTAACAAGAATTCCCTGCCCCTCTATCCTCCTTCCTGTCCCTCAGGGTCTCTACATTTCAACTTGCTGCTCCCTGGTTTTTAAATTCTTTTTATGTCTAATAAATATGGTCTTGTACGCTAACTTGTCAGTCTTAGACATTGTTCGTCGATGTCATTAGCGTCATGCACATGCACTCATATATGCACATTCAGTGTGTAAGTTACTCTAACTACATAAAGTTGATCCCTGCTTTATTGTACAATGTTATTGTTTCTGTGCTTAATTGTTATTTCTCTTTCGCATTTACTTGCTTTGCTTTGTAACTATCCCTAACTCTACCCACACCCTCCAAGAGCCTCGCAGGGTAATTTCCACCTGTCCCCCTGGCAGAATAGTCTTTTGGTTGCCCAGCCCTCTGAGAGCTCTCCACCTTCTGGCTCCAGCCTGCTCCACAGCTGTTGACCTGGGCTTGCCTCCCCTCTGTTGCTCTCCTAAAAGTTTTGTACTATTTCTATGGCGATTTCCTCTGCCCCACATTCTGGGTTTTTTTGTTTGTTTGTTTGGTTGGTTTTTTTTTGCACATTTCTTCTGCTCTATCATTGTCTCTGTTTCTTCCAAGTTCTTTATTTCTCTTTAGTCTTGGTTTTTATATCTTATGATGGAGGACTTCCATAAGTATCTGATCTTTAATATTCGATTGTGATCTTTGGTTGTAAGTTCATAATTTAAGGGTGAGGCAATAAAAAGCTAACTGGAAGCTCTTGCCGTGGTAGGGCTTAAGAGACTGGTGGACTTCATATAGGGTGACTAGGAGTGATTCAGGTTTTCCAGGGGTGGATCCTCTCATCTCCAAACTGGCCAGAGAGTGATGGATAAGGATGCTGTTTTAGACAGGAAGTTCTAGACAGTCTTCTCTGAGGAGACGGCATTTAACTGGAACCCTAAATGCAATGAGGGAGGAAGCAATGTGACTATCTGGGCAGATGGGTTTCAGACAGAGGAGATGGCAAATGCAGAGTCCCTTAGATAGAAACAGGTTTAGCAAGGGTGAGGACCAGCCAGGAGGCCACTGTGGGTACAGCAGGGTAAGCAAGATGGATACAGAAGGGACAATGTGCATTTATAATTTATGGAGATAATTTTCACATAGACCTTGTCAGAGATGTTAATAAGCCTAATATCAAAATATTTAGTGATATTTTATAAAAATGAATCTGAATCACTTTTACAGTATGAGACATCAGTTAAAAAAATCACTATGTTTGGTTAATCAGACAGGCTAAGAGTTATGTGAAATTATTTATCCTTGTTCAACCTTGTGAAGATTGTGAAAGGTGAAAACTCTATACCTCATAAACACTGACACTAGAGACTCTGAATAAGATATAAATCTGTACACATGCCTGAGATAAATCACCTTTGATTTATGTTGTTCATGCAGTTCATGTTGTTGAGAAAAATCGAAAGCTTAAAAAAGAAATAAAAACAAAAACAAACCCAACCAGTTGCCAAGGCAACAAGAAAACAAATTAGACAGAAAATTTATTTTCCATCTCAGCCCTACCACATTCAGAAGCTGAGTATCTCCCTGCCCTGCTTTTGAAGTTCTGTTTAACCTTTATTCAGTCATTCTTGGAGATGGAACGAGAACTGAGAGTCCACAGAACCGTGGCCTTCACCAAAGCTGGGCAGGGGGGCAATGCGCTCGGAAAAGGCCCCGTAAGAGAGGGGGCGTGCACCCTGTGGGTCACAGGCTAAGGCATAAGAATTGCTTTCTTTACTTGGAATTATCCTGCGACTTTGCCTGTATTGAACCATTTTACAGAGAACTTCCACTTATGAGCTAGACACCAAATGGTTGTTGAGAGACTGGAAGGTCAAATAATGTGCTGGAGGATTGCCAAATCCTTCCCCGCGAACTTCTGCAGTTTCAAAGAGTGACTCAGAGCTGACATTAAACGCCATCTGTGCTCCTCCACCAGCCACCCCGCTAAAAGCCCTGCTGCTCGCAGGCTGCCAAGCCTGGCCTTGATTCTCCCAGCTTCCTCTACCTGGAGACGGCTGCTCCTCGGGGACCCCTGCCCACACGCCCCCTCTGTGAAGCCTCGCCAGTTCCCCGGGTAGAGCAGGCTGGCCCCACCCCACGTCCCGCAGTGCTCAGTGTTCGGCTCTCAGCGGCTCTTCCACATCCTACAGAAAGCCCGTGGGCATCTGTTTTCTTATCTGACCATGGCTTCCTAGAGACAGGGACCCTCTCCTAGCTATAGTGGGACACTGTGCCTGACACAGCCTGGGCGAAATGGTTTTAGGGAATGAGACAGAATGAATTAATAACTGCTCTCGATTTTAATGCTAAAGAACAGTCCCCAAATATCAACAAAACAAGTAGTGGGCAGAATCGAAAGCTGGCAGGTGGGTGGGAGGAGGCAACTGTGTCTGGTCCCAGCTTGGGCCCTGGCCGGCCACGTGACTACTGAACCTCTCTCATTTCCCAAGGGTGTCTTTAGAATGCCACCTGTGTCCTGAGAGAGGGCAGCAGGTGTTCCACAAAAAAAAGGGGGGCTGGATTTTCTAATAAGTTCAAGATGGTGGGATTGAAAACACCACTGTGGACTTTGCACAAGAGTGTCTTCCTTGGAGGGGGACGGACGGAAGCGCCTGACAAATGCTGACGCCCTTTCATTCCTGTGCTCTGCTCACCCATCTACACTCTGTAGAGTTTCTTTTCCATCAGACTATAGATTACTTGTAATTAAAAAAAAAAATTAAGCTACTTTACTAAAAGAGTTGGTCAAATTAGAATGTAACCCAATTGGATGAATTTGTATATTTTTCCCTATAAGTGTTATGGAAACCATCCCTTTCCTAGGTCTTCTTCTGCATAAAAGTTACGCACTGTTAATTTCTCTATCAAAAAAAAATTTTTTTTAAACTTTAGAAAGTTATATTTGAAGAAAAGGATTCACAGGATAGGAGAAACGCTCACCCTGGGTGCGGGAAGGCTCCACCATAAACCTTCCTCCTGCAGGCAGCTCTGTTCCAGCCTCCAGGGAAAAGGCTTAGGCATGAATGGTAGCTCCCCATCCGCCTTCCCAAACCCTGAGCGCTGCCTTCCTGATAAGGTGGACATAAATTCCACATCTATGAACTCGCCCGTAAGCAGACATCTGCATTCCAAAGGTCACAAAGATGAAGGGAATCAAATGTAAACAGGTGTGAAGTTTTGTCTCTTCAATGCCGAGGGCGGCAGACACATCTTAGATGAATGGGGTTCCAGGCAAGAGAGTGTCAGGGCCATTTCAGGTAACGGAGCCCAGGCCAAGGATTAGACAAAACAGAAATGATAAAGTAGCAATTTCAAACTTCACCCTCTTTCTCTTTTCTACATCTCTTTCTGCAACTAGCCTTTCTGTAGCTATTCCGTGTGTGTGTGTTTCTCTGTCTCTCTCATGCACACAGCACAGGACTCACATTAGATGGACTCTGTGCAGGACAACCATTTATAATCACACGGTTAAGCAGAGGTTGAGAGATAACGTGAATGTCACGAGGCTCCAAACAGAGCTGAGCCAGACAAACGCTGCGTCCACTAAGGTATCTGGAAGGTCAAGAGGAACAGTCCGTCAGTGTTCCAGGGGCGGTGTTTCTTGCCAATGAATACTCTCATTTAAATGACTATCATTTAAATACTTTAAGAGCCTAAAGAGAAACAGGAACAAAAACTCAGAGGAGTCTGGAGCGAAAAACTGAAGGAAGAGGCAGGAAGGACAGAAACAGGAGTCTCTCTTAGGGCTATTTTGAGAGAAAAATGCCAGCGTACAAGCCTGCACGGCGTGTGCACCCAGGAGCATGGCAGATGGGGAGGTCCGGGTTGTGACGAGGAGGACAGACAGGTCAGCCACCTGGCACTGGGATAGGGAAGGCAGTTACCACGTGGTTCCAGAAACATGAAAGACCAGCACAGCCTTGGATGACTGACTGCCCAGAAACCTCTACCTGGAGAACCAGATCTTCGGCAGAGACCTAGGATGAATGGGATTTTAAGGTCTAAAAGATGCTGAAGTCTACGAGATCTAAAAGATCGCATGCTGCTTTCAGGATGCGACTGCGCACAATGACATTAGCACACGGAATGGCTCTACCCTGGGAGAACTCTAGGTCTCTTCAGTGATTCCAAACCACTGGAATGTATCTGCCAGCCATGCTCATCTCACAAATGTAAGCAGTGGATGAGAGAAGTTAAATATCGTGACATACTGTTCTACAGCAAGGCATGAAAGAAAGCTCAGCTCTTCATCCAAGGGACCCCTTCACACATGGAGAGTAAAGAAAACCAACGCGGGAACACGTGCGGTTTCTACTCTACCCGAGAATCCCTCAAAAATTTGGAGAAGTCTCTCCTAAACTCACTTCCATTCCCCTTAAGATATGAAAATAAAACAAAATAAAATAGGGGAGAAGAGAACAGGGAGCACGAAAGCAGTGGCATCAAAAGGAAAGCAAAATAAAACACAGCAAACTAGGAAGAGTTTCTCTCTGCATGGAAGGATTATGGGTGTTTATCTTCTTCTTCTCTGTGCTTTTTAAAAATATTTCTCAATCTTCTACAACAAACATGTAAACAAGAAAACTAAAATTTAAAGAGAGAGAGATCAAAGGGATCGGAGGAATCACACTGAGATGATGCAAAGGAAGCAACACAATTATTGCCACTTAAATGCAAATGTCTGCTCTGCCTCAGGCAGGGTCTCTGTTCATCTTCCTGTTTTTTTCAAGGGCAACCGTCATTTGTCAAATATTTATTAAATGTGTGCCCCATGCCTGACCCTGGAGAAATGAAAGGTGGGGCTGTTGTCCTCAACAAACTTGGAGTCAAGAAAGAATCCGAAGAAATAAAACACCTAGAGCACTATAAAAATGTTCTTTTGATGACGGCTGTCATCTAGCTTATAGAGAAGAGAGGCAGTGCTGGAAAGAGTTTCCTGAACTGGGAAAGCGGAGCTGACTCCGAAAGGAAAAGGGATTTGGCTGAACTCCCATGGGTCTCCACAAAATGAACACAGCTAGGCTGAAGTGTCTCCGTGGTTCCTACTGGTAGTTAGTATGTTTCTGTTTAAAGACAACGCAGTACTAGTGTGCCCTCGAACCTTCTGTCAAAGTGTCACTGTCAAGTTCTACCTTTTCTAATGAGTCAGCACGAAAATTATAGCAATGTCCTATTTTCAAATGGAAACATTTTACACGTTTTATTAAATAATAATATAGGTCTATGAAAATGCCTAAATCATAGTTCTATTTATTTCCACAAACTGAACATACCCAGTATAACCAGCACTCAGATCAAGAAACAGATCAGCACCAGAACCTGAGGAGCCCCCTCCAGTTACTACCCTTCCAAGGGTTACTGTCATTCTGACTTTTAACGCCTAGGTTGCTTTGCCTTCTTTATACTGTACACAAACGGACTTAACACTGTAGATACAGTTGGTATCTGGCTTCCTTCACTCAGCCTTCTGTTTGTGACACCCCTCCACACTGCTGTGTAGAGCAGCGGTCAGTGCATCTTCAATGACGTGTGTGTTCCATTGTATGAATACACACGTACTGACCCATTCTGCTGCCGCTGGGCATTTGTGTGGTTTTCTGGTTAGGGCTGTTGTAATGAGTGCCGCCAGGACTGCTTCAGTGCACGCCCTTCCAGGCACACACGGGGGCATCTCAGCTAGGTGTGCATCTGGGAGTGGAGCTGCTGGGATGCAGGGTATACAAACGTCCCATTTTTAGAGATACTGCAAATACGTGTCATAGTCTATCTGAGAAATAAGGGCCCATCTCTGCTGTTTGCTTGCTCCTGGCTTTGAAGATGGAGGCAGGCCTGATCCAAGTCTGATCTTCTATCATTGGAGATGGAGAGCCCCTAAAGCATTCTGTTTTCAGCTGCCTTAAAAATACTGTCTTCATGGACGTTGCCTATGCTTATTTTTTTCCCTAAAGAAAAGGCTGTGAACCAAGAAGGGCAGAAGAAATTACACTGCTGTTAAAGGCAAATTACATGATAAAGGACAAGCTGTCTACCAAAACACAACTTATAATTAAAATTATCTTCAAAATAAATCCAATTATCCACATAAACCCAACCACTCACTGGTAAATTAATGACAAAATGACAATGTTGAGCTTTTAATTGCTACTATTGCAAAACCCCAAGCCTACTTCCGTTATCAGGCAGAATAGAGGCAATTAGTTTGCAACAGATGAGCCAGTGAAACCTGTTACAATGCGGCCCAGGAGTTAACAGCTCCCAAGTTTATGAAGTCCATCTGTCTAGTTTTTTCAGGCTTTCACTTTAGACAATCCTCCCAACTAATTGCTTTTTGTTTTGTTTTGTTTTTGAGCAGGGTCTTTTTCTAAGATTTTCAGTATATAAGCTTCATAAGAGCCCTGTTATCTCAAACCCCAAGTTTAATTTCATTTTCAGAACTTATTCTTTTTTTCCAGAATGTTAAAGCTCAAGCAAACCACAGATGGAAAGATTACTGAGCAATGGTAGGGCTTAAATAAATTAAGGTTTCCAGGCTGTATTGCTACTTCCTATTTCCAAAAAGTAATCTTTTTCAGGTTATCAAACATCATTTATGACCTTTAAAGAGCCTCCTGAAGTCATTCATTCATAATAAAATCTGGTTAGACTATTATGATAGTGAATAATGTAAAATGATGCCAGTTTTCAATTGTAAGACCTGATAATGTCTTTGATACAATTTCAATATTACTGGATAGGTTTGAAATGGTCCAAATAACAATCAAATATATTTTGCTTGGCACTGTGAGATTAAGAAACTACAAATACACACAATTAGAAAAGAGGAATAAGAAACAGAATAATTTTGGGAAGAAAATTTCCCCCAAGATTATATTCCCTATGGAGATAAAAGGAAATGGGGATTTGTTCTTGGCACAAGACGGGCTTCCATTCAAGTAGAAAGGGCGGGTACTCTACTGACGGGAAAGCAGTAAGGAATGACTTGAGGGTCATGGAAAGCAGCTTCATGGGCCCTTCCATGGCACCTGGAATCCCCACTCTGCTGGCCTCCTGAGGTTACGACACGTCACAGAGTATTGCGACCAATGTGTTTATTCATTCAACAGATACTTGTGAAGGATCAATTACGTACCATACACTGCTCTATGGTCTGGAGATTGTGTGATGAACAACACAGGTTATGGCCCCTGCCCTCATGGAGCCAAAGACCTAGAAGAGGAGGTAACACAAGGAATAAATGACTCCACAGATAAATTCTAAGAAGTGGCACACAGGGGCCCCAGCAACTAAATCTGTAGGGAGAGGGCGTCGGAGGCGGGCGGCCTGGTTACGTACGACACGCGACACAGTTAACCAGTGTTAAAGATGCTGAATCCATTATTCATAACCAACACCATCTGGAGCCAGCTAAGTGCCGTTTACTGCATCTCCTCATTAGTCATTTCAATACAACTGATTTTTTTTGAGCACTTGTTTCTATTTCAGCCAGTTGGAGGCACCACAAAGGGACGCAGAGTTGAGTATGGTGCGGTCTCTCAAAAGAGCAGACGATCAAGCCTATCGAGGAAGCGGGCCCACAAGTAGTCCGCCAGACCACGACGTGAACTGCAGAGTCATGGAGCGCTAAGGGACTCTAACGGGAGGCAGGGGACAACTGCAGAGAACCAGGGTATTTGGGCTGGAGCCTAGGATGATGTAGCGCTTCTCCAGGCCTAGAATGAGGAACGGGCATTCCGGGGATAAGGGAATGGGCATGAAGAGTTGAAAGGCGGTGCAACAGGTCACGGTGTGTTTGATGAACAGCCTGCAGACTGGCAGGGGGGACCTGAGCAGGGGGGTATGACAACAGAGACAGGAGGGCCTATGGGTGGAGAGACGGGTGTGGGCCGACTGCAAGGGGCCGAGCAGGGGCTGTAGACCAGGGCACCTTGGGGCACTATGCAGATATCTGCCACCCACCCTCTGGTCTAGAGCCACTCCTTACCCAGTGTCACCCTGCTCTGCCCTGGGAGGCTGACTACGTGGACTGCATTGTTAGGTGCCCTTGCCCTCCGTCTTGGAGTTGGGAGCCAAAGGGAGTCCCGGCAGGAGATGCAGGGAGGGAGAAAGGTGACGCCAACTGTTTCCAGACTGGCTCCCTGCCTCAGTGGTTGCCGTGGGCTGGCCGCATCCCTTCTCCATGCTCACAATCCCCTGCAGGCAGGCTCCTGTGAGCGCTCTCAGGCCCACTGCACTTCCCCTAGCATTGTCCCCACACCTGCTCACCCCTTTGTACATGATCTCCTTATGAAGCCTTCCTCACATTACCTGGTTGGACTGTTACCTGTTCCCACCAGGACCTGAACGGATGCAGTCATGCAGCAAGGAAATTGGGAAGTGGCTGATGAAGGCATTAGAGGCAAACACAGAGAGGGAGATGCCTGTGGGAGAAGGAGGGGACTGGGGATGTAAGGTCATGACCACAGTGAAGAGTGAGGTGGTGGGGGAGGTGGAAGGCCAGAGGAGTCACATACCACAGCACTTAAGTGACACCTGCTGTGTGCCAGATGCTATTCCACAGGCTCTAACAGAACTCACTTAAGTCTTACAGCTGCCTTATGAGGCATCCCATTTAACAGATGAGGAAACTGAGGCCCAGAGAGGCTGAGTGACTGGCTCAAGGTCCAAAGCTAGTAAGCTTGGATTTAAACCAGGGGAGCCTGATACCAGAGTCATGTTCTGTGCTAGACTGACTGCTCTGGCTGGGGGAAAGAAAGGGAACTCAGAATTTAAGATCTTGGAGGAGGCAAGGCACTGGCGACACCAACTCTTGGGAAAGCCAACCATGTAGCTTGCTAAAGTAAGGCCACTCGAAGAAAACCTTGCTACCCTATACAAACTCTGCCCCCAATGACAATGCAGAATCCTGTCCAGGTATCAGATGGCAGAAATCTAAATTAAAAAAAAAATGACCATGTCCAAATAAATTACAGCTAGTTCTTCCATAAAACCATAATTATTTTATGTTCCTAAGAAGCCTCACATTATCAAAAAACATATCACATAAATAGTTACTTCAAAATGGGAAAAGGAGGATGGTGGTTAGAGTTGATAAGACTAGATAATTTTTCCTGTTTCGAGTTTTGACAATAAAGTTTAATTATATTTTGTTACCATCTAAAAAGAATGACTTGATAACAGACCGACAGAGAACCAAAAGTAAAACCCAAACAGCACAGAAAAATAACCTTCAGTCAAGTTCACAACCAATGAAGATAAGAAAGAGCCCTGGACGCCAGCTGGCCTCCGGCCATTCACACAGCAGCCGTGTGCCCTGTGCTCTGGAGCAGTACTTCCTTCCTCCGGGCCCAGGGCTCCTCTGATGGCGCTCACATCTCACCCCCTAGTGGTCCAGAAAATGCAGACCATGCCTCCCACACTCGGATGCATAATAATCAGATCTCAGAATGAAAACTTACACCATAAGGAAAATATTGATCAGTGATGTTTGTTTAGGGTCTCCCGCAGCAGGTAAGACCATGAAATCATCAGGGCTCTGGAAGATGAGGCCAGCTAGAGACACATAACTCCAGCCCCACCGGTCCAGTGACTTTTAAGTTGCATCTCACACCTTAACTCGCTATCTGAACTCAAATCACTTCCACAGCAGTCGCCTTCCTTTCCTTAAAGGAGAAAGAGAGGAAGGGAAGATGCTCCCTACACAGACTCATATATTTTTCATTTGCACAGTGGGCTGCGAGGTTGTAATGAGGAATCCAATAACGAGCTCTTAGAAATGTTGCCGGAGGCCTGCAGCCACACGGTGGGTGTCCAACAACGGCTGCTGACCGTGCTGCCAGCCTCTGCCTCTCTCTGCTCATCCTGCACAGTCAAGATGGGGCCCCAGGGAACGGTTTATTTCCGTAGTTGTTCACTTGACATCACAGGCAGTTTGCCGTGATCATGTGCACACTCGGCTTTTCCATGCAAGTGGGGTAGCTGGCAGATGACACTTGTTAACCAATGTTTCATACATTCCTATTAACAGGTGCCAAGAAAACCTACACTACTGTGAACATTAGTCCTTTCGGGCTCAAACTGCTAGTTTGTTTTTAAGGAGCACACCCTCTCTTTGGGGTACAACAGGAGAGAGTCAATAAAGTCCTTTGAAAGGGATGTGGTTTAGCTAAGGGTCTTGTCAATTTTTAAAACGTCCTATTTTCCTGATGTCTCAACACCCCCACAAACAGGCTGTGAGCACCCGCCAGGCAACCGGGGGTTGTGATAAGGCTGGACTCTGCGACAGGTTCCCCTTCTTGCCCTCCCCTGGCTGTGACCGAGTGACATTCAAGTACACTGATAAAATCCCTTCACACCTTTTGCTTGTGCGGGGATCAGGCCCGACCCTGATGGGGCCCTTGCCCACCTGCTCTCACTTGCCCTCGTACCCTACCTGCTTGTTGAGTCTGCTCCCGGCCGCTCCCCCATGTGCCCCCTGCCTAGGCTGCATGCCTCCCTCCTCTAGGACCTGTGAGTATTATAAATGCTTTCATTTCATGTGCCCATCACTTATGTGGCTGTGTTGACATCATTCTTAAAGACCCCACAAAGGGCACCGAGTCCCCATTCACAACACACTAAGCATCCAGTGGTTTTGAAAAGGAAGCTAAGCCTCTGATGACTGTGGCAGTTGGGAAGATACTATATCTCAATCTACACTGTAGAAAATTGGAGATTTCACCATTAAATTGTTCCATGGATATATAGTTCCCTTAAAAATGCCTGTTTGGGAAAGAGAGATTTTTTTCAGCTGGATATGGTCAATTTATCTAGTGTATATAATATTAACTAAATATGTTTCTTTTTTTATTTTAAATGTTTCTACTTAAAAATATTTAATCTAGATTTTTAAAAATAGGATTTATCCAGTGACTGATAATATTTCTCTCCCTGTTACCACTTGTTTTCATCTTGCTCAATTCCCTAAGCCCCCTCCTTTGCCAAGAAGTTGTTCATTTCACTTAAACCATGACCACGGGTGAAATTCATGTCAAAGTTACAGTCCACTTCAAACTACGTTTGATACCTACCATAAAAAGCAGCACCTCTAGTCCTCTTGACTAAAGAGTAAAAGTAGACAGCTGTGGGCTTTAGATCCTTGTGCAAGATGGTGGCTTGGCTGGTTTTGGAGATTCTACATGGCTGTTGCTTCACTGGGGAAATAACACTATATCAAGGCAAAAAGTAGATACACAGGCTAATAACCCGTCCCAGATCTGGACTATAGTGTTTAAAAATACAGCTCTTCAATTACGGTGGGAGAGGAATCTTCATTCATTCATTCATCATTTAACACCATTTCTTGAGTAGCTGCTATGCGTCAGGCATTATTCTAGCTGCTGGGGATACCTCAGTGAACAAGAGAGACAAAGCACTTGCTCTCATGCGGTTTATGTTCCCACTAGTCAAACAATAAATGAACAAATACAGAATTTAACTGGAGACAGTGACAAATACCACGATGAAAGACAGATCAGAGGAAGGGGGTAGAGAATGATGTGGATGGGGGGGCCAGGATGGATGGGGGAGGCCAGAAAGGCTTCTGGATATTATTTAAAGGGATCAGTACAGTTGAGCCAAGTCTCTCCCCCAACACACACCATAAACAGGCTCCTACCCAAGAGACGCCACCTCTGGTGGGTGTGTCAGCAGGATGCAACACGAAACACATGGGACATTAATGTTCATAGTGGCATCATTTGTAAGAGTAAAAATATTAATAGCTAGCAAAAAAAAAGAATAAATTATGGTATATCTATATAATGGAATGTTTTCCAGCCATTAAAAAAGATGTTTTTGAATTTAAACAACATAAGAAAAGGCTCAGGGTACAATGTCTATAGGAAACTGCAACAAATGGCAAAAACTGAATCAGGTCTGTGGGTTAGACAATAGCTCTGTATAAATGTTGATTTTTTTCTGATATTGATAATGGTGCTATAGTTACATAAGAGAATATCCCTGTTGTTAGGATATTTACACTGCACTGGAGTATTTATGGGTAAAGGAGCAGCTTGCCTGCACTTACTCTCAAATGATTAAGAGAAAAAATAATACACAGAGAGAGAATGATAAAGAAAATGTGGGAGAACATTCTCAATGGGAGAAAATGGGTGGAGGGTATAATTTTTCAGAAAGGCAAATCACACAATGGAAAAAGAGCCAATGATATGCACAGACAATTCACATGAGAATAAATTAAAGAAAATTGTGTAGGGTGATGCTCAAATCTCACTAATAATCAGAGAAATGCAAAGTAGGACAATGAGTTCCTGGTTTTCACCCATGTCAGCAAGGGTGTGGGAAAACAGTCACTCTCAGACACTTTTGGCACAGCCTTTTGGAGTGTTATCAGCACTTACCTAACAAATTTGGAAATGTGTGTGCCCTTTGATGCAGCAACTCTACCTTCCAGGCACCTACTCTACAGAGTGAAAAGAGCAGCATGCAAAATTATACACCGAGAATCATCCTCATTTGGTTTTTAAAACCCCACTGTCCCCTGGGGGGCAAAATCTCCGCTGGTTGAGAATTGCTGTTGTGAATCCTTGAGTAATCTACACAAATGAGGGAGGATGGATGCACTGTTCTAAGACACAGAATAACAGTAAGTTAGAAGAAGACTAGTCCTGGCCTGGAGCTGGAGCTGCTGAGGGCCCCCTGTACTGAGCCATTCTCGGTGGCAGAGGGACAGTCCCTTCAGGAGCAAGCTGGACTGTGGCACTGGGGACCCACCTCATGCAAGACAAACAGCTTTTTCCAACACGGAAGGTGCTAATCAGACACCTGACCATAGGGTTGGGCCCATAAAGGGAGACAGGGAATTAAGTGTGAACTCGGAGCAAATAAATCTAATTCTAAGGATCTACTGAAGGATATTTAATGCTATTGATATTCCCTCTAAACAGTAGTTAGTATTCATTTCATGGAATTAACGTGGGTTGCCTACTTTCGTGCAAACCTATACATTCAGATCCTTTCTCTTATTTAGTCATACATCTAGTTCTTTGGTGATTTTTTTTTTTAAAGCTGTCACTTTAATCACTTATGAACACAGTTTTAGAAAGAAAAATCCACCCCAACGTTTCTCACCTCCTCTTATGAGAAATTCTTTTTTAGTTCCACCTTTGGAAGTACATTCTAATAATGTATGTGCCACAGCTCTGGATCTACCACTAAAGAAATGCGTTTAAAAATGCCACCCCCTTAATTCCTTCGTGGCATATTAATTTGATGTTCTAAAACAAATATTTTACCATGAATTAACTCCTAGCAAATAATAAGATCAACCTAACTAAACTGGCTTCTGTCACACTTCCACCATCTTTAAATGTGTTTGCTATGCATTTTTTGTTTGTTGGTTTCCTAGACACTTTTAAAGAGATCTTTTGTTAGTTATTAGGCTTCATTATAAATATTCTTTATTAAAAGCTACTAAATCACTATTCTTTCAAACACAGCAATACATTTCTCAAGCTATGATTCAACTAATGAGAGGATTCATTCACCAAATTCATTGGGTAAGATATGTATGAGGAAATCTACTACAAGATTCTTTGTGAGAATAAAAAAGTGAGGCCAACCTAAACATCCATCAACAGACATCACATTAAATAAATTATGGTCCAACCATACAGTGGAGTACTATGCAGCCACCAAAAATATGAGATCTCCCTGTACTGATATGACAAGATACCTTAATACAGCATTAAATGAAAAGAGTAAGATACAAAATAGTACATATGGTAAAATTCCATTTGTATTTCTAAAAAATAGATATGTGCATTGTTTGTGTGTGTTAACATGTGTATGTGTGTATATATGTATGTATGTGTATGTATAACTATATGTATATACAAATTTTTTTAATTTTTAAAATTTTTTACTGATGTGTAGTTGATTTACAATGTTAGTTTCAGGTGTACACCAAAGCCATTCAGTTATACATATACACACATATATATATTTTTTTCTTTTCAGATTCTTTTTCATTATATGTTATTACAAGAAACTGAAGACAGTTCCCTGTGCTATACAGTAGGTCCTTGTTGTTTATCTATTTTATATATAGCACTGTGTATCTGTTAATCCCAAACTCCTGATTTATCCCTCCCTCACCCTTTCCCCTTTGGTAACCATGGTTTGTTGTATAAGCTTAGAATTGCATAGAAAATATCTGGAAAGATACACAAAAGTTATCTGTGATCATCTCTAGGTAGAAGTGTTGAAGAGACACAGGACTTTCACGTTTCATTGCATAGTCTTCAGTACTATTTATTTTCATAGCTTTTTTAAAAAAGGATGACTAATACCTTCATCACTAGTATCATAGCTACCATGCATATACCAAAGTGGGGACCTCACTGCCTGGAATCACTAACGGCTTCTAGGGAGCACGAATCCTGAAGCCTGATAAGAAAGGCTGTATGCCTGAAAGGAAGACTCCAGCGCCATCGCTTTTGCAGCAATGTTCAAGTACTCCTAGGCTGCCTGGCTTACCAAACTGGGAACATTCCACAGAAGCAGGACTCTAACTTAGGAAACTGCTCTGAATAACGCAGCGTCCTGTATAGGAAGAGGGACAGATATTATTTTCAGAAGTCAGGAGTTTTCATTATATTTCTGGATTTCAATTTTTTTTTAAACCAAAGTGGTGTCATTGTCCCAATTCTGAATCACAATTTAAGCACAATCAAATGTGGCCAAGAGCTGCCCTTGGCCCAGCACAGGAAAGGGACACAAAGCAAAGGCTGAGCAGAGAGAGCAGGGCCCTGCAGGGCTGCAGCTGAGAGCAGCGGGCACTGTCCTGGCAATGGCCGCCAGCCAGCTGACTTCTAAGCCCGTGTGCGCTGAACACAATGGGAATTTAAGGCAGAAAACTACAGATGATGGTTACAGGACCACTCACTTGCTCATAGGTATTAAAAGCAAGTCGTGCCGTGAAAGATACAATGTGTGGTGTTCCAGTGGAGAAGATGGAGACAGAGGTCTGGGAACCATCACTGCCACTCTGCACCCTCTCCCACCCCAGGTTACTCGGTTTACATGCCCTGGATGCAGAGAAACAAAAGCAGGGGATACAAATAAGGAATGTTGGTACCTTGGTAACAAATAACAAATCACCTTGGATACAAATAAGGAATGTTGGTAACGGATCAGCACACCACAGGCAGGCAAGATGGCTAGGAAAGCCAATTCTCCCAGCACACTGAAGTGGCACGGTGACGCTAAGTCTCTCTGTCTGTGACCCAACGCAGATGCCAATGACTTCAGCAGCTCCTGCATCAACACCGTGGACCTCTGTTCCACTTCCTTCAAGATTACTGTTTGATTTCTTCTAGGTGTAAACCTAATTCTTTTCAAACGTGGGGAGTAGTTTATCAAAACTCATGCCTGACTGGTAAGGGTGGAAACGGACACCAGGCATTTATTGGAGATAATCTGCTTTCTCACAGTAATGTAGGGAAATGACTGGTGCTTCTTCACCATCACAAGAGATGGGAGATATGACAGAAGAAAAAGAGACAAGTAAATGTTTTAATTCTCAACAGGGAGGAAGAAGCTATAATCCACAAATCTATGCCTTACGGACCACTGAGCCGGACACTTAAGAGTTAAGCGTGGGGGTGGGACTGTTACTTGTGACACCAATTGTGTGTCCAGTCCCACTGGTTAGGCATCATGATCTCCGTAAAACAGATGAAAAAACTGAAACTCAGAGAAGTTCTTAACACATCTAAGGACACCAAGTGAAAAGTGATAAAGTCTTTCAAATCCCCAAAGCTGTAGTTTCTCTCCATCCAGCAGAGAAAAGGGGGTCGCCAGGCCAGGCCGCCAGTCCTGCCACATTAGGCTTACCTCTTCACCTCTGCCTGGTCACAAATTAAGCAGGGAGTTCAAGCATTTACTTTCTTATTTTGTTATCTGCCCCAAATAAACGACCTTTCTCCTATCTTAAGACACTGAAAAACGTACCACTTGTAGAGGGGAAGTTGGGGCACTGATTGATAAGTGACAGCGAGCAGGGGAAACACAGTCATGTTGCTGCAGCTTTATGACCGTTAGACCAAGAGTTAGGCATGAAGGGGCAGCTTCCCTAGTCCAGAGAGACAGGATCACCTTCCGGGAGGGGAAAGGGGCTCAGGCGGTCAGGGTTGTAAGGGTCTTGCTTCTCCCTCAGCTGATCGCCATGGGATGTTGCCTGGGTTCCTGCCGCCTGGATTCCAAGATTGCCCAGGCTGGACAAAGGTTTTATTCACAAGCAGCACATAACTCTCTTTTTAGTAAATAAACTGCCCAAGAGTCTTTGAATAGGTGGAATCTCGTGGGTTGTTTGTTGTTTTTTCCCCCCTAGGCTTCAAACACTTCAAGTTTGCCAAGTCAATAGCAAACATCTCGAGATCCTGCTTCTGAGCGCAAATCCCTCTCAGATGCACCAGCATGTGTATCCACGTACCCATGCCAGTCGCACGGTGTCAGGGGCACTGGTGTACGTGGGTAGGTGGCAGACACCTTCATCCAGCGTAACGCCTGTGATGGAATCCCTGCCGGGTCGTCACTGAGATGTTCTCTTACAGTCAGAGCAGCTCCAAGACAGTGAAAGACGATATAGGATGTGGCAGACCCTGAACAAACAAAACCAGCCTGCAGGGACCTTAACGTCACGTAAAAAAAACACACAGGAGACTGAGCGGAAGCTAGATTATCCTTTTCTTGAACAATACTGATGTTTTGCATTAATTTTAATGATCCAGCCACAGGAACGGGCACTCTTCTGAGTGAGGAGGCAGGAGACAGGCTCCCAGTCCCCATGCAGCAAACCCACCATCACCTCTTCTTGTCATTCTTGTTTTATTCCTTTAAATGTGACAGTCAAGGTCTTGGCTTCCAGAAGGTTACCCCCAAAACATGCTACGTTTGAACCCCCTCTTTATTTTTTTTTCCTGTGCAGAAAGTTTTCATTTTTTTCTATCAGATTTTTGAAGGGAACTTCAGTCAAGCACAGGGAAGAACAAACGTGCTCAAGGCTCTCTGATTGTCGAGAATGTCATGTTGAAATTCACCCCTCTTGAGTGACATGGGCTGTGGGCTTGCTGAGTGCCTGGTGAGGGTGAGAAGCCAGGACAGCGAGAAGGGAAGGCCAGGGCTGGCATTCCAGCCAGAGGGCAGCCAGAGCGCAATGTCACCCATTCCCCTTGACTGGCCCTGGCCTGGGGTGTGTGTGACAGAGAACTCAATGGTGTGACCACCAGGAGAAACCTCGAGAAGCGTTGCTGTATTACAAGGGGGTGGCCTGAAGGAGCCACTTGGTTAAGGGACAGTATTGAGCACGGTGGTCACTGACAAAGCTCTGCACTGAGACTGCCTCATTCCACCGTAGCCTTGGTTAAACAACCTAGCTGGGCCTCAGTTTTCTCAGCTCTAAAATGGGGATAAAATCAGTATCTCTCCTCTTGCTTATTGAAGGATCACCTGGGATAGGGCCAAGTAAACAACAAATGTCGGCTGTTGTGACAACTGTTTGTAGGTGACTTTATATCCATTTGTCATCATTTTAATGTAATCAGCCTTTGCAGTGAGCACTTCCTGAGGGTGAGAGATGGACTATAATCGCCATGCTAATTCTTTTCCTTAAGAACTTGCAGCCTCATGTCTTCAAAGTATATTCTTAGCTCTGCTACTTAACTATCTCAGAACTTCTATTTTCAAAGGACCAAAGCACGTTTATCTCCTCCACATTTTTCTAAGATTCTATTTTGTGCAGATATCATATGAAGTCTGCAATGATTTGAACATTTCTAAGCTCAGGAGACAAAATGACAAAGCAGATTTTCCAACCTCTGCCACTGATAACACTGACTGACTGAAAATGTCTCTTATACATACGATGCTTCGTTCAGTGCTTTCATAACTACTTTCAATTTTATTTATGTGGTTCTTTATTTATATCCCTACCGTATCCCATCAAGGGCTGAAGGTGGCTTTAAGGACACACGGTCTGACAAGATAGCATAAAATAAAGCCAGAGCCAAGGAAGAAAAACGAGGAGAGCACACCTAAAGCCCTGGGAACCAAGACGAAAAAGACTTTACTCCCATTTCACAGAGAAGGGAACCAGGGCACAGAGCCACTAAGGGACTTTCTGAAGCTGTGTGGGTTAAAAGCTAGAAATACCTGAGACTAAGGCAGCCGTAAAAATGGTATCCTGGGACTCTGGAGTACTGGGAAATTAACTTAAAACAAAACAAATGGCAAAGAGCCCACCATCCAGGTCAGCAAAGCTCCAGGGGGAAGTCCTGGGAGCTAGATGCAGACAGAACTTGGAGGGGAGGCAGCGATGACAGCCGGGATGGTAATCGTTGGTGCTCACAAGGTGCCGGGCCCCATTCTAAGGACTTTCTAAGCATCACTTCATTTAATGCTCACCACAGTGCCTAATGATATAGGTACTAGGATGATTCAAAGTTTGTAAATGAGGAAAATGAAGCCTAGAAAGACAACGTAAATTACCCAAAGTCATGGAGCGGGTGCAGTGTGTGGCAGATCTGGACCCCGGCAGTCTGACCAGTGCCCACCCCTTACCTCCAGTGTCCCATGCACACAGAGGCTGCCGGCAGGAAGGCTGAGCCTGGAGGACCAGGGGCATCCTTCCACAAAGCTGAGAGGGTGGGAAGAGCAGGCATGGTGTGTGGGTTAAGAAAGCTGCAAGGAAACACGAGGACGCAGCCAGAAAACGAGGGAAGTCAGGATCTAAATCTTCAGGGTGGGACGCCCTTTATCTGGATCCTGCCAGCTTGCGGGGAGGGAGAAATTCCTTAAGGTGACCTCTCAAAGGGTCAGGACACTGACTTGTTTCCAAAACCAAACTTATCTGCGAGACAAGCTAGTAGTAGGATGATGCCGATGATGATTATTAACAACAACGACAACATCATTTGCTTTTTTCCTGTGGTAAGTTTAGAGCCATCACTCCATCAATTAGTATTTCCTGAGCACCACTAACTACCAGGCACTGTACTAGGCGTAGTGACTTGGAACACAGGACTTCACTGAGAAGATGATGTAATTTCCATAGCACATTAAATATTTTTTAAACATTAAAAATTTTCTAAATTTTAAAATAGAGCACTCCTAATTCTCCCAGCTCTAGGATGTGGGTGGGTATCAATCTCCCAGACTGTTCACATTACGGGACTCTAATCAGTTGCTCTGCTTTCTGTACAGGTTCCCTCCTCCTCCCCGTAGCCTCAGGAGCCGCCCCACCTCCACACACGCTGAGCTGTGTCTTCTTCCTCCATCAGCTCCCCTCCACCTTGGCCTTTCAACAAGTCAGTAAAGCTCTATGACAGGCATTTCCAGTTCTCCCCTCTCTGGGCCGCTGCCAGGATTGCGCTTCCTGGCTCCTTTGTGGAAATGGGGCCACGTCATTCGTTTGTTCTGGGCAATGTATTGTGAGTTGAATCCCTGATGCTACTCACTTCTGCGAGGATCATTTAACGGCCAGTGTGAGGCTCTTTGAAGTTCTTTTCCCCCTTGTACATGACAATGGTAACATGTGAGATGGTGGCTAGGTTGCTGGGTGATGTGCCATCCTGGCTGCCCCAAATGATCGTGTGGCATTGAGACAGGAGGGGAGGGGGCAGGGCACAGCCATTCAAGGAACAACAGCAATTAACACCAAAATGGCAGAAGATTCAACTCCCAGTTGGCCTTGAGGATTAAGATGGCGGGAGATTTGACTTCTAGTAGACCTGGAGCTTCACTGTACGCTCATTATAACATATTAGCATGATAAATGTCATGCCCACAGGTGCCGTGACAGTCCCAAGACTAACCATAGAAGGTCAAAGAGCGGGTGGTGGCCAAATTCCTGGGAATCCCAGCCCCTTCCTCAGAGTAGCTGGAACAGTCCTCCCACTTGTAGGCATGAAGCTACCGAGCCCATAAATGCTGGGAACACCGCAACTTATAGCCTCCTCTCTCGCTCCCTCCTCTTCAGAGACAGCCCGCACTCTGTCTATGGAGTGTGTACCTACTTTTATTCTAACCTGAGAACCCAACCCCCACACCTTGTGGCCTTTCTCTTGCCTTACACTCTATGCAGTGTGCATCTCTCTAAATAAATCTACCTTTACTCAACTGTGGCTCGCTCTTGAATTCTTCCCTGTGTGAAGCCAAGGACCCACACTTGGCAGGGCACGTCCCAGGGGCTCCACCGAGACCTGGGACACGGCCTCCCTCATGCCCCACACCTGTTTTTTTTCCTGCATCACTTTGGGTCAGTGTTAGTATGAATAACTTCTCTGTAAGGACTCTGTCCCAAGACAAATCACTTTTTCACCCAGTCCTGAGCAACATGAAAAAGCACAAGGCTGGTCTCCTCCCGAAAGGAATTCAGTAACGAAGAAGTGGGAGTCCAGAAACAGCCCCAGTGGCAGTACTGGTTGTAACAGCAGTGGCAGTAATGACAGCTGGCCTTCACTCAGGATGCTAAGCTCCAGGGGCCTCACTCAGTTCTCAGGACGACCGAGGAAGCAGGCAACACTATCAATCTCATTCTACTGATGAGGAAACAGAGCAAAGACAAGTATGGCAACTCGCCCAAGGTCAGGAAGCTAACAGGTCAAGGTCAAACCCAAACTAGTCTGGCTCCCAAACCAAAAATAAGAATGCAGAATACAGGTTTTTAAAGTGAGGGCAACATTTACAACCAGAGGGAAAAGGATATCAGTAAGTAAACAGCATTAAGACGACTGGCTCCCCTTTCGGAAAATAATAAAGCTGTCACCTTGCCCCACACCTTACATCAAAATAAAGATTTCAAAGTTAAAAAAATAAATAAATAAACCTTAAAAATACCAAGAGGTACCTACTTATATAATTTTGGGAGTAAGAATGATTTTCTAAATATTACACCAAAGCAGAAGCATCGATTGATAAAACTGACTATATATGAACCTAAAATCCCTAAACATCAAAAAACAACATATTTATCTGTAATTGCCAGAAATTGGAGATGAATTAACGACCATTAGTAGGGAGATAGTTAAAAATATTATAGTATGTTTGTACTCCAGAACACTATGCAGACCTTAAAAGGACTGAGGTAGTAACATTAAAGAATGGCTGTGATAAAATGTGTAATTTCGAAGATGACTTGCAGAACAATATGCTTTTGTTATGGATTTTTTGGGTAAAACCTATACATAAATAACTTCACTAAAATACATACATTCACATGCACAGATATAGCCACACTGGGACGCATTTATGGGTAGACCACCAAAAACATCTGAATACACGCAACACTACTGGTTACCACTAGGATGTGGGAAGCAGAGGATGAGAATAAGGAATGTTCCGTTTCTGCTTTCTTTTGGTCTGCTGAGTGGTATTCCACAGGATGAATGCACCACGATTTAACTATTCTCCTGTTGAAGGATTATCTGGGCAGCTGAAGTTTTCAGCTATTATGAACAAACCTGCTATGAACATTCATGTATGGGTTTTTACATGAATCTTAAGTTTTCATTTCTCTCAGACAAATGTCCAGGAGGGCAACTGCTAGATCATGTGGCAACTGCAAGTTTAATTTTATAAGAAACTGCCAAGCCTTTTTCCAGAGTGGCTGTGCCATTTTCACATTCCCACCAGCGACGTAAGAACGTTCCAGTTCCTCCACCTCCTCACCAGCATTTGCTGTGGTCTTTATTTTCTCACTTAGCGTTCTCAGAGGTTCCACCATGGTTTCAGTTTGTACTTCCCTGATGGCTAGTGACGCTGAACATACGTGCACGTGCTTATTTGCCACCTGGACACCCTCTTCAGAGAAACGTCTCTTCATGACTTTTGCCCCTTGTCTAATTGGGTTGTTTGTTCTTTTCCCGTTGAGTTTTGAGAGTTCTCTATATTCTCTATAAACACCAGTCCTTCGTCATACATAGGATTTGCAAATCCTTTCTCTCAGTGTGTATCTGATCTTTTCATCCTCTTCATGAGGGCTTTCAGAGAGCGAAAGTTTTTCATTTTGATGAGATCCACTGATCAATTTTTTTTTTTTTTTTTGCTGTTGCACTTTTCATTCTCCCATTTCCATTTGCTTCTTTTTATAATTTCTTCGCTGAGATTTCCTATTTTCCATTTGGTTCTGGAGAATTTGTAATTGATTGTCAAGCATTTGTATGTTGGTTGATTTAAAACCCTCGGTCATTTAATTTCAGATTGGTGTGATTCACCTCACGGGTGGTGTCTGGGACTGCTTTTTCATTTAAGTTGTGACCTTTCAGTTCTTGGTGTGACAGGTGATTTGAGGTTGTATCCTGAAGATTTTTGTCTATTATGTTTAGAGAATATTCTGTTTAGAGAATTTTGGTCCTATTTAGATCCTTGGTTTGAACAGGCAGTCATCTTCCTCAGTTAACTCAGCACGCAGGTCGTGGCTTACTTCTGTGGGCTGTGGTTTGATTTTCAGAACCTCTGCTGCTCATTTTGGTGTGTCTGGTGCTGCCGGAGCTTCCACAGGTCCCTGCTGGTGCACAGACGGCCCGGCCTATGGGTGTCCCTTGGCAGGGGGAGATCTCAGGCCCCTGAGCAGGCTTCCCAGGGTGGGCTGCTTGTTGAAGTCGGATCCCCCTCTGCTGCTCCCCAGCTGCCCCAGTGAATGTGAGTGAAGGAAGGGCTTCCCAGGCCAGGTCACTTGCTGGGTTGCAAGAATCCTCTGTTTGTGCCTCCTGGATACCTAGGTCCGGCTTAGAAAAGGGGAGGCGTCTCAGGCCCAGCCGGAGGAGAGCACTACCTCTGGCCACTTATTGCGCTGGGTCCCTCATAGAGCCCCCCTTGCTGGGTGCTGGGCTACCCTGATGATGTTGGATGGACAACCGGTCAGTCGTGGGGACAGGAGCCTACATGGCCTCTTCTTGTTGCCAGGTGCAGGTCAGGAGGCAATGGTCCTGGTCACTTTCTTCTGCTAGGTGGGAAGAGATGCCTGCCTCTGTGCTGTTCTTTCCGCACTGGGGCCCTGGACCAACTCATCTTCTTACCACTGCAAATGTTCTCCTTGGTTGCCTCTTGCATTTCCAGGGTTGACAGCTGTACTCAGCACGGGGAAGCAGGGAGAAATGGGTCTATGTCATCCTGTTAGATTGTAAGTCTCCAAAGATTTTTAAAATCTCCTAACATTTAATGCCACTATAATTTCATCGAATAAGGCACACTTAAATCGTTTGGTCTTATCTTTTCAAAAAAAGCACAACTTTTACTTGGCAAATGTGCAAAAAAATTCTATCAAGCAAGGTGAATGAAGCGGTGTCCTCAAATTATATGACAATGTGAAGTAACTAGACCTCACACTGGTGGTGTGAAGACACGTTAGCTTCTCAGACTTCAAATGAGTAAAACAATCTCTATCAACTATTAAGTTTTAAGGTGCAAAAAACTGCAAAGAATGAATTACAAAGGCTTAACACTTTTGGTACATGTAAATTCTTTTTCTAGGTAAGGCTCAGGAACATGAAAAAAGGAGCCACTAGAGGGCAGCAGACTCAAACTCTTCCCCACAGCAAGATATGGCCGAGCTCTAGACCCAGCTTAGGTATTCCTGGTTAAAAACGGTGGAATATTATTTTAACCCATTCTCCTCCAAATTCTACTTCTAAAATGGCATTGGTCCCTGGGTAACTTCCTCATCTTTTTATTTATAGTGTGCCTAACATTCCCTAAGATTTCCCAAAAATTTCTTTGTCAAACATAATAAAGACATAACAACAACTACTGAAGATATTATGAAGAAATAGGAAAAGGGGCTAAATCTGTTTGTTTTTAGAATTTATTTAAATTTTCCACTCAGTTGTATTCTTTTGTAAGCAGAAAAAAACCCCACAATGCTATATAATACGTGGTAAAAATATAATTTTCTTAAGAAAACAGCTTTAAAAGGCAGTCTTTAAGGGTTTCCTTAAAACTGTGCTCTCACGTGCTGTAATGAGAGATATTTGCTGAAACAACTCTACTTGGAACATACTTTCTCCATCATGGGGAAACGTAGTAATAATTTTCTGTTTTCCATAGAATTTTATCTCCTCACAGATACTAGTTTCTCTGCTGTTCTCTTATCAAAGAAAAAAGCTGGGGGCCATAGAGAGAGACCAGTTTGGACTAGTCTGAACCCTTTTCAAATGAGCCGAGCAAATCTGCAGGGCTTACGTGAGAGTACACGCCATTCAGTGTAGAAGCTTTCTTGTCCTATAGTACATGTAAGATTAATCACAGCTTAAATTTGATGGTAAAATTATAAACTGGTGATCAAGGGAGTGTGATACTTTGTATCTGTTTAAAAATCTTGTCAAACTTCACTTAAGTGTGTTGTTCATTTATTCACTGAACCAGCTTTTAATGAGCACCTACTATGTGCCAGGCATGGCACCCTTACTCCCTACTCACCCGTCAGGGTTTAGGTTTAGAAGGCACCAGCTGCAGACACTGTGATGAGACCAAGCAGAGAACAAAACACGGACCCTGACCAGCAAGCACCAGGGTCCCAGGATGAATTAAAAAGCACTTAACCTTCAGAGCTATTTTCTAATAAGTTGGGTTTCTGTAACTCTCAGCCTTTTAGCAAAACCCAGCTCCATCAAGAACTCCAGGCAGCTTGAGGGTCCAGAAAGGCAGCCACTCAGCAAACAAAGAGCTTGATTTACAACTTCAAAAGGCAAAGGGCCAAGAATAAGAAGAGTTTCAAGGCCAGATGGGAAAATTTCTTCTGGACAGAAAGTTACTGAGGGTTCCATCCTTTCCAGCAAAGTAAAAAATCCAGACTTTGGTTTTTTTCTTTGGTTTTAACATAAGAAATTGGATCCTGTCTGGCGTGAGAAATTTATCTGAAAAGGCAATGCCTTCCTTGCAGTTAGTCTGCAGGCAGTTAGAGCTTCTTCAATGACTGGAAGACGAGGGGTTGAATGGGGGAACTTCGGGGACCGCGGACACAGCACGGGTGAAATAAGCCAGAGCCCTGGGTGACCAGGAGGGCACTGATGCCAGCTGAAGACGTTCCGAGTCAGCAGAAAGAGGCCAGCAGGGACTTTTCCTGCAACTATTTAAGGCCATAACTTGCTCATACCTTGATGTTTGCATTTCTTTGAAGTTCTGCCTTTGAAGTCAGTGTGACCCAGGCTTGAGTCTCAGTTTTCTACAATTTGGGGGGTGATAAATTAATACGTAACCTTTCGATGGCTCCATTTCCTCATGGGTAATGTGGAGAGCACAACAGTATTTATTTATTTATCGTTTATCCCTTGGGGTTGGTTGTGAGACTCAGAAAGAACAAGGCATGTGAAATGAATAGCACAGTGCCCGGAATGTAAGTGTACAGTAAATGATAAACCACTACCTTCGTGTCTTCCCTTAATTGTGCAGAGTCTTCTTTGTCCCATAAGTAATATGAGTGCGCCGAGTAACGGTATATGCTTGACTATCTTCACCAAGTTGTTGGCTCCTATTTTAAGAAGACACAGCTGAGTGATGAGCCGTGAACGAGTGCTCACCTGGAGAAGCCCGTGAAGGAAGTATCGGGTCAGATCCCGGGGCCACTGCTGGACAGCTGGACTGGAAAGATGAATGCCTGTCGGTGTGGCTTTTGACAGGAACGTGGCCTGTTTTTTTAAAAACTGTGTTTGCAGGCAGAGTACACAGAAGTAAACTGGTCTCTTCTCCCGCAGCAAGTGACCTTGAAACTTGAAAGTAAGGCTGATGAGAGATGACACAGATAGCAAAGGACATTCCTGAGCCCGAAAGATTACTCCACTCTTACACTATTAAGATCTCCACTGACTGTTGAACGTCATCTACAGTTTAGCAGTCTAAAATAGAGAACCGTATTTTTTAATTTTTAAGAAAGGGATAGAAAAGTCACAGTTAGAAGTAGTCTGTACAGAGAGTCACCAAGGAAATAGGAGTTGCCGGGTTACTATGTGACTCTGGGCGACTTCCTTCATTATCCTGGGGTTCAACTTCCCCTGTAGAAAATGAGACGACTAGGTGAGCCTGGAGGTTTTCGAACCCTTTTTTTGGCCCTGACAGCCGTTCTTTCAATGAATGATTATCTGGAAGTGCACAGTGTGAATAAACTGATACAGATGAACAAGAGCGTTGAGTCCAGGGCCCCTGGAAGCTCGCTGCCCTCTCCCAGGCCTGACCTCCCAGCTCCCAGGGGGCTGCCTGGAGCACAGTTTGAAAACCACTGGCCTGGAAGCTGGACCATTCTCTAACTCTGTGGGTCTTAATCACATACACTTACAGTTTATCCTTCACTTCTTGAGCCAGTTAGGACACACTCCTGCCCTCCAACAGTGGCCAGCAAAGAATTCAAAACCCATTCAGAACCTGAAAATTAAGCTTAGGTGGCCGAATCTGCAAAACTCAATCCAGAAAGTGGTAACCAGTGCACAGATGCACTGTCATGAAGGATTAAACTTCCCAAATAAAATCCATCCATGTGGTAAGTGACAGGAAGTTCTAGATCCTGCTCTGTGATTTCTCAGAGAACTGGCTCATCAGTCCCTTTCTCTCCCTTCCTGACTGTATCTGAGGTCCCGTTCAGAGGGAGCTGGGTCATCAGCCACTAGGTTAGATATGACTTAATGCAGCTATAAATTAGAAAACGTCTTTAACATTATTTACATGTTTGAAATATACTCTGACTCTTATTTAAAATGACAACATCACATCTAGAATTCTACAATTATGATGTAAATTCTATTTTTGAGAGTTTCAATTTAAGAGCTTATGATTTCTTACGGAAATAAAATTTTCTAGAATTACAAATGGATACCATGTGAATCACAGAAAGGAAAAAGACATACTTATCTACTCTTAAATATTAAATTCCTTGGATGAAATGCCTAAATATACAGGCTATAAAATGGCCTTTGAAGACTGGGATGTTGACAGATTCCAAAAGAAGGACAAGGGGCATCAAACCACTGTTTACTTTAAACTCACAGCTGCTTGTCAGCAGGGCCTTTAATCATCAAAGACATTGTTTAATACTCAACTTTGTATACATTCGACCGATTTCCCCAACAACTGCTCTTAGAAGTTCAAGTGGGAGGAAAGGGCGGAGGCTTCCCACTCCCACACTGCAATGTCAAAGCGACAACTGCAGAGAAACACTGTGTCCTGCACCAGAACGCACCCTGAGCACTCTCCAGGACAAAGGTTTTGGGGGGCCCTGATGAGACATGTCACGTGAGCTACCCAGTTTATCAAGCTACAGTGGTACACACAGGATTGCACCTCCAGGAAGCCTCCGGGACCCTGGACTTGAGAGGTTTCGCCCAGACCATGTGCCATATCACTCCACGCTTCCGTTCCATTTACTCTATGCTTTCCTTGAGCCCGGTAACAAACGAAAAAGGGAACAAGTACCTAAGAGGCAGGGAGTTCAAGTCCATCAACAAATAGGTACTTGGAGCTAAGTGATAGATTCAGTTCATCAGTCTCTGGCATGGACTGGAGCAAGCAGGGAGGGGAGCGCACACTTCGAGGGGGGAAGCAGTGCAGCTGAGGCCCTCAGCATAAAGTCAGGCCCCGCAGGAAGGGCGGGCCTATGCTCACGAGTAGCTGGGGACACCAGCAGGGGCCTAAATCCATCTGCTGTGCACCCCTATGGACTTGCCACTGGTTAAAATGTTGCAGCAGGGCTGAACTGGTTGTTAAATATTTTGAGCAGATATCCCAGACATCAGATGACACAGAGCTCTGAAAATGAGGCATAGGGGGCTGAACTGAAGTTGGCGGGGAAGCCGGAGTGGACCAGGACACCTCAAGGGGGCTTAAACAGAGGAAGGTGAAGAAAAGGAGGTTTCAGGAGGACCTTCTGGGCAGTGTGGGTCTTCTGCCTGACCTCACCAGGAAGGGCAGGGGGAGGGAGTTTCGTAAGCCTGAGCCCGGCCAGGGTGACAAGTTGTAGTTTGCTCCCTGGCACTTCATGAGAAGTGGCTAGTTAGTCACTTTTGGACAGACGAGCTCTGTTTATTTAGACAGATAGAGCCCGGTCTCACTTGGCTTTGGGGACCCAGACTGAAATGACCAAGGCGTTGAGGTTTTTCTGACTAATACTCTCGGATTCTTATCAACCCATTAGCTTCTTAGAAAGTGCTCTTAAGCCTCATGTCCCCTGACATGAATTACCTCCTCTGGGGTGTGGACAGGGTTAGATCAGGGCATCTGAGCAGGAGCAGTCGGGACAGAGGTCACCTGCCCAGAGTGAGGAACAGTCATGAGGGGAAGTGGGAGGGAGGCGTGCAGGGCTTCCTACAAGCAGCCGGGCTGGGACGAGCAGGGCAGTGACAGGTCCACAGCCAGAGCCAGCTGCACGGTGACCCGGGAATCCTTACAAAAGGAGCCGGGCCCGAGCTCCATGGGTGCAGCCAACAGGAACCAGGTACCAGGGTGGGTGCAGCCCGGGCCGAGTTACCCTGGGGACTAGTAACTGGAAACCCTTGATGTTTCACTAGTCCCTAGAAGAGCAATTTCCTAACAACATCCAGCAGCAAACAAGCAAACCAAGAATGCAAGTGGGCTTGGGAACCGGGTGCGTTAAGGAGCTGAGATAGACGGTAGCCGTGGGAACACCAGCAGAAACCCGTGTGAAGGCAGGCCGTGCCTCTGAGCAAACTGATGCTCAGAGCAGAGCAATCAGGCTGGGCACTTAGGAGAGCGACTTCCCTCAGAGTTTGGGACCGTTCCACCTGAAGGTCACTGCTTCGTAGTGACCAGATTACCAGTGACAACCTGAGTGGAAAACCTCTTTCCCACAAAAGGCAGCTCTGGAATGTTTACAACAAAATAAACAGTTTTCGATGCTGTGCAAATGTCCCCTAGTAACAGCAGCATGAAGGGCCTTTTGTGGCGGGTGAGCCTGAGCCCAGCTATTCCGGTGTCACATAAACACCAGAGAAGGCGCTATTAAATAATCGCGCGGCTGTCCTCCATTTGACCCCAGCGTGATCCTTGCTCCCATCCTGGCTCCAAGATACCATTTTTACTTATTTGTTGGGAAGCTCGGGGCGATCTGGTCCATTTTTAAAACAGTCATAACGAGTATCGTAAATAATGAATGGACTAACATACAAAAGCCCTGCAGAATGGCCGAGCGTACAGCCAAAGAAAATTGTTCTTAAGCATTTAAGTCTGAATGAAATGGCACCAAAACTTAACATTCTTCCCTAAAACTACCCCCTCCAACGTGAGCTGTTTGCTCTATCAAGCTAACAAACTCGCCTTAATTACTTCCTGCAGCTCCTCATCTCCAGGGTGTCATCTCCTTGGTTATTTTCCAGGTTAGAAAAGAGCAAAAATTTTTTTTTCAATGAAAATATGACTTTCAACACTGCCTTTGGATTCACCCCAGCTTTGCCACTTACTAAGTGACATCGGGTAAGCTTCCTGACTTCTCCAAGCCTCCATTTCCTCACGTGTAAACTAGGGTTGATTTCCACTTCCTCACGTGTAAACTAGGGTTGATTTCCACTTGTCAGATTTGTGATAAAAACTGACAGTGGCAAAGTTTGTGAGACTTAGTGTGGAGCCAACAACACAGAAGCCGACAGGCGGCAGGTCTCCGTAAACGGGGGCCATCACTGGCTCACGCACCCAGCTCTGCAGAGAGAAAGGACCAGGCACAGACCCCGACCCCGGATAGCACGTGCAGACCAATGTGTGTGTCTTAAACACATGCTGCAGAGGATCAAGGATCCACTGGGAAGGTCAAGCTCAAGCTGTGTGGGGGGAGGGGGAGCGGACTGTGCAGAGGCGGAGGTGGGGAACCTAAACAGGATGCATTCAAGGACATCAAACGCACAGTCCCAAATCTCTACTCTTCCTGCCCTTGATTCCAGAAATTGAGACTTTCCTTTAGGTTTAGGCTCAGTACTCTTAATTTTAAAAAAAAATTTTTTTTAACTAAGGTATAATCAGTTTACAATGTGTCAATTTCTGGTGTACAGCGCAATGTTTCAGTCATACATGAATATACATATATTCATTTTCATATTCTTTTCACCATAAGCTACTACAAGATATTGAATATATTTTCCTGTGCTATACAGTATACACTTGTTTATCTGTTTTACATATACCAGTCAGAATCTGCAAATCTCGAACTCCCAGTTTATCCCTTCCCACCCCTCTCCCCACTGGCAACCACAAGTCTGTATTCTATGTCTGAATCTGTTTTTGTTTTATATGTAAATTCATTTGTCTTTTTTTTTTTTTTAGATCCCACATATGAGTGATATCATGTGGTATTTTTCTTTCTCTTTCTGGCTTACTTTACTAAGAATGACATTCTCCAAGGCCACCCATGTTGCTGCAAAGGGCATTGTTTTATCATTTTTATGGCTGAGTAGTATTCCATTGTATAAATATACCACAACTTCTTTATCCAGTCATCTGTCAATGGACATTTAGGTTGTTTCCATGTCTTGGCTATTGTAAATAGTGCTGCTATGAACACTGGGGTACAGGTGTCCTTTTAAATTAAGGTTCCCTCTGGATATATTAGGCTCAGTACTCTTAAACAAAGAACTTCCTGTAAAAGCTAACACTTGAAGCTGCAGTCAGTGTTTTCTAGTCTGGTTAAGCTTCAAATTGTTTTGAGAGATTTTGATGGTGACACAGGAAGGCTGTGGACACCTGAGCGACAGGAGGAGGCCCAAGCAGGGAGAGAAAGTGAAAAGAACCAGGACTCCGAGGGCACAAACAAGGAGTGACTCACCTGTGTGTGTGTGCCTTACAGAAGCAGCACGGAGTTGAGACCGCTGCACAGGTGTCTATAACTTACTCTGCACCCATCAAATGGCTGACAGTTTGGCCACGTCTCTGGCACTTACACATTTGAACTTTTATTCTGGGAGGCAGAGAAAATGTGACAATCTCTTCCTCCAACGCTGATCACACTATGGGGCTAAATTCAGGCCTCACATAATTCGGGGCTGCCTCTGACCCCAACCCTTATACATGGAACTTTCCAAAGTTATCCATAACCAGCCGTAAGCTACGTGTTTGTGGGGAGGCCCACCACATGCCAGGGCCTAGGCCTCACACACACTCACCCTCGTTATGCTGACCCACAACAAGGCAGGTGCCGTGGTCTCCATTTCATAAACGAGGAAACCAACACAGAGAGAAGCCAAGTGACTTGCCCACGGCCAAACCACAGAAAGCAGCAGAACCAGAATTCAAAGCAGACAGTCTAACCCAGCACCACCACAACCACCACCACTGACACCATGCAAAATGGTCATCTCGGCATCAGAGCACTCCTTCCCGTGCTTAGACCTGTGTGAGGGTTTCCAAAAGAACCTTTTTTTTTTTTTCCGCATGAAATGTCTCAATTTTTAACAGATACTCCAATACAAATATTCCAGTGGTCAATTCACTTCAAATCCATAACAGTTGCTTCCTTAGGGAAGGAGAGGAGTGTAGAGGCAGCAGGATGGGAGGGGAAGAGGAATGGTTAAATGAACTAATAACCTGAGTCTGGAAAGAAAAAGGATAAGGCGTGATCTAATTCTCGGTAGGAACTAGATTAAACTGGAGGCTGACTGATCCTGATTATTCTATGTCCTGAAAGTCAGAACAGAATCTTTACACGGTGTTTGAAAGTTGTTTCCTCCCCACAGAATGCTTAAGGACAACGACAGGTACACACGCTACTTACTGCCTATATTGAACTCATCATCCTTAAGGTCCACATTTTCTTAGAACCTGAGTGCTCTTTAAAAATATTTTTTTGGGGTTTCTTAATATTAATAACAACAATAATACTGCAAAAAATAGTAACAATTGACTGAGCACCCATGTTCAGCAAACATCATGATAGGTCCTTTACATTGTTCCCCGAGTGAAACCTAACTCACCAAGGCAAGCATTTTCATCTCCATTTTGTAGATGGTTCTGGAGCTCAGAGGGGTTAGGAAACATGACCCAAGTCACACAGCCAGTAAGTGGCAGAGCTTTGAATCCAGGTCTGTGGACCTCTGGGTCTGGATTAGGCAATAAACACAGAGGGGAGGGGCTTTACAGCCAGAGATGGTCACTAACTATGCCAAGGAATTATCATTAAACTTATCGATAATAGACTTTTTGGCAATTTAATCAGGGAAACTTGTAGAAAAGTTGTTACCTAAATCCAGAGTATATTTCTGAAGAGGAATACTAAAATCCCAATTACTGTTACCTATGACACACCACAGGGCCACGTGGCTATTTTCTGAGGTTTTAAAAGAAAAAACAAACAAACAAAAAAACCAATTCCACTCTCTCCCTACTGAACCAAGTGCTCCCTGGCCTCTGAATGCCTCTGGATGGAGATCAGAAAGAGGCTCAGACAAAAAGCCTCCAGGAAATGGCTCCTGTCATGGTTACACCAGGGAGGCTATCCTTTGAAGTCTCTCCCAGCAGTTTTGCTTAGATAAGATGTTTTTCTACCCGAGACAATGAATCACTCCTCAAAGACCTGCTGTTAGAAGAGAGAGAAGCAAACTATCACATACCTCTACACGTCAGGATTTTGCTTGTGTTTTAGTGTTAGTTTGTTCTCAACTCTGCTTCTTACCTGGATCCACATCAGAAGAGCACGGCATAGAAAGGGCTTCTGCAGAACCAAGAGCCTCACTGTTGGCCTCCTGGCTGGGTCTCTGCAACACATAATCCCTTATGTCATAAACTGACGGCAGGTCCAAAGCACTGCTCTCCTCCGACTGGCCGTCTGGAGTGGCTTCCTGGGCTGCCATGGTCCTGCCATGGAAAAAAATAAAAGTTCAGTACAGAAGGCATGGCGAACAGGAGCCACCATTATAGTCATGGCTTAAAGCGCCTTAAAAGCCAAACAACAGAACAGTAGAACCAGACTAATTTGCTTCCCTGTTATTAATGGCCTTCCTTGTCTTTACTTTAGATCCAGTGTGTGTTTACCATGTTTATTCATCATGAGATACTCAGCACAGAAAGAAACCATGAATAATTCCAGTCGGAAAATAAACTGCATGTCTGATAAGGATGAAATACTGCCCAGCACTAAACTTCAAGGACTACACGGATACTTAATGAACAGGGAAACTGTTCGAGGATGTATTAAATGGAAAAAGGTTTTTAAACTATAGGTGGGGGCTGATTTTATTTAAAAAGCCAGATTTTATAAAATAAAATACCACATGGATTCTGTGTGTATGAAACACACAAACCTATAGCTAGGGAAGAAACCAAGTCTGGAAGGGTGTATTCCAAATTAATTTCAGTGGTAATTAATTCAGTGGTTTCATTGCTGGGTAGTGAGATTACAGGTGATTTGCATTTTCTTCCACAGCCTTCAGACAACTGTTACCATGCCAGGACCTGGGGATGCAAAGGTGAATGTGACAGAGGCTTCCTTCACGTTGCTCAGGTTGGGATGATCCAATCACAGAGACAGTGTTAACACAATGACAAGGTGGAGAGGAGCCCAGAAGGAGGCAGTAGGCTTCCTGGTGGCAGTTGTCCCCAGGCATGAGGCTTGGCCAGGCCACGGCCAGGGGACAGCATGAACCCCAGAAGAACCAGTTTGGGCAACACAAGCAGCATGGGGTGCCGAGAGTCCAAAGTGAGAGTTAAGGACAGTGACACATCGGGTAACTGAGGAGGGACAAACCCTGTGGTCTAGAGTGGACGGCATGGGGCCTCTGCTCTTCCTGTGCCGGCTCTGGGAAGGACAGTAAGGCCTGGATGCTGTCAGCAACTTGGATACACAAAGTCTCTAGCTGAGCTCTGGAGACTTCAAAGGTGGCTTATTGGGTTCAGCATTCAGACATTTCCTGTTAAAAACTGGGTGTTCCTTACCCTTTCTGGGTTGATGTCTACCTGTGGGCACTGGGTTCTCTACTGGAGGACTCTCTGCAGTGCATCCAGCCCTGCCCAACTCTCTATAAGTTAACTGTGGGCCTGGGGAGATCCCAGACCCTCTGCTCCCCTCTGCCTCTTAAGTTGTTATCAGTAAGTCTTATAGTCAACACACATCCCCAGCCACCATGCACCCAGCAGAGGAGTTGCATGGTCAGATCTGCAGATCTGGCAGCTGGACAGCAGGGGGATTTGCAAGGGCCTCAGCCCGGTGGCAGCACTGTCAGAAGCAACAGGAATTCATTCGCCTGCAGTGGTCCCAGTGTGAGTGGAAGGGCATGTGAACCAGGGCAGGGCGCCACCAGTCAGGAGCAGGGGCAGACTGGGGACATACTTAGGAATGAGAATGAGAGCCGAGCTTAGTAACTAACTGGATAAAGGGGCTAAAGAGGAACTGAGAGTCAACAAGGAATGGCAGCTTTGGCGATTGGGCTGCAATATCAACTGAGTCAGAGAAGACAAGGGAATGAATAGGCTTGGGAGGAGCAGGTATTCCAAATTATGGAATACTATCCAGCTGTTAAAACGACAGAACTTGAAAGATGCATGTTTGAATGACAGAAGCAATTTCAGAATAAGACGAACAGTGTAATAATGTGAGTAGTTAACATTTATTGAGTGCTTG
This sequence comes from Camelus ferus, assembly GCF_009834535.1. NCBI lineage: Eukaryota > Metazoa > Chordata > Mammalia > Artiodactyla > Camelidae > Camelus > Camelus ferus. Next base: position 31,666,626 of record NC_045714.1, read on the forward strand.
TTGGATGCCAGGCATTGTGCTAATAACAGCTTCACCTGCAACAGCCCTGGAAGCAGGTGATCCTGTTACCACCCTCACTCGCAGTCCCACCGTCAGCCCGAAACACAGAGTGGGTAACTCACCCAAGGAAACCCACCTAGAAGGAACCAATCTAGGATGAACCCAGCTCCAAGCCCTCCCAGCCTTCCCGGCCTGCACGGCCTCCATCCTGCAGCGTGAGCCACTGCCTGATCAGGCAAAGACAAGGGGTGTATAAAAACAAATCAACAGAGAGACCTGGCAAGACCCTCCTTGTCTGGAGGCACCAGTCACATGCTATTGTGGACATTCGCTCAGGCAGAGAGCGAGCCAGGACACCAGCTGATTGCTTCTGACAGGAGTGAAGTGATCAAGGTTTCCCAAAGAAGCAAGAACATCCTGTCTCTTCACACATGCTATATCAGCCAACCAAGCCTGAAGTTTCCGCAAACTCTTCTGCTGCAGGCATCTGTGGCTCCTCCTCCTGCCCACCTGTTACCAAACACTGCCCTGGAGGCTTCTGGAAGGTCAATGAATGACATCTGCATACCCTGCCTGCCTGCAAAGATGCCTCAAAATCAAGCATTAATAGAAGGTACGGCGGGACAGGGAGGGTATAGCTCAGTGGTAGAGCGTGTGCTTAGCATGCACTTGGTTCTGGGTTCAATCCCCCGTATCTCCATCAAAATAAATAAATAAATAAACCTAATTACCTCCCCCCCAAAACAAAAGCAAACTAAAATAAAATAAGATATTTATTAAAAAAAAACCCAGAAGTTATCATTAGTGATATGAAATGAAAGGAATCCTTTTTGAAAATAAAGAGCACCTTGATGTGACATCTGTCTTTTCTTTTAGAATCACTTATATTAAATGTCAAATATATTCCAAACTGGGCACGTGAGCAAAAAAAAGCCTACCAAAAGGCAGAATCCTGTTTATGACAAAGTAAGTACCTGTGCATGTAAAAATTATTTGAGACGCAATGAATTTACACAGGAGAAAGCAGGCAATAGGGACAGACGAGACCCTTTTTACAGTCTGAAGCCACATAGGCCGGCAAGGAAAATGCAGTGATTATCCTCTGCCCCAAAACTTCTGTTATGTGGTTCGACTTCCTTCTCCAGAAGTGCTTATTTTCCTCTCTTAAAAGTGCCTTAATTACAAATCTAAATATTCTTTCCCAGTCCTGGGGATTATAGGATGCCCCGGGACTGCAGGGACAGTACATAAAGCCCTGCTTACCAAGAGAATTCCCATTACCATCTTCCCAGTACTCTACATATTTGCACAAACCTACCAATACAACTCAGTCCGAGTCCACGTACAAGAAGTAGTTTAACTTCATTTACTTTTTTTTCAGTTAAGCCTCTTTCCTCTCAGTACTTTAAATGAAAAATTTCAAACAAAAGAAAATTTGGAAGAATTATACAATGAACATCCAAATAGCTACTTCCTAGATTTCTTTATTCTTATTCATTTAAACAAACAAGAACAAACAGTTCACCTGTTTCTTCTACCCCCAACTTCTGTCAACCACTAATCTTTTTCTTTATCTGTAACAATATATACATACATATATACATTACATATATATAACTTTTTTCAGATTTCACATATAAGAAAGATCATAAAGTATTTGTCTTTCTCTGACTTATTTCATGTAGCATAATGCTCTCTGGGTCCATTCGTGTTGTTGCAACAGCAAGATTTCATTCTTTTTTATGGCTTTGTATGCTGCAGGCATAAAGGCTCTCCACCAGATTCTCTCATGACCCCTGCTTCTTCCCACTGCATTGTCTTTCCTTCTCTTGGGTAACTCTTCTGAAAAATGGAAGCAGAAGGAACACTTCCGAATTTACTCTACAGTCCAGTATTATCCTGACAGCAAAACTAGACAGAGATATCACAAGAAAACTACAGACCAATATGATAAACATAGACACAAAAATCCTTGACAAAATCCTAGTAAAATGAACCCAGCAACATCTAAGAAGGATTATACTCCACAACCAAGCAGAACTTATTCCGGAAATGCAAAGTTGCTTTAACATGTGAAAATTAATCAATGTAATATACTATATTAGTAGAATAAGGGACAAAACCCACAACAGATAAACACACACACACGCGCGCGCGCACACACACACACACACACAAAATCACTTGACAAAGTCAAATATCCATTCATGATCAAAACACTCGACAAACTAGGTACAGAAGGGAACTTCTTTAATCTGATAAAGGGCATTTTTGAAAAACCCATAGCTACCATCACTTCAAGGTGAAAGACCGAATACTTTCCCCTTAGATCAGGAACAGTTCAATATTATCTGCTCTCATCACTTCTATTCAACATTGTACAGGAGATGTTAGCTGCACTATTAGGTGAGAAAATGAAATAAAAGCCTTCCAGATTGGAAAGAGAGAAGCAAAACTATTTTCTATTAGCAGAAGACATGATCTTGTGTATAGAAAGTCACAACGAATCCACTTAAAAAATGGCTAGACTAATTAAACAAGTTAAACAAGACTGCAGGATACAAGATCAATATAGAAAAATCATTTGTATTTATAAACACTAGCAATGAACAATCTGAAAATGAAACTAAGAATATAGTTTCACTTACAATAGCATCAAAAAGAATAAAATACTTAGGTATACTTTTTTTTTTAATTTGTAAGGCATGTACACTGAAAACTTTTAAAAATGTTGAAAGAAACTGAAGATCTAAATGAGTGGAAAGACATCCTATGTTCACAGAATGGAAGACTATTTTAAAATGGCAATATTGCTCAAATTGATGTATAAATCAATGCAATTCTTAATGAAATCTCACATGGATTTTTTTTTCTTTTTCACAGACACTGACAAAAATTCGTATGAAAATGTAAGGGACCCATAATACCAAAACAATCTTGAAAACTAGGAACAGAGTTGGAGCACTGATAGTTTCCGATTTAAAAATCAGCTACAAGCTGCAGTAATTATGATTATGTAACTGGAAAAAGGACAGACATGTATATCAATGGAATAAAACTGACTGTCCAGAAGTAAAATGTTATATTTACGCTCAACAGATTTCCCACAGAATGCCAAGACAATTCTGCAGGGCCAGAACAGTCTTTTCAACCCTGGGACAACTGAATATCCACATACAAAAAGGTAAAAAGGCTCAAGTACTTTGGAAAACAGTTTAGCAGTTCCCCAAACGGTTAGTCACACTTGGGTCGGGAAATTCCATTCCTAGGTGTTTGTCTGCTCAAGAGAAATAAAGACTTATGTCCACACAGCTTTTACACAAATGTTCACAGCAGCTTTATTCATAATAGCCAAAAAGTGGAAACAAGCCAAATGTCCATCAGCTGATGACTGGATGAATAAAACGTGGTATATGAATACAAGGAATAGTTTCCAGCAGTAAAGGAATTAAGTTCTGATACAAGCAACAAGAACTTTTAAAGCACCATATTTAGTGAAAAGAGCTAGTCAAGAAAGGCCACGCATTTTATTTCCACTTAAATCAAATATGCAAACTGACAAATCTCTAGAGACAAAAAGTAGACTAGTAATTACCTAGGACTGAGAACTCTAGTGAATGGAGAGGGACTGCTAATGGGTACAGGGCTTTTCTTTTGGGTCATGAAAACAGTCTAAAATTAACCTGTGGTGATGGATGCACAATTCTGGGGATATATGAAAAACACTGAATTTTACACTTTAAATAGGCAAATTTTATAATGTGTGAATCATATCTCAAGAAAATTGTTTTTTTTTTTGTTGTTGTTGTTTGTTTTTAAAAAAGGGACCTAACCGCATGTAGCTCCACACGCAGCCCGCACATTCTGGGTCTTGCCCAGAGCACTGGCTGCCGGGACCTCCTGGAGTCCGGGGAGGAGAAATTTGGGAGTGTGCCAGGGAAAGCAGCCATAACTTCCCCATTATGGAGAATGGTCTCATGCCTTGTGGAGACCCCCTCCCTCACCCCCCAATCCAAGTCACTCCTGAGTCCATAGAGAAAACTGACCCAGAAAAGGCTCCAGATCTCGATTACACTCACCACCCTGCCACAGCAGCAGCCCCGAACCGGAAGCGGAGGCGCCATATTTGTTATGGGAAAAGCGAAGTTTGAACGGAAGTCGTCGGAACCATCTTTGCTGAGGGCAGTGAAGGGCAAGGGAAGGCAGCTGTGGTCGTCGTGACTGAGGGCACTGAGCCAGCCAATTATACTTTCCATGCATGGCTAGTTTGAGCAATTTCTAGAGGTTTATTGATAAATGTGCTTGGTAGACACAAAAGGGAACAGGAAAAATATTTTACAATTTTTGAAACTTAAATGTCTACATTAAAAAAACATAAAAAGTAGAGAGAAAGTAACAAAGAGAACGTTAATATTTAAGTATGTTGCATGCAGTTAGCTGTATACAACTTCCAGAATTGCAGGGCCACTGAAAAGAGAATGAGGGTTATTGTTCCACTTCACCATTTTATGAAGTGTCCTCTACACTCACTGCCTCCTATAGGTGCCTACATTGAGATAGAACCCCATAAATTAGGAGCCCTACACTTAGGATGAATATTTTAAATAACACTAACTGAGCTTTGGCCAACTACATACCAGATACTCTAAGCTTAAAACATCCTAGCTGACTTACTGACGTTTCAAAGGCAAATTTAAAGACACAATTAGAAGTAAAACTGACTTTCCTTCACATTCAGACAAACCTAACACAGCAACAGTAAATTTCATTTTCCTTCCAAATTTGTGCTTTGAAATCAGTGTATAATTTTGATTTTCACTTTTTTTCCATGTAATATATCTCATAAAAGCATTCTTTCTAAGTAACATGACAGATTGTAATTAGAAAAAGCCTGGAATGACATTGTTACTGTCCTGTTTGTTTTAGAAAATGACAAAATTCAAATACAATTGAATAACATTAATTATCCGGATTACTATGCAACCATTAAAAATGATTTTTAAAATAGCAAAAGAAAATCTGAGGTGGGGAGGGTATAGCTCAGTGGTAGAGCACATGCTTAGCCTGCATGAGGTCCTGGGTTCAATCCAGCACCTCTATTAACATAAATAAATAAACCTAATTATCCCTCACCTAAATAAATAAATAAATACATCAAAAAAAAAAAAAAAATCCTAGACCATTCATTGCAATCTCAGTTTTCATGTCTCTTTAGTCTCCTTTAACCTCTGTTTCTCAGTCTTTCTTTGTATTTCTTGGCATTGACATTTTTGAAGAATACAGGTCAGTTGTGCTGCAGAATGTCTCTCAGTTTAAGTTCGATGCTGTCACCTGGTTCTCAATGGCATTGAACATTGCTGATCACTCCTTCTGTCTGCAAAGCCCTTTTCCCTGTGTTTCTCTGATACCACCTTCTTCCAATTTTTCCCTTTCCTCTCTCAAAAGTCCATCTAAATCTCCCTTACAAGCTGTTCTTTCTCTTCAATGTGGACCTCTCTCAGGGTTTTTGACTTTTGTCTTATTTCCTTCTGTGCAGAAGATTCCCAAATTTCTAAGCCTAGTTCCCTCCTAAGATTCAAATTAACATATCCTCCAGCACCTTTAACTCAACCTCCCTGTACCTCCCAATTGATGTGCTTCTGTTACCCAAACACTGGGTTTGCCTTTTGGTGGGTGTTGAGCCAAAAGATACAACCAAGCTAAAGACTGGGAGAAGGAAAGATTTATTACTTGCAGCAAGTAAGGAGAACACCAAGATTTTTCCCAAAGCAAAACTGGAAAATATTTAAGCTAAGGGTACATGCATATTCATGAAGGGGCTTGAGCAGAGGCTAATTCAACATAGAATTGGGGCAAAAGTCAACAGGGTCCAGGCTTTAGATGATTGAAGTCATAAGGATCAGTAAAGGTGGACATCCCTTAGGTTGCAGTTGATCTGGTGGTTGAGCCCTCCAGGGGAGCTTAAATTCTGCAGAACAGCTCAAGAAAGGGCTTGAGGCTAATCTTTACCACTGAAACAGTACTGGGAGTCTTTACGACAGATTCATTATCTTTACTGTTGTAACTTCTCTTACCTGATGACAGTCATTTGTTCCTGCATTTTTTTGTTCCCTTAAGATCATTAATTGTTGAGACCTGTTAAAAGGTAAGCATTTTGGCCAGGCTTAGATCACAAAATGGCTTAGCCCCAAAATGACTTCTCTTATGTCAAGAAAGCCATGCCTGGTTCTTTCTCTGGGGACTCCCCCCCCCCTTCATGTATCCCCTTACACTCCTACCCCAGAATCTCCTGTCTCAGTGAGTTGGATGATTTCGTTGCCAAAGACAAACTTTTTTCTCCTCCTTCGTTAGCATGTTATCCATAGTAATCAAAGCCTCTCTTGCAGATTCTTCGGTTACCAAACTCAGGTTCACATGCTCGCCCCTCAAAAAGCCAATACTCGAGAAACAAGCACTGATTGGAAAGGAAGGGTTGCTTTATTCAGGAGGCCAGTCACCTGGGGAGAAGCTGAGCTCAGGTCTAAAAACCAAATCTGAAGATTCTGCTAGACTATTTTACAGATAGAAAGGGTAAGTTAGGCACAGTTAATCATCTGGGTAGGGGGACAGAGTTAATTATCTTCTACTGGTGCTCAGTCTGACGTTACCATCCTCCACTTGGGTGGAGGCGTTAGTTCCTGCAGAAGAATTCAAAGATATTACATGTATTCCTTGGGGAGGAACCAGGACCTGTTTTATCCCTGCACTGTTGTTTGTTCATTGCTCCTCCTTTGTTTTTGCATTCCCTCCCTTCCCTGATTAGCAGCTGTTTGAATCTGCCCTTTGGAACTCAGGGAAAGTCTAGGAGGCTGGGCCTCTTTCCTAAAAACAAGAAACAAGGATATGGAGAGCATTTGTACCTGGGAGGGCCCCCTATGGCCCTGTTTGGTTTCACTTTCTCTTAAAGATCTATTGACTTATCTTTTCATTCTCTCTGTCCTCACTGCAGCTTTCTGGGTACAGTTCCCCATTATCCACCACCTTGATGACAACAGTTTCCTGACTCCACTGCAGCCAGAGTTTTCTTTTTAAAATGAGGAGTGGTCACCACTCTTGCCCTCAGCCTAAAACTCAGATTTCTTAACCAGGCTTAGAGGACCTCCACTTTTTATCTCCCTTTACTATCCCTCAACCCTCTGAGACAGGAGGGAAGGGAGCAGGGCATAGCCATTCAAGAATGACATGGCAATTAACACCAAAATAGTGGAAGATTCAACTCCCAGTAGGCCTTGAGGCTCAAGATGGCAGGAGATTTCGCTTTTAGTAGACTTTGAGCTTCATTACACGCCCATTGTAATATATTAACATGGTAAATGGCACTCCCATAGGCGCCATGATGGCTTCGAGGCTAACCTTGAAAGAGCAAAAGGGTGGGTTCTGGCCCAATTCCTGGGAATCTCAGCCCCTTCCCCCAAAAGTAATTGGAATAATCCTCCCACTTGTTAGCATATGAAGCTACTGAGCCCATAAAAATTAGCAACACTGCCTTGTGGCCTTTTGCTCCCTCGTATTCCAAGAATTCCAACCCCCACACCTCAGGGCCATTCTCTCATCTTTTGAAACAGCCTATACTCTATGCAGTATGTACTTCTCTAAATAAATCTACCTTTATTCAACTGTGGCTCACTCTTGAATTCTTTTCTGTGCAAGCCAAGGACCCATGCTTGGCGGCTCTCGTCCCAGGGGCTCCACTGAGACCTGGGGCACGGCCCTCCTCTCGCCCCACATTTGCTTTTCCTGTATCACTTTTTCTCACCTCTGAGCTTTTACTTATACAATTTTCTACTTTAGGAGCACTCTTTTCTTGTCTTCTTTTGTCTCTCATGTTTCCAATCTCAGTTTAGGGAATTCTTCCAGACACCTTCTCTGACTGGTCAAGTGTGAGTTTGTTGTCCCTCCCAGGAAAGCTGACATTCCTCCATTTACCTTGATCACTCTAAAGTCCTTTGCCCTTCTTATTTCTTCCACTAGACGTTAAGTGCCTCAAAGGCAAGTACCACGTCTATTTCATACTTGTAATCCAGAGCCCAGCCTAGTGACTCTCATGTCAGTGCTCAAGAAAGTGCTGTTATATGCAGGAATGAATAAATCTCTTCCCACATTTCCTGCTTTCCCCAATCCCCGACCCCACCCCACTCAACCATTCCGTCTTCCAAGAAGTCTAAAAAATGTGACTTCTTTCACAACCCCTGGAGCCTTTTGCCACTGCCATTCTTTCCCTGAAAAACAAGTTTGTTGGCTTATAAACTAATTCTCATTTCATCTCCTGTGGCCTTTCCATGATAAGCTTTATCTTTCTGATGGGCTTCCTGGAGCAAATTTCTGAAGTCTGGAGTGACTTTCTTTGCCATATAGCTTACCTCTGACCATCCTTTTTTTTTTTTTTTTTACCATTTTCACTTGGTCAGTGCACAAGAAATGAAAACAAATTCAACTCATCATCAAAACAAAATAGTCAATAATTGGGATATTTAATCTGCAGAGACAGCAAAATTGTTTGCTGCATTCCAAAATGGCCAAAAGGGAATGCTGTTTTGCCATTGATTATATAATGACTGTATAAATTGAGTTATGTCACAGTCTCATGAAACTCTTATATTTCATGGTTGATTTTTCTGCCATCAGCTAAGGCAGCTACTTCAGCCAAATCTCTTTCAGCAGAAAGAAGTCACTTTAGGTGAAAGACCGAAATAGCTCTTTCAAAGTGGAGTAATGTTGTTTGCAATGACTTTATCTCTCTTTGTCACTCTGAACCTTGATCTAGTCACTCTTCCATCTGGGGATTTAGCATAAGAAAGAAGACAGGAAATCTTACTTCAAAAGTTAGGTAATTGATGAATTTCAAATCATCTTACTGTTTTCCAGTCCTGCAACATTATAAAGCCAAAATGAAGCAATACATTGATAACCAAGGGAAGACAATCAGATAGACTGTAAATCCTCTTACTAGACTAGAAACGCTATAAAGGTAGAGGTGTGGATTTTATTGGCCAATGAATACCAAGCACTGGACAGTGAGTGTCTCATTTAGTACCCTCTTGTATATCTATAATGGACACAAGCTTGGATATTAAGACCTAAAATCAATATTAGCACAATGCTAGGGAAATGGTTTCAAAACTGAGTCCCCCTAAAACCAAGTTCCATTACTAAATTTATGATGAGTCTCTCTGTCCAAAACTTTATTCCCTTTCTTGTCCCCTCTGACCTCAGTCCTGTGCTAACTGAACACTAGTCACCCAGAGTCAGATGACTAAATTGAGTTTGTCGATAACATCGTTAATGTGCTAAATTGCTATTGTAGACACCATCATTAGTGTACAAACTGAGGTTGTTTCTCCAGGGCAAGGTGAACTCGCAGATCCCTGAGCCATGAACCACCTGGCTAGAGAATCTTAAACCAGAAGGATCTTAACTTTCAAAACCACGATTAAGAAGTGTCACAGAAATGTCATAGATGATAATCAATCCCAGGCTGTTTGTTCTTCCCCTTTAAAAAGCCCCTAACCCTAAGACCAAGTTGGAGTGGATCTGAGGCTTGTCTCCCACTCTCTTGCTTGGTGTCCTGCAGTCAGTGCTGTACTTTCCTTCACCACAACCCCTTGTCAGCAGGTTGGTTTTGTTGAGCGTCAAGTGAATGGAGCAGATTTTGGTTTAGTAACAATGTACGCTCCAAAAGTTCTCCTGAGTTGCGCAAGTCTTTGTTTTCCAGTCCTGGGAAGTGTCTTTCTATCAGTGAGAAGGTCTTCCTAAGCATTATACAAACCCCAGAAGGTGTGAGAAAAAGAGTGAAGATTTGACTATATAGAAATGTGAAACCACCCTAAACGCACAGTGGAGCCACAGGCAAATCAGACAAGGAGTGAATACCCATATTATGCAAAGAGGTGGCTCCAGGGGACCTGGTCTGTAAGGACGTCCAAGGTCAGCTGTTAGAAGGGACAAGCAGAGTTCTAAGGTAGCTGCATGAAAGTGCATAGAAAACTTGCAGTCAAGATACACTGGCCACCTCTGGGAAGTACCTCTAGGAAGTAGGATTGGGTGGGGCTGAGTGAAGAGCGGATAGTGTCATTTTCTACTTTATGTATATACATATTTTGTAGACTTTTTTTTACAACCAGCACAAATTACTTTTGTAATTCAAAATTATAATGTGCTAATAATAGTACTAAATAATAGTACTAAGTTTAGTAGAGAGCCCTGGACTGTGCTAAGGGCAATAATGAAATGGATTTCCACATTTAATCTTTATAAAGGGGGATGGTATAGCTCAGTGCTACAGTGCTCGCCTAGCATGCATGAGGTCCTGGGTTCAATCCCCAATCCCCAGTACCTCCATCAAAAAAATAAATAAACCTCATTACCTCCCACCACAAAACAAAAGACAAAAATAAAATAAAATTTGAGTTGTATTTTTTTTTAAAAATGCTGTGAGTAAGATACTATTATTATGTCCATTTTACATATGAAGAAATCGAGGCATAGAGAATGTAGGTAACTTGTGACAGAGCTTGTAAGTGGCTGGCTGAAAAGCTATTAAAATATATAAACTGCAAAGAATGAGATTGACTATTATAAAAGGAATCAGGGTTCTTATTCCCAGCTTTAGAGAATAATTTAAAAGTAAATTTTAATTAAACAAAATTGAACTGGTGCATGTTGAACTCAAAAGTTATTTTTTAAAAGCATTGTTGAAATAGAGCAGACTCAGCCCTGAATTGAGTATCTGTGACCCAAATCCTTTGTGTGCTTTAGAAACATGCCTCGTATGTGCTATAAAACCCCTGTGGCAGAGTGCCTCATTGCTAAAGGGTCCATTTAAAGGCCAAGAGAGGGGCAATCATTGACCAAGCATAAAGAGGAGAAATGTGTAATTATAAAGCTTAAATGCTCCAAATCGATGGACGGAGAAAATAAAAATGTAAAGATATCCTTTTCATCAGGTTTATTATCTTCAAGTAGGTCCCTCCTTTGTTGTGAGAGAAGCAGAGTGCTCACTTCCGGTCTGCCCGTGCCCCCAGGAGTCAGCAGCCTCACAGTTCCTGTGGTTCCCAGATGCTCCTGTTCTATAAAAAGGAGGCAGTAAAACCCATCTCCCCTCAGTGCCTGAAGGCAGCGTGTGAAACATACTCCCTGTTTGCTGTCAAAGATTTTGTCGTAGCTCCCTACCTCTTCTCTGAAAGAGAGAAGCACTCACCTGCTGGCCCCCGATAACATCTGGTTATAAATACCCATTATCCAGAAGTCCCTGGAGCAGACTGAAATCCACTAACCTCCAAGGAAGACAACGAGCCAGATGTTCCTGCAGTTCCAAAGGGCAGAGCCAGCCTCTCAGGAGGGTGAAATGGGAGGCTACCTATTAGGTCATTTGAACAGTACAGGCTAGAACATCCCTGCTCCAGGATATCTTTGTTCACATTATTTACGTGAAGTTCCACCATTAGAAATGCATTCCTTTGAATCATAGAGTCCTCCCTCAGAATGAAAATAGCCTTCATATTAGCTCTCCATGTGGTCAGGATTCCAAGTTGAATCATTGGGCATAATGCTAAAAGGCCCCTGGCCCTTGAGTCAGGAGGTGAGAGGGGCCTGCCCAGGAGAGAGGCGGACCATCTCGCCCCGGGCCAGCCCTAGGACCCCCAGGGCTCCAGACCTTCCAGGTCCGCATGTCCACATATAAACAAAGCCAGGCTGACAATCAACTTTCCTGCAGACATGAGCTTCCCAGGCAGGAAACCTGGAGACTTTTCCTTCCTCTGAACCCCAGAAGACTGGCTTTTTGTTTTTTGTTTTAAATTACATCATCATTAGAGATTTTCTAATCCTTTCCATAGAAAGTGAGTCAATATTCTGCTCAGATTAAGGATCCCAAGGTCCTTAACAAGAATGCCTTTTCCCCTCTGCAAAATGAACTCACTGCATCCACATTCGTTCTCCTAGCATATAGCCTGCCTCAGCTCCGACACCACCAAACTAGGGCTGTTCCCATCAGCCCTGGGCATCAAGAGGTTTTCATAACAGAAGACTATTCATGCGGATTTAATCTATAGACTGCCTGGGGCTGAGGGGGTGGGCAAAGAGGGAACTAGCAAATTGCACATGTTTGGACATCTACTGGCCCACAATCAGTCAGTCAGTGGTGAGACAGACACACCCCACGCATCAGCCCCTTCAGAGAATCAGCTCAGAGATTAATAGCATTAGGAAGCATTAGAACTTTGAGCTCTGAACAAGGGTTTACTCACCCAAGCATGTCACAAAAGGCAGTGAGAGTCTGCTCTGAGTTAAAAGTGATAAGATAAACGTGTTGCTAGTTTTCTTCTAACAGTTGTCCCTAACTTTCCTCCCAGAATCTTCCCAGCTTCTCTGCCTCTCTGTACCTGACATCGCTCACCCGTTTTACCCAACAAACTTAATAGTCTGGACATGATGTCTTCAATATACATTTAACTGCTTCCCCCTGACGGGTCCTTCATTTCCTCCTTCCTGGATCTCTAGGGAAAAAGTTCTCATGATGATGGAGTTGAATTAAAAGAAACTCCTTTCCCCCGAGGAGACAATAGAAAGTCAAACAACTCAGTTTTCAAGGACTGCCTGGAAAAGTCACTCACGGAGCACAACGGCGTCTTTGTGAATTCACCCTCACCCACTGCACTCACCCAATAGGGGCTGGTCTTTCAGCGGATTTCTCTGGGCAGTGCAGGCTCCTCCCCTTCACCATGATTATTTCAAATTTCTCTCCTCTCCTCAGCTGCTAACTTGCTTCCTAACACTGTTAAACATCCAAGCCCAGCCAGATCTGGACCACCTGCTCCTCTTTCCCTCCCTTTAACTCAGAGATAGCTGACAGTCCCTTTTTGTCCTTCTATGCCCCATCCTCTGTCCCGAAGTTTCACAGGACATCACACTAGTGATCTTCGCTCCCTCCCTCTCCTCCCCTTGTCTAGCCAATTGCTCCCTCACATTTGGTCCTTTACATCTCCATCTACATATCCATTCCTTTACCTGTAATACACATAGTATGTACAAGTTGCAAATATTTCCTCCAAGGTTGTCACTGGTCTTTTTGATTTTGTTTATGATTTTTGTTTGTTTGTTTGCTTATCGTGTTTTCAGCCATGCAAAAGTTCTTCTTTTTAAATAAACACATTTATCAATCTTTTCTTTTATTGCATCTAGATTTTGAGTTAGAAATATCTTTCCCCACCCTCAAGATATAAAGGAATTCATACATTTTTCTTCTAGAACTTGTACACTTTCACTTTCACACTTAGATGTCCAATCCATTCAGAATTTATTCTTGCATATGATATGAGATATGGATTCAGTTATATAATTTCCACATGGCTATTTATATATCCCAACACTGTTTATTAAAAAGTTTTATGGGGAAGGTATGGCTCAGTAGTAGAGCATGTGCTTAGCATACACAAGGTCCTGGATTCAATCCACAGTACATCCACTAAAAAAATAAATAAATACATTTAATTACCTTCCCCTCCAAAAATTAAAGCAAATAAAACAGATAAGTTGAAAAAAAAAAAAAAAGAGTTTTAGCCCCAGAGATTTGAGATGCCATCTTTATCGTATCCTGAATTTCCACACATATTTATGGATTTTCTGTTTTCTCTGTTTAGTTACACGTCTGCCATAAAACCAAAACAAAACAGAACTAACCATTCCTCAATCCTACATCCGTCTCTGTCTTTTGCCTTGGCTCGCCCTCCCCTTCACAAATTTTTCAAAAGAATTTTCCATGCTATGCTTCCATTTTCTTACCATTCACCCCTCAGTTTCCTCCAATGTGTCTTTCACCCTCATCATTCCATCAGAACATTTGCGCCTGAGTCATAGCCACGGCGCTAAATTCCTTGGGTACTTTTAAGCATCTTATTTGACATTGTTGAACACTCTTTCTTTGAAATGCTCTCCAGATTGGCTTTCAGGTCTCTGAAGCTCCTGGTTTCTTCCTTCTTCCCTGGCCAGCCTGGTCTAGTTTCCTATGCAGGCTCTTGCTAACCTACCTGGCCATTCAAAGTGCCCACTTCTCACCCCTTTCTACACGCTCTCTCTAGGTCATCTCATTTCTGCCTACAGCTTCAGTTCTAACCAACCCACACCCACCTCCCACCCAGTTCTCACATCTAAGTGAACCCAAGCCTATTTTTCCAACCTCCTTTATGATATTTTTCACTTGAATATTTCAGAGGCATCTCAAAGTCAATGTGTTCAAAACTAGACTCAAGAAAGACCAATTTCATCTGATTCTCATCCTCAAATCTGGTTCGTTTTCTTCCTCTCTCACTGAATCACATCACCATCCATCAGGTGAAGAAACCTGGAAACTCAAGTGTCATCCTTGATGTGTCTTTCCTCACATCCCAGATCTGAAGCATTGCCAAGTCCTCCTAAAGACGTCTCCTATCAGTCCATTTCTTCCCACAACACACCTTCAACTAGGTTATCCTGACCTCAAACTGGATTCCTGCCATGGCCACCAAATTGGTCTCCATGCTTCCTACTCTTACCTCCACCCCCTGTATTTCATGGTTCACTCAGACGAATCTATCTGAAATCAAACAACTTCACTTGCTTTCCAATGCTTTTAAGATAAGCCAAAATTGTAACACAGGCTGCAAGAAACTCTGTAGTCTGGCCTCTGATTACCTGTCCCATCACACTCCCTTCCCCATGCTCTCTGAGCTCCACTGAGCAAGCTGACTTTCAGTGCCTTTCATATTCTTCCCCATGGAGGGGCTTCTCCTTTGCTAGGCCATCCTCTGCATCCTTTCCCCATCCCAGCTCATCCCATGCTCTCCCGAACTGGAATCAGTGCTCCCATTATAACCTCTCTGGGTCCCATGTACCTCCCCCCAGAAATGTTTTAATCACAGTTAACCATTTTCTGTTTACATGGGAGATTCATTTTTAATATCTGTGAGGACAGGACCATATCAGTCATTTGTTTCCAGTTTATCCCAATACATACCTCTGTGCATAGAAAATAAATGAATAAACTCAAATCAACTATACTTCTTTCAAAGTCCTTATTTTCTACACTTTAAACTTTTAAATAAATAAGATTTTGTTTTTTAAGAATATATTTTTACGAAACATGGGACAGCAGCCAAGTATAGAGTCTGATATTATGTCTAGGATATTGCAAATCAGGAAACACGAGTTTTAATAGCAGTTTTAAAAACTTCAGTGGTGAATTCCGAAGAAGGTTTTAAATACTGTGTACTTCCCCAAAGCATGCAAAGTACAGCCACCTTGCTTCTATTTTTTCATTATGTTAATTGCCTTCATACTCCTCTCTCCCACTGGATGGTCAAATTCTTGATGGAATACCCCATTGTTACTGACTTTTGTGTCTCCATCATGTCTGTCATTACAGAGCACATAGAAGGTGCTCAATCAATGTGGATTAAATTGACTAATAAACGTGCAACATTTTATGGCATGGTTATTAATAGCACTGTGAAGATAATGTGGTGCTAACAATAGTTGAGGAAGAATCGAGGGGATTTCCATTGCAACTTAACCAGAAGTAAAATACAAGCAGAAGTACCCCAAATAGGATAAGCCAATGGTCAAAGACTTGAACAAGCAGAGGTGATGTCAGGTAAAACCATGAGGTACATGTTCAAAGAGACATTAGGAAAAGGCCAAACAGAAAGTTGAAGAGGACACAGGCATCTGGAATTGACAGAATATCAATATAGGTGAGGCTTTCCAAAAGAGCAGTGAGTATGGACAATTTAGAATTACTTCAGTTGTATAAAACAGAAATTTTACTTAAACATGACAGAAGGTTTTTCTTCATGTAAATGAAGTCCAGAGGCAGCAATTCTAGTGCTGATATATTGGCTCCATGACCATCTGGGACCAAGACTCTTTCTATCTTTGCTTTGCCATTTAAACTTACGGCTTCTCATGATCCAGAATAGTTGCTTGGGTGCAAGCCATTGTCTCTGCCTTCCAGCCACAGAGAAGAAGAGAGAAGAAAGCCACATACCCAGTTAAAAATTAGGGAGAATGAATAATGGGGGTCAATTAACAGTCCGTGCCTCAGCCTAGAATCAGAAGAACTCAAAGAGAACTTTGTGATGCAGAGAATGAAGTAAGAAGAAAATCTGTGGATTGAGCTAGTCCCCACACACTCACTGCCAAGTGCTACACAGCTGCATAGGTGGTGACCAAATGAGTGATCCTGGTGCCTGAGGGGGATCACAGCACCCCATTTAATCCCTCACTGGTGCCTGGTCAGCTCCCTCCTTCACTCCCACAGAGGCTGTTCCAAACCTGCATCAGTCTTCTAAAGCCACTGGCCTCCCTCCTCTCTGAGCTCTGTCAACTCAAATGAAATGGACGCTTTTAAGCATGGGTGCCTCAGCTTTCCATTCCACATCGACAGCCATATCTCTATCATTTCACCCCTAAACACCTATCTTCTAGATTTTTTGTTTGTTTTCCTTCTTTCTTTACTTCTGTGCCCTTTCTCCTGATCAAGAGAATTCCTGCCTCTCAGGAACCTCTCTCTATATCTATCTGAGAGATTTTGAGATTGAGAGATTACCCTGGATTATCTTGGTGGGACCAGTGTCATCACAAAGGTCCTTATAAGAGGGAGGCAGGAAGTTCAGAGTCAGAGAAGATGTGACAATGGAAGCAGAGGTGAGAGAGAGACACACAGACAGACAGAGATGAGACAGAGTTGAAGATGCTCTGCTGCTGGCTTGGAGAGGGAGGAAGCAGCCACAAACCAAAAAGTGCAGGCAGCCTCTCGAAGCTGAAAAACAGCAAGGAAACAGATTCTTTCCTAGAGCTTGTAGAAGGAATCCAGTTCTGCTGACCCACTTTGGCCTCTGACATTAAGAACTGAAAAAAGGACACTTATGAACTCATCTACAAAATAGAAACAGAATTGCAGACATAGTAAACAATCTTATGGTTACCGGGGAAAGGCGGTGGGAGGGGATGAATTTGGGAGTTTGATATTTACAAAGGTTAGCCACTATATATAAAAATAGATTTTTTAAAAAAGGTTCTTGTGTATAGTGCAGGGAACTATGCTCACTATCTTGTAATAACCTTTAATGGACAACGAATATATGTATGTACATGCATGACTGGGACATTGTGCTGTACACCAGAGATTGACACATTGTAGTTGACTGTACTTCAATAAAAAAAAAGAAAGAAAGAAAGAAAGAAACTGAAAGGTAATAAATTTCTGTTATTTTAAACCACTAAATTTGTGATAATTTCTTATAATAGAAATTGATAGAAACCATTTATTTTTGCTGTTGCTTATTTCAGAAACTAAACAAGACTTTCAGTAAAAAGCTGTTTCAGGAAGAATTATTTCTCTAAATATTTATAGATAAGATTGGATCAGTGTGACGGGAGTTGAAATGAAGGCCTGGACAGCGACTTCCGGAAACAATACATGAAGATACGGAGAAAAACAAAACTCTCAGATCACTGACCAAAAAGCAAATTTCCTTCTGCTTAGGACATAAGTACTCCCATGGAATGTAACATAAATACACTGCATTTGATACTTGAACTTGTTCAGTTTGTTGTGACAGGCCTGGATTGTATTTATGTAAATCAAAATATGCTTTAAATTTGGCAGGAATCTACTGGCCCTTCTGACCCCAGGTTGTAAGAAACAATGATGAATACCAAGTGTCAGTAGACTATTCATGTCTCATGAGCAGTACTGTGAAATTGGGCATGCCCAAATGCTGCAATTCCCTACAGCTGAAAACATGGAACACTTTACTTTCTCATATCTTTGTTGTCTCATATCTCGTAAATTACAAGATTCTCTTGAGAAATGTCTGAATCACATCTTCCATTTACCCTTTCAGGTTTACTCACTACCCTTCTCCACCCTGCTCTTTACCCTGGGAGGCTGTCCTAACATGGATTCATGCAGTAGGCTCTCTGGGCTCCTTGCCTTCTGGCTTGAGAGTTTGGCAAACAAAGAATCCCAGCTTATGACCAAAGGAAGTAAGAAAGGTAAAGAGAGAGTGTATGTTCTTTCCAGTTCTTCCAGTTTCCTCCTAAATAAGCTGGTCCTGGAATCCTTGATTAAGAGTCTGTTTCTGGGGAAATCCAGCCTCAGACACCATGGTGTCAGGGAACTGCTACCATCCTCAGGATGCGCTCCCATGGTCTTGTTTGTCCTGCCATAGCTGGCTAGACCCAAGCTGCACCCATCAAGATTCCCTCTCCCTGGGATTTTGAATTGGAACAGAGAGGATGTTGGTCAGTGCCTGCAGGAGGCTGGGACGCTCACACGCGAACAGGAGCTTTGCAAAGTCAAAGTGTACCTGAGGCAGGAAGCCCCATAAAAAGACTGGCAGGACCCCTAGGCAAGGCCGCTGCTCTCCTCCCACTAGCATCCAGTTCCCTGGCCCAGAGTCTTTATCTCACTTTTTGCCTCTAAAGCGGCTAACTTACACCTAATATTCTATTGGTTCCCTGAGCTCACTTTCCTTCACTCCTGATTGGTTGTTATTCTCACTTCTGATTGGTTATTACTCTCACTTCTGATTGGTCCACTACCCTAACTTCTGATTGGTCCATTCGTAGTACTTCATTTGCATGGAGCTCACTCCTGATTGGTCTATTTCTACAAAGCTTGTTCCTGGTTGGTCAACTTCTGTTGTACTTTATTTGCATATGATGTTGCAAAGTGTAAAACTGGCAGCCTATAAAAGGCCTGTGTAAATCGTCTGCGATCCGCTGGTCTAATAAACCTGCGTTCTGCAAGTCTGAGTGCTGCTTGGTTTCTCACTGGGATGCAGGTGGCTGTCACAAATGAGCTGTTGCACGTTTTACCCCAACATACCAATGGATAGGAGAAGCAGAGAAGGCCCGTTTGCAGGATGGGGTTGGGGGTATGGGGTAGAGTGTTAGGGCCTGGGGAGACACACAGAAAGTGAGACAGAGAGAGAGATAGAAAGGGAGGTAGAAGAGAAGACAGTGGGCCAGAGAATCAGAAAGGAGGTAGGACTTCCTGTTCCAAGCTCCATCCATTCCTAAAGCCCTCCTACGTCTGGCTCCTCGTCTGTGAGTTATGCCAATATAGGCATAATATAGGTATAAATTCCCCCTTGTCTCCTAAGTTAGCTCAAGTAACTTCTAAAACATACTACAAAGAGTCAATTAATCCATAAAAGCATCATAAAATCACACCCACTCTCTCAGTGAGCCAGGAAGTTCTGCTCCACTACACTCCCAGTGAGAAGTCCCTTCTCACAGCCCTGAAAGCACAATGAGTGTTAATCTCCCCACAGGTGAATGAGCAAGTCTTCAACCACCCTCTGGCCCAAAACCTGGCCTGAAGGCCTTGCTGGCACATAGAGCAAGATGTCTGTGGTCCAAGACAACCCAGAATGGAACGATTTATTCCCTAATTATTCTGGCTGGAGCAGCACAAACTCACCTAGCTGCTCCAGGCTTAGTGATACGTGGCAGTTAGAGGAAGTCAGACGTGCATGAGCAGGAACAGATTATGTTACTAATTCTGCAAACTCCCCAGCTCCTCCTTGCTGCCTGCCAGGGCTCCAAATCCTCAGCCTCTCCACCTTCCCTGCCGGGCCACCTGCGTTTGGGTGTCTCCAGATGGTGCTGTTTTGGGGGAGCAGCAGGACTCTGACCAAAAGGGTCCTGTCTTGAGCAGCCTGCCACCATTCATAAAATCCTTATTATTGAGTTGTACTTTTGGTTAAGATATTATTTCCAGAATGTCACTGCTAAAGCACAGAGGTACAATTAAAGCACAGAAAAAAGCCTGGAAACCTAGTCATTACCGTTTGGGCTCCACCACTCCGGGTAGGCCATGGAGCAGCTCAGTGGCCCCAGGCTTGGTCACCGAGATCCCCACTGCCACTCCACCCTTCACAGATGTCCATCCACACAGATCTGTCCCATGCGGTCCTGCCACCTCGCAGGACATCTTGCATGGGCAGGGGCTGGATCTACCTCCTTGTCTCCCAACGGCAGGATGGAGGCGAGTGTGGCCAGAATGGGGAATCCAACATCACCCTCCACTGTGTGCTGGAAAAAGAAAAATCTCTTTCTCTTCTCTCTCTGGGACAATCCATATAACTCCCCAAGGGACCACCCCTTCTTTTTCTTTTTTTAAGGGGTGGGGGAATTAGGTTCATTTATTTATCTAATGTTTTGAGGTGGGGGGAGGTAATTAGGTTTTCACTTATTTGTTTGTTTACTTATTTTTTTTAATGGCAGTACTGGGGATTGAACCCAGGACCTCCTGCATGCTAAGCACATGCTCTACCACTGAGCTCTACCTTACCCTCTAAGAGACCACCTCTTCTAAACAAAAGTCTGAGACTGGGGAATGTTTTCAACCCCTGTGTTCCTGGTCAAAACCTGAAAGGTTGTTCTTGCTGTTCCTTCTGAACAGTAGGAAGATTTCTTCTCCCAGTTTTTGGTGATCTGAGAGAAGATATAAGAAAGGGCTTGCATAAAAGAAAGAAGCATTCAAGGGCCTTAAACTCTGCTGAAATTGGATTCATTCATTTGTTGAATAAATATCTGTTGAGTGCCTAACACTAGGCACTGGGAATACAAAAACCAGTCTCCTTTTTTTTTAAGCTTAGAGATGAAAAATGATGGCTATAGATCAGATAGTCACTCCAAGACAGTGTCTCCAACTAGGGGCAATTATGCCTTCCAGGGGACATCTGGGGGTGTCTGCAGATATTTTTGTCACAACTGGTGGGGTTGCTGCTGGAGGCTAGTGAGTAGAGTCCAGGAATGCTGTTAAACATCCTCTAATTCACAGAACAATCTCTCCATAGTAAAAAAAATTATCTGGCTCAGAATGTCAATCGAGGTAAGGCTGAGAAACCCTGTACTGAGGCAGTGGTTCTTAAAGTGTGGTCCCCGACAGGCAGCATCGGCAACATTTGGGAACTTGTTAGAAATACAGATTTTTCGTCCCCACTGTAAATCTACTGAATCAGAAATTCTGGAGTGGCAGCCAGCATACTGTGTCTTAAGAAGCCTTCCGGGGGATTCTGATGCACACTGATGTTTGAGAAACACTGAATTAAGGAATGAAAGAATCTATCATTACAAAATGAGGCAAATACCCTGAAGCTTTTACCAATGCTACTCAGAAAGTGATTTGCCCACTCCTGGCAGCATCGGCATCATCACAGAGCTTGTTAGAAACAAATTCTTGGTCCTCAGCCTAGATCCGCTGAATGATGGGGAGCTGTGTAGGGGCCAGATCAAGAAAACCACTAGAGGCCATTCTAAGTAATTAAGACTTTACATGATGGGAAATTGGGGCTTTCTGAATGATTCAAGTTCCAACAAGAAACAGGAACAGGCTGGAGACAAGATCGGGAAACAGTTCGGAGGTTACCGAGGTAGCTCCCCAGGCAAATGATCCATGGCGGGGGGAGCAGGGGTAGAATGGAGGAAGTACACAAGGGAAAATCTCAGGAAGCAGAGGGCAGAGGATGTGATGACTGATTGGATTAGGGAAGGAAGGTGGGTCCGGAATGCTTTTGATTGCAAGTAACAAGAATTCTCACCTTAGAATGGCTTAAAGAAAGAGGACTTTACTTTTTTTTTTTTTTTTTCATAACAAGAAGTCTAGACTGAGGCCACTTCTGCCTTTGGTTCAGTGATTCAACAATATCAAGGTTGGTGTCTCTGATTCTCTTGGCCTTTCCTTAATATTTGTCACCTCATGGTCACAAGATGTTTGTTGCCTCTCCATGTATCTTATCTGTGTTCAGGGACAGAAGGAGGAAATAAGACAGAATTTGTTCCTTTTAACAAGAAAGCAAAATTTTTGCAAAACCCCCAGCAGATTTCTATTTATTGGCCAGAACTGCATCACATGACCTTTTATAGCTACCAGGCAGTGTTAGAAAATGTTTATCATCAACCTCTCCATGGCAGAGAAAGAGTTTGGGAAGTGGCATCAAGCCCTACAACCTACAGTCTCTGTAAGGGAGGAAGGAGGAAACTAGAATGACTCTGGCTTGAGTGAATGGGGGGACGCTGGCAGCAGTCCCTAGGATAAGACATGAGAAGAAACAAGTTTGGGGTGGGAAGAATCACCCATGCAAATTCCTTTAGCAGCTAAGGGAACATACAGAGGTCTCTGGGATAAGGACATAGGTATCTTTGAGGGGCCATAATCCACCCACCACATTGTTATTAGGGCCAGTCCCTTGATATCACAATTTATAAACATTCCAAACTAGTGAAGAAGGAGGCTCTCTGTGGCTCAACACATTTGCAGGTGATTGCAGGAACCCCCTATCGTGTTCACATCTACCAGCAGAAACTTACAGGCAAAGAGCACTGTCACCCAGCAACTCACCAGAGGTACCTGCCCTGTTGGAGTTGAGAATGAGTTTGGAATGGAGTTGGGTGCCAGAGAAAGCAAGAGAAGAAAGAGGAGAAGGAGAAATTGAGGCAGAAAATTCTCTCAGCCAGCTGCACAGAGGGTTTGCACTGAACCTCTAAACAGAAAATTTGGTTCCGGGAGGGAAAAAGGGATGTTAGGCACCAGTGTTACATTTAACCCAAGGAGTATTTGTTAGTTTGGGACTGATTCTCCAGAGAGACTTCCTGCCTCGGTGAGTCTTTGCTTTGCCAAATTCTCTCCAAGCTTCTCCCCGCTGCTGTTGATCTGACCAACTTCCCTCCCACTCACTCTAACTCCTCTCTTGTTTAGATTTAATATCATCTCAGGTTTCAAGAAGGACTTGTTATTGTCAGAGTGTGTACACTTACCAGTCATTCTCATTTCCTCTATCTTGGCTCTTTGTTAATAAACAAAGCATAATTTGCCCCCCTCACCAGTCTGTAGGAAAAAGGATATTAATTATTTTTGTTCAAACTAAGTAAACAGATTCAAAGGCCAGAGATATTTTTAGCATCTACACTAGCATATGAGAAAAATTAAAAAGTAGTTTATGCTCAGTGTGGCACCTTGTACTTTCCAAAGATGGCCACAAATTAGTATCTCCCTTCTCTCTCATTCTTATATCTGACACTCCTTCCATCAATAGGTACAGCCTGTGTTCCTGCCCCTGTAATCTGGGCAAGCATGTGACTAAATGGAACTGACCCTATGTGTGACTTCCAAGGCCAGATCATAAGAGATGGCACAGCTTCGCCCAGCTTCTCCTGGGATCGTCACTCTGAGAACCCAGCCCCCTTGCTGTGAGGAAGCCCAGAGATGTGGAGAGACCAGCCCAGCCCAGCCCAGCCCAGCTGAGTGCTCAGCCAACAAGCACTGCCAGACATGTGAGTAAGCAAAGCTTTCAGATGATGTCAACTTCAAACTGTCAAGTCACTCTCTGCTGTTTGAATCTTCCCAGATGAGGCCCCAGGTATAGGGGAGCAGAGACGAGATATCCTCACTGTGCCCTTTCTGAATTCCTGATCCACGGACCCATAACTATAATAAAATTCTGGTTGTTTTGTGCTATTAAGCTTGGAGCAGTCTGCATGGCAGCCACAGTTACTAGAACACTCAGGTAGGTTGGATGCAGAAATACAGAAAGACATTCTTGCCAGCAAACACAATAACTTAACAGGATGCCTGAATCTTACAATTTCCCCCCTAACATGCTTCTTAAGAATAACAAATGTCTCAGGGCATTAATTTAATCCAGAGCTGGCCTTTCCTTCTTCCTCCCATGCAATTCATTTTTTCCAAACAATTCATGTGGCTGGAGTTCAAAGCTGCAGAGATTTCATGAAACTTCACAGAACCCAGAAACAAGTCGTATTTAAAAGGATGTACTTAGTTTTTTCTTAAAAAGTGTTTTTGGGAAACGTAGTCAATGAGGCAACAAAGCATGAAGGAAACTCCTTTTTGGGGAGAGGGAAAGAACCGAGGACAAAGATTGAGAGTGAGGTGGCAAATCGTAACTATTCAGTAGAAAAAAATAGTCCTCATTTTCGCTTTTCTGAGGTTTCCTCATTCTTAGAATTTTGGAGATTATAGATCTGTCCGAATGGAGCCCTTCTCTGAGGTAGTTTTGGGATCTATTTTGCTAGGTTAAGTCTTGCTTCGACTCTGTCTGCCCTTCAAAAATATTGGTGGACTCTTGAGTTCAGGAAGTAATTGTTTCCTGATAAAGTGTTTTGTGAGGTCAGTTATGTGGAGGAAGCTGTTCGTTCTTTTATTCAACAAATATTTGTATTGGCTCTGTTGACAGGACGGAGCACGCGGTTGAGATGGGCATTTGGGGTGGGGCTGAGGCATGGTTTGATCAGTCTGAAATAAAGGATGTGTGACTATTAAGTGCTGCAATGCTGACACCAAGGAGCTTGTTCATTTCTCTGTAGAGTCATTTAAACTTACTTTGTGTTCTTTGCAATTCTTTTTAAAAATGTGAAGTAGAGAATTGCTTATTTAATAATTACGTCAGATACTTAATCTTATTAATATCAGCTACTTATTCTTTTGAATGTAACTGCTTTTTTGATGGCTAGCTCAAGAAAGTCAAGGCTGGCTGTCACGTGTGGGTTGGTGGATACAGACTGTGAATTTCATGACAGTTTATTAATCCTTGATTTCACTCCAACATACAGCTTATGGGAAGAGAAGACTGAGAAAGCATGGATGGTTGAAATCCTCTGACAGTCTCTAAACCACAATATTGACACCGTCCACCTCTGTCCCCCAGCCTTGTAGGGCAGAAAGCGATTTGCAGATAGGCTGAGTGCTGTTTCATTACCCACCTCTCCCTGCCCTGTTGCTGCTGCTGCTGTTAGTCAGCAAGAAAAAGGTGATGGTCTTTCTGATGATGACTAAGGGCATAATAATCGTCCTCATAACACACTGGCATCTCTAAGAAGGCTTCTGATTGCGTTTCATTGGTCCTATCCCAAGTAGGAGTCAGAACTTTAGAAATATTAACTAACTTCTTTGACCTTTGTAGCAATTTTAAGAGGTTTCTATTATGTCTCATTTAAAGATAAGGAAACTGAGGCACGGGTAACACATCCGAATTCATACTAAATAAGTTGGGATTTGACTCTGGCTCCAGAGCCCATGCTCTCGGTCATTACATAATGATGCTTCTAAAAGTTTATGTCACTCTTTATTATTAAAAAAAACACCCCCAAACAAACAAGAATTCTAAGAGGCCAAATTGCTGTTGCAATTGGTCTTTGTTCTGGCTTCATCTATCCAGTAATCAACAGAAGCAACAATTGTAGTCTTTTGTAGCTATTTTTACACAAAGAGCTTTAGAACATATTGTTTTGGAGAACCCATTCTTGGAAAGGATGCACGTATGACTAGCAGACAGCACAATCTGATTTGCACAACATTTTCCAGTAAAACAGTCGGTTTTCAGAAGCTGCCAAGGTTTCTAAATCAAAACTTGGGACAATGTTCATAATGGAAATACTCAGAGGCCAGGAATTGGCTAACTTCTCATGGTCATCTGAGGCAGTCTGGGAGGACTTAACTGGTCACTTACATATGTGCTATCATTCCATCATATCTCTGTTTATAACTTTACAAACCACCATCTTTGTGGATATGAATGACTGCTAAGGCCAAGTGGAAATTTCAGAATAATCAGAGGGTTCATTTATGTTATCAACATTAGTTGGCTTGTCTGCAGCATTTCCCTTGAAAATTTCCACCATCACCTCATCACCACCCCTACATACAAACACACACACACACACACACACACGATGTGATATACGAGAGAAAAAAAGTCTTGTGTTACAACTTCTTCCATCAAGAGATGGAGTCACTCTTTTTGGTGACTTGAATCTAGATTTGGCTATATAACTTTGTTTGTTCAATGGTACATTGCAAATGGGTTACAAACAGAGGCTTGAAAAGTGCATTGCTTTGGGGCTTACCTCTGGTGCTGGGAGCTCTTCTGTCATCATGTAAACAAGCCCATGCCAGCCACTGGATGATGAACGACATATGGCGAAGTCATCCTGTCACCCCCAGTTGATATCAAAACAAGTGCCACACAAGTGAGTGAACTGCCTCCCTCTATCCCTCGCTCCATCCCCAAGCCAATCAGCCCACCAACCAGCAGACAGTTGAGTGAGGCCATCCTGGGCCATCCAGGCCCAGCTTAGCAGGCCCAGGCAGACAAAAAGCTCATTTGACCAGCAGAACTGTGGGCCAGTAAAATAGTTGCTGTTTGGGGACGGTTTATAAAATAGCAAAGGTTAACTGCTACTCATCCTTACCTACCCACATGGCTATTTGGGAACCTGTTGTTTTCTTACATGATTTGCCTCTCCTCCCTGCCTTTCCTCACTCAGCCACAGTTGATTGGCTCAAGGATAATGATTGACTCAAGCTTGGCCAATCAGATTCCATCCCTGGGATTTTTCCAACTACGTCTAAGAAAATGAAGTAATCTTCCTCCAAGAGTAGAATTTGCAAGATGTGAAATTAGGGATTTGCTCATAGCCATGTTTCCTACTGGATAGATAATGCTATTCTGTAGTGAATAGGAATAAAACCAGCACAGAGAAAAAGTAGAAATGAAAGATGGAGAAAAAATGCATTTAAATACTTAAACATCATCCCTGATATGGTCACAGTTGGATGAGTTAAGTCTTCCTTGGGTTTCATGAGCCAAAAACTTCCACCTTTTCCCTAAGCAATTTGAGTTGGGTTTCTATCACTGGCTCCCACAAGAAGCTTGATTGATATATCCTGTTTATTTGTGTACATTATTACTTATGCAATAAAGAGATCAGTGATTATATCTTATGTTCAGTAGGATTTTAGGGACTGTTTTGTTTATCTATTGCTATAAAACAAGTCACCCCAAAATTAGCAGCTGAAAACAACAAGCATTTTATTATCTCTCATGGATCTGTTGGTTGACTGGGATCAACTAGGTGGTGCTTCTGCTGGTTTCATTTGGGGACTCTCATGTGACTGTAGTCAGATGGTGGCTGGGGCAGGAGTCACTCGGAGGCTGAAGGCTCAATAGTTGAAACATACAAAAATCACTTCTTTACTTACACATCCGGCATCTCAGGGCTCCTCCTCCTGCACATGGCCTTTATCTCCACCTGACAACTCATCTTCCAGGACCTGTTGACAGTTTCTGCCTTTCCAGCAGGATAGCTAGACTACCTATACGGTGGCTTGGGTCTCCCCTGAGCTTGTTCTTAGAGATTAAATTTCCTTACGACCCAGGTTTGGAAGCTGCACAACATCACTTCCACTGCTTTCTATTGATCAAGCCAGGCAGTTTCCAGTTCTCCAGTTTCCAGGAGAGGGAATTAGACTCTACTTCTTGAAGATAAGAGTGGCAAAGAAATTACAGCCATTTTAACCTACCACAATAACTCTGATTTTAACAGATGTTATTTAAATTTCAGCTTCAAAGTGTGTGATATTTGGAGACTCAAGGTAAAGAAAACCTAAACTTTAAAAACGTTAATGGCCAATAAAAATTTCCCCTACAGCCTCGTATTTCCACGTCTATGGATTTTCTTTTAGACTAGCACCTGCTTGAAAAGGTGATTCAGCTCTTCTGTTAAATATAACTTTCTCCCAAAAGTGAGTTATTTGTGTAATTACATGTTTAATGTTGGCCTCCCTCACTAGCTTAGGGAGTTTGAGAAAGCAAGTACCATGTCTCATTGGCACACAGTGTCTACCTGTCACACGATGAATGCTCCTTAAACGTTTCTTGAATGAATAAATGCAGTGATTCTAAACCAAAGGTGATTTTGCTCCCAGGGGACAATTGGAAGGGTCTGGAGACATTTTTTGTTGTCACAACTGGATGAGGTGTTGCTATTGGCATCTTGAGGGTAGAGACAGGGGGTGCTGCTAAACATCCCACAGTGCACAGGACAGCCTCCAACAACAAAGAATTATCTGGCTCAAAATGTCAATAGTGCTGAGTGTAAAAACTCAGGATGTGAAACTGATTGTGTTGTCATAGCCTAGTCTATTGGGAGTCTACTGAGCCATGGATTTCCCAGTCTTGTGTGCGTTATCCCAGTTAATTACCCCTGGTTTCCAGATGATAACTGGTTCCACAGTGGAAGAGGAGCCAGGACTAGAAGCCCAAGCCAGCCCTCACCGGCCACCTCCTCCAGGGATCCTCACTGTCCTTCTGCTCCAGCTTCAGAGTGTAATCCTGAATTGGATGCAGATGACATGATACACTAGCTATCTCACATTTGCAGCCCCCAGATCCAATCTGGACCTTTCTCCATTCTTTCCTATGTCCTAGAACTCTGGCCATGTGGGCTGCATTAATGGGCCCCTTCCCTCTGGCTTCCCTTTGGATTCAGCCAAAAAGAGTGATGGTAGAAGGAGAGTGAGCCTGGAGAACTGGTTTTCTTGGATTCCTCCCCGCTGGTTGCTGTAGACTGGCTGCATCCTTCTGCTGAAAGCCAGAGCTTCTATCAAGAGGCTACTGCTCTCTAATGTAACTGCTACCGCCTGTTGACCCTTCAGGCCCAGGGCTGTGCCCCCCCCACCACTCTTACTAGCCTCACCACGCTATGCCACTCATTTTGATTTCCCTTAATCTGCCCTGCATCTTTCTAAATAGTCTGTGAAATTCTCATCAGTTACCCAATTTGCATGTGACATCAGTCTTTTTCTGGGAAATACACTGGGAATTGCAAGACTTCCAGATGCTTTCCTGCAAGGAAGACTTTCTATCTATAAAGGCCTACTGCCTGTCTCATCTGTTGGTTTTCGTCATCTTGGACACCAGCAAGAACCCTAAGCAATCTGAGGGCACCATGCTCATTTGGATAATAGTAGTCTATGGAGTTACTCTACCATGAGTTGAATCCTACAGTTAATGCTCCTTCTTGTCCTTACTATCCACCATTGCATCTCAACACTCCAGGTCCCAGGACTAAATAAAACTAGGTCCTTCCATTTACCCAAGTGCATCGTGCTACTGAGGCTGGCAAGCACCCGGGACTGGTTTCCTGCTGAGTTGCGGTGTGTTGGCCCTGAATGACCCGTCCTTTCCTCACCCTTTGCCCAGCTCTGAACTCTTGGCACCTGCCTGCTGCTGGCATGAAGTCTGCAGCGTCTTTGCCAGGGATGACTGTCTCTCTGGCCCCTGCTTCCCTGCCTCTCTCTCTCTGCTATATCTATATGGTGCAATATTTATTACAATTACTTTTAAATTTGTTTTCCTTATAGATTTCCAATATTATCAGATGCTTTCTCAGGCACCTTAAAAAGTTATTCAGAGTCATCTAAGGAAGAAAAGGAGAAAAGAACTAATTTCTATAGCTATGTGTCATATCTTGCTATGGCAATTACTCTTGCTACATTAAAAAGTATCTCAAAACTGAGCAGTTTAAAAACAACCATTTTATTCTGTTTGTAGAGTCCATGGGTTAGGGTTTCAGGTAGCGTGGGAGTCTCTGCTCTATGATGTCTGGAGTCTCAACTGGGAGGACTTGAAGGCTGGGGATGATGACAGCTGGGCCAGAAGTCATCTGGAGTTCTGTTCAATCTCGTCTGACTTCTGGGCCAGGATGACACAATACTGCAATTGCCAACTGAAGGGTAACCTGTGGCCTCACTATGTGCAGCACATGGCAGCCTCAGTGTTTTCAGACTTCTTACATGGTAGCCCAGTCTCCACAAGTGAATGGTCCAGTGAACAAGGCAGAAACTGCATGGCTGTTTATGAACCAGCCTCAGAAGCCAAAGCAAGTCACTTCTGTTGTTTGCCACTGGTGGAAGACATCACAAACGCACCCAGATTCACAGGGAGAGGAAACAGACTGCGACCTTTGGTGACAGAGTGGTGAGGTCACACTGGAGAGAAGTAAATGAGGCATACGATACTGCTCAGCCATCTTTAGAAAGTGCAGTCTGCCCTAAAAAACCTGCAAAGCAATCGTTTCTTTTAATCTCAGCAACTCAGAGATAAGTGGTGGTTCTCCCACTTTACAGACAAGGAAACAGAGGCAAAGAAGGTGAGGAACTTGCCCAAAGAGGAAGTGGCAGACTGGCATAGATGCTGATCATTGAATGATAAAGCCTGCTTTTCAAAATATATACCAGGATTACATACAGACATAATGGATGTGTGTTTTCTATCAAGCAGAAACAATATATAATCTTGAAGTCATCTTTAGGTCTTTTCCTCCCTTAAATATAGTGTTAAAGATCTGGATTTCCATGTTTTCCCTGGCTTCCTGTAAAATATGATAACAATTTATATTTTCCAAAAATGGCCAGAACCATATTGCCTGGGTCCACATGTTCTTCTAGAACTTGCAACTCTGCTATCAAGTGGTAGATTTAATTTCTCCTCTCCTTGAAGCTGGGAGGCCTTGTGACTGTCCAGGCAATTGAGCACAGTAAAAAGTCATGCTGCTACGTGACTTCCAAAGCTAGGTCATAAAAACCCTCTGCCTGGCTCTGTCTTTGCGGGATGCTTGATCTGGGGAAGCCAGCCATCAGGCTGTGAGGAGCCCCAAGTAGCCCAAGGCAGAGAGAGCACATGGAGAAGCCTATGGTGAAGAAACAGATCGCCCAGCCCGTAGTCAGCATCCTGCTTCAAGATGTGAGCGAAGGAGCCTTCGGATGACTCCGGCTCCAGCCTCTGACTCTTCCATCAGAGGCCCCAGACGTTGCGGAGCCACACAATCCTGTCTGAAATTCTAGGACGTAATTATCTGTGAGCATAAGAAATGCTTGCTTAACACCACTGAGCTTTGAGGTCATTTGTTATGCAGTCATGACTACAGGAACACTGTATCATCTCCTTACGGTCTACTGTACTTTATTGGCTTGGGCTGTCTTTATTGGTTTTGCCTCTTCATAGCCAAGTAAGTCTCCCCAAATTATTAATGAAGTGATTCTTGACTCTGGCATTAATATAGGATTACAAGATATAGAAGATTGAGAATTAAAATCCCAGACTAATATCAGGAAATCCTTGAAGCATTTTTTTTAATTGAAATATAATTGAAACATAACATTATATTAGTTTCAAGTGTATAACACAATGATTCAACATTTGTATATATTGAGAAATGACCACCACGATAGGTCTAGTTTACATCCATCAACACATACAGTTATAATTTTTCCCTTGTGATGAGAACTGACTATACTTCAATTAAAAAATAAATTTAGGGGGGTGGGAAGGGACAGACTGGGAGTTTGAAATTTGTAAATATTATCAGGCATATGTAGAATAGATAAACAAGATTATACTGTATAGCACAGGGAAATATGTACAAGATCTTGTGGTAGCTCACAGTGAAAAAGAATGTGACAATGAATGTATGTATGCTCATGTATAATTGAAAAATTGTGCTCTACACTGGAAATTGACAAAACATTGTAAACTGACTATAAGTCAATAAAATACAATGTTAAAAAATAGTAAAGTAATACATTTACATATTCAAAAAATAAAAATAAATTTAAAAGATAAAATATATATGTAAATTTTAAAAAAGATATGCTCTTTGAGTAACTTTCAAATATACAATATGGTATTATTAACTGTAGTCACCAGGCTGTACATTACATTTCCAAGATTTATTAATTTTGTTTTGAACACCTTCACCCTTTTCACCTAGTCCCCCAACCTTCTTTCTGGCAACCACCTACCTATTCTCTGTCTCTCTCTGATTTATGAGTTCTTCCTTTTTTTTTTTTTTTTAATTTCACTTGTAAGTGATGTCTTACAGTATTTGTCTTTCTCCCTCTGACTGATTTCACTTATTGTAGTGCCCTCAAGCTCCATCCATGTTGTCACTAATGATAAGATTTTCTTTCTTTTTCATGGCTGAATAATATTCCATTGTGTGTGTGCATGCGTGTGTGTGTGTGTGTGTGTATACATATACATCTCTCACATTTCCCTATCCATCCAGCCATCCATCCATCCATCCATCCACATTTGGGTTGTTTCCATATCTTGGCTATTTCAAACAATGCTGCAGTGAATATGGGGGTGCAGATATACTTTTGAGTCAGTGTTTTCATTTCCTTCAGATAAATACCCAGAAGTGAAATTATGGGATCATATGGTAGTTCTAGAAACAGGCACAATTAATCAATGGTGATAAAAATCAGAATGGCCTTTGTTGTAATTCTCTAAAATTAACTTTCCAACAACAATTTGCCATGGAGAACATATTTTGAAATTTCAAACTCTGCCTTGTTTCAGTAGCTTCTAAGTAATCGTGTTCAACTCATCTCTGGGGACACTCCAGGTTCTGGGGATGACGTGAGTCCTGCCTGTTGTCTCTGGTGTGCGTGGTAGATATAGTATTTCCTCTTCTGGATGGGGCTCTGCGTACTTGCAAGGGATGCTGTCCTCTTGTTCCCTGCCTCGCCTCTTCTCCAGGGCAGATGCATTTCCAGAGTCTCTCCAGCTCCATCTGCTCCATGCTGCAGTGTGAGCCACACTGGCTGGGAACCAGAGTGTCACCACTGCTGCCACGGGGCTAGGAATACAGGACAACCTGCAGGCCTGAATACCTGTGGGCAGAACTTCAGTTTCAAATCACTACTCTCACTTTGAATTCTATCCAAAGCAAGACCCCAAGACAAGATCTTGGGTGCAGGTGGTTTATTTGGGAGGTGACTCCAGGAAGCTCAGTGAGAGGGGAGGGAGAAAAGCCATGAAAGGGTAGATTAATATGCAAGTCACAATTTAGGACACTTTGGACCCAGTTCCCCTGGGGACCCTCTGAGAAACTGTATAGAACGTGCCTCAGACATATCACTGTGAAGGATAGGGAAGGTGGCGGGTTTATGCACTGTCATAGACCAAATCTCTGTGCCCCTCACCCCAAATTTGTATGTTGAAGCCCTAACTCTGGGAGTAGCTGTATTTGGTGGGGGGTCTTTATGGAAATAATTAAGGTTAAATTAAGTCATAAAGGTGGGGCCCTGATCTGGTAGGATTAGTGTCCTCATAGAAGAGCCACCAGAGCTTGCTCTCATAGATCTCTTTCTCTCTCTCTCTCTCTCTCCCCTCCTCTCTCCCTGTACCCACACTTGCTGAGGAAAGCACAGGGGAGAACACAGAGAGAAGGCAGCCATCTGTAAGTCAGAAAGCAAGGCCTCACCGGAAACTGAACGGGCCACTTGGTCTTGGACTTCTAGCACCCAGACCTGTGAGATAATTCATTTCTGTGTTTTAAGCCAGCACGCTGGTATTTTGTCATGACAGCCCGAGCAGACTAAGACCTGGGTGTTCCATTCTCAGTGACTGAGGGTTGCCCTTGAGGGCACTGAAGTTGGCTTGACAAGGTGGGGAGTTTCGTCAGTACATACAGAACTTTCCACCTCGGCTGCAAGTGAACTCAAGAGGACCGTGGGGATGTGGCAGGTCCAGACAGTGTCTGCTCTACCGTGGTTTCCAATTTTCGACTTAACGAAAAGCACTGCTGTATTGATTATTCTTGTGCATGTCCCATTTTACACATGTTGAAGACTAAACTAGGACTAAATTTGCTCATTCACACGGAATGGGTGTTATAAATGGCTATGGATATGACCAAATTATTCTCTTTGAGGATTGTATTATTTTACATTCCATCTGCAATGTCTGATTCTTCAGGACCTTTCCAGCACAGCAAGCCTCGTAGGTGGACCATAGTGTCTCCCTGTGGTTTTCATTTGTAAATTTCTTTTGAATCATTGTCATAGAGCATGAGACGAACGTGACGGTGAAGGATGCTTTCCTGGCTCATTGTCAACCTTAGGTCTTACATCTGTTTTTCACTGAGAGCATGGATAACACAAGGAACCTCAAAGGTTGTAGTGTCTTTGGCCTGGCTGGGGCAGGAAGGAAATCCCCTTCAGTAGAATCTGGTCTTGGTATCATTTGATCTTAGTGGTGGCCATGGTAACAAAGGCAGCAGAATTTGTTTCAAAGCATCAAAGGCTTGGAGCAGATTAAAGCCCAGGAAACCACAGCGAGGGTGGGGTTGGGAGGCAATTGTGTGTACTGCTGGGTAGCTATGTTTGTGAGCTCACCTAAGTTCCTCCCTGCCTTCTCCCAGGAGAGGTGGGATCAGAGACAGAGAAAAGCCATGTGTGCTGTTACAGTGTTCCTGTATTTTTATCTCTGCATTGGGGGCCACAGTTATTTTGCTGGGCTTCACCAAAGACTCTATATTCCTCCAGAAGGGAGAAGGACCATAGCGTTCAAGCAGTTGAAAACATTATTTGCTGTCACCTCCACTGTTCCCGTACACAAATCAGACAGGGGATGACTGCCTGGAATGCTGGAGAGAAGTCACAAAGCCAGGCTGGCCTGCACCCTCTTCCTTCCCCTGGATGCCAGTTCTCCCTTGAGTTTGCATCCTGCAGCTTGTAACTCATGTCCCCATAGTCATTAAAGGGACTGTATTCAATTTCTGTTCAGAAATGTGTACTATATGAAACTGTTTTTAGTGACATAAAAATTGCAGTAAGAGAATCAAGGAAGTCCCGGGGCCTTTTGCGGAGAGCTGACACACCAGATAGCAGTGGCATTTCTGAACCTGCAGCCTACTCATTCCTGGAAGTCTCCACAGGGTTGCCAGCCAGAGGTATCTTTTTCTCTCTGATGAGATGAAGTCTTTGTTCCATGCTGATCGCATTACTGGCATGTTTCTATTTTAGGCTAACCTTGAATGACATGGGTTCTTTGCTAATACAGAATCAAATAATTGGTTTACTTACAGCAGGCCTTCTGATTTCTCTGCTCCATCCCTGGGGCAGGCTGTCAAAAGGACACCTCCAGCATATGGTGGGAAAGCATAAAAGACGCCTCTGTTTTCAGGAAAGGCAGCTACTTCCCAGCCTGGGCGCAACAGATGCCTGTGCCCCTAAAATCTGCATGTGCTGTAGTTAAAAATGACTGTACGTTTCCTTTTTTCAGTGTACTGAGCTGATTCCAGGCAAATATCATCTGACAGAAAGGAATGAGCTACGCTTGCAGCTCAGCCACATGAAAGAGTTGTCATCTCCAGTCCCCAAGCCTCCCTCAGCAGCTAGCCTCACAGTCTTTCCCTCCCCTTGCCTTTCCCCGCTGTGCGCTAAGCACCCCCCCCCCGACACCCCTGTTTTTCTAGGCACGCGTTCTAACACTTAGGTTTGGGGATCCCTGTGAAACTGTAGCTAGAGAAAGAGGCAGCCAGGTGGTTCATTCATTGATTCAGCAATATTTCCTGTGTTGTTCCCTTTTCCCACTTAAGTCCTTTAAAATCTTTTTTAGTGGATTTTGAATTAGTCCAAGGATTGAATCGGCCCCTGCATGTATCAAATCAGATTAAGCCTGAAGCAAACCTGGGCTTTTGAAAGTAAACGCAATTTCTAGAGAAAAATCAAGCATGCCAAAGGTGTTCAGTAGAACTGGTCTAATCAAATAAGGAAATGAATTCCACCTGACTCCTCTTCCTAGTTTTAAATTCACTTCTCAAGAAGGAAGCCTGCTCACCTCAATCAACCACAGAATGCTGATCGGCTACAATGTGATAACTAAGTTCTCCCGATGGTATAGACAATATAACATCCTTTGTACTACTATTAAACCCATTACAAGGATGAACAGGGAGAATCAGAGAAGTAATGTAATTACGATTTCACAGGGAGACTGGAAGGGCGGAACCACCTTCAAAGCTCAAACTTCTGGCTTCTATTTATGTATGTTATTTCTAACAGCACACTCCATAATATGTGCTCCTTAAAAAATACTAAAAGTGAATGAATAAATGATTGGCTGAGTAAATGAACAAATGAATAAAATCAAAGATGCAAACAAACAAACCAGCAAAATCTTTCTAATAGAGAAAAGATTTAGTCCCAAACTCTCCAGTCAAGGTGAGGTCAACAGTTTTTAGAAAAATATTTCAAAGTTTTTTACTTAATTCAGGATAAAATTAGATTTGTTCACCTTTTCTGAGAGTAATTTATTGAATTGATTACAGTGCACCCATCACTTTTGAGATGAAAAGGATTCAAGAAGAGTTTGGTTGGGAACTGTGGCTTTGACTTTATGTCCCATAACTGAGTGGTGCTGGTATTACCAAATTATTAAAACAAAAACAATAATTGGATTCAACCATGCTCTGAATAAAAGCTGGATTATAATTTTGTAATAAATGCTGTGCAACCACACATGGTATCAGTAATGTAGTATTTATAATGACATATAATACAATACACAATTATATTATAATATACAGTTGTTACAGTAGATTCAGTGCCCGTATGTTATAAACCAATAATTGAAAGGAAAGCCAGAATTAAGGGATGAAGTTGAGAAAAGGTCAATCATGTGTCAATTTCTTAAACCTTTATATTTTGTAGGCTTCTTGAAATAGTTTGAGAAGTGGATTCACCCACCCGGAATGCACCAGTACAAGGCATTCTGCCGGCTTTCCAGCAAGGATGCAGTTGGCAACTGTACTGGCATCTTCGTCTCACCAATCAGGTAATGGATAAGGAGGTTAAGAAGCTCACCTAAGGTTTTACACTGTGCGTCAGTAACAAAACCAGCCTTCAAACCAAGCAGCATCAGACACTCAGTGCGACGTGCCAGTTACATGTTCTGTGAATTGGCAGCCTTGCAGAACTTTGAATGTGACCCTCCTTCTTCTCATATTCTGAATGTTAATGTAACTCTTTGTTTCTCAGAAATTTCCTCTTCAGAGACTAAAGAGTTTGAATACAGTATAAACACATAAACCCCACAAGACAAAGGTTTTTTGTTTTTGTTTTTGTTTTTCTTTTTAAGGAATGGCTCTTAGGAGTGGACTTCAGCAAACTCACTCTTGGCCTCCTGCATGAGTTTTTGTGCTGGTGAAATCATTTCAAGTTATGCCAGTTTCAGCCCTGCAAGGTTACAAAGAGAGAGAAAGAGGCTGAGAGAGAGAGAGAGCACGTCTATTTCTCTTTCTTCTCCAATAGCGCAGGCAGCTGATGGGCTGAACAGCACATTCCAGACCTACCTTGAAGTGAAGCCAAGTTCCAGGAAAAGGCCTCCCACAGCTCGAGTCCTGGGTCCATGTCCTTATGTGCACTACCCTAGGCACATGCATGTATTCATAAAGTATACGTGTGTGCATGGTTGTGTAAGCCAGTTCCTTGCACTGTGTCCCGCAGTTGAATTTAAAGTCCATCAAATAGTAACACAAGGCCAACTACTCCTGCAGGACCCATGACCCTGTGCATGGTACCCAAGGCTGCTCAGGGTGCAACAGGCTGCTGTAGCCTGAGATGCATAGCACCCCAGCCCCTCGGGGTCTCAGATAGCTGAACTACATCCTCCACCATCCTCTGGGAATCCTGTTTTCTTCCAAATCAAGAACATAAAAAGAGGCAACTTCTGGCTTGGATACAACCTCAGCCAATCATCTCCCTCAGATACAATGAGTGACCAACCAGCTAAGACAAGCAACTGGGAGCGTAACCTTTACAGTTAGATCCAAGTTCAAATCCTGCCCCTGTCACTTAGTGGCTATGGGACATTGGGCAAGGTACATGATTGCTCCAGTGTCCTAGTTTGTTCACTGGAAGCAGATCCTGAGGCTAAGTTTCAAGAGCAAATAATTTATCTGGCTGATGATCCAGGAAACCAACACGGGTGTGGGGGAAATGAGATCAGAAAGGGAAGACAGACAACATAGGACAGGGTGTTGCTGGCCAGGAAGGTATCTTTCTCAACCTTCTAGGTTCTTCTGGCTGGTCTAAGAATTAAACTGACATGAGAGGTTAACAGGAGAAAACGGAACAAATGTTTAATGACATGTATATGTGGGAGAGAGCTAGAAAAACTGAGTAACTCACTAAAATCGCTGAAGTCCTCACCTTAAATACCACCTTCAGTTAAAGACAAAAGAGAATGTTTAAGTAGTAGTTTGGGAATTCAAAGGAGGAGGGCAATTCCTGGAGATGGAAAAGCAAACGTTTGGTAAATAAATGTGTGCTGGACCACACAGAGACAGAGGGACACAGAGTGGACTCTGGTCTCTAGGTTCTGTTCCCCAACACAAAAAGCCCATATTCTTCGCAGATATCTCCAGTAATAGCCCTAGTCTGGAAATAGCCCTGCTATCTAAATTTTTAATTATTTATTTTTATTGAAGTATAGTCAGTTTACAATGTTGTGTCAATTTCTGGTGTACAGTATAATTTTTCAGTCCTACATATACATACATATATTCCTTTTCACTTTCTTTTCCATTATAGGTTGCTACAAGATATTGAATATAATTTTTTGTATGATACAGTAGAAACTTGTTGTTTATCTATTTTATATATAGTCATTACTATCTGCAGATCTTGAACTTCCAATTTATCCCTTCCTACCTTTCCTGTTGGTAACCATAAATTTGTATTCTATGTCTGTGAATCTGTCTTTGTTTTGTAAATAAGATCATTTGTATCATTTTTTAAAAATTCCACATATAAGTGATATAGCATTTTTCTTTCTCTTTCTGGCTTACTTCACTTAGAATGACGATCTCCAGGTCCATCCATGTTGCTGCAAATGGCATTATTTGATTCTTTTTTATGGCTGAGTAATATTCCATTGTATAAATATACCACAACTTCTTTATCTAGTCATCTGTTGATGGGCATTTAGGTTATTTCCATGTCTTGACTATTGTAAATAGTGCTGCTATGAACATTGAGATGCATGTATCTTTTTGAATTAGAATTTCCTCCAGATATATGCCCGGGAGTGGGATTGCTGGATCTCATGGTAAGCCTACTTTTAGTTTAAAATTTTAAAGCCAATTAGAGAAAAGATCAAGGTTTCTTCCCAAGTCTCTCTTAA
This sequence comes from Camelus ferus, assembly GCF_009834535.1. NCBI lineage: Eukaryota > Metazoa > Chordata > Mammalia > Artiodactyla > Camelidae > Camelus > Camelus ferus. Next base: position 31,705,484 of record NC_045714.1, read on the forward strand.
TCCACATACCAGGGAGATATTTTAGGGTGGCAAATTTTGCTCCCCTACTGTGTGTTACCAACATGTCACCACTTTAGACAGCTGCAGCTTGATGCCAGTGGGGACCCTGGGAGATGGTGCAAAGCATGCACCTAAGAGTCTTCCCAACCGCAGCACAAAGGAGTTGGGTCTTTATCAGGCATGGATTGAGGGCTGTTTAGGGGTCTGGGGAACAATGATCCCTTGGCATTTGTGACCTGTCCCCCTCTCTCGATTCTGCAAGCCAGAGAAAACCCTCAGGCAAACAGTTGTAAGTGTGGACAGTTGGAACTCTGTCCCTGGATCCCAACTATGACAAGTGTGAGGGGATACGGGTAGAGCACTATATTTTCTGTTGGCTCTAAAACCCACCTCTCAGGGCCCACACATAATGCCCTTTAATCCATGGAAGCTGCTATCACTACAGCCAGAATTGAGTAGGATGTGGAGAGAAGGTGTGGTAAACTGAGTAATGGCCCCTCCCTCAAGATGCCCACATCCTGATGCTTGGAAACTGTGGGTGTGTTAACTTACATGGAAACAAAAGGAGCTTTGCAGATGTGATTAAATTAAGGATCTCAAAATGAGGTGACTGTCCTGGATTATCAAAGTGGGTACAACGTCATCACAAGGGTCTTTGTAAGAGGGAGGCAGGAGGGTCAGAATCAGAAAAGGAGATGTGATGATGGAAACAGAGGATAGAGTGATGTGGAGCTGCGAGCCAAGGAAGGCAGGCAGCCTCTAGGACCTGAAAAGGGCACAGAAATGTAACCCCCCTAGAACCTCAAGAAAGAATGCAGCCTTGCTGACCCATTTTAAACGTCTATCTAATTAAGCAAGAACGTCATTACACAGACTGCCTCTGATACCTTAGCAGCCTAAGTAAACAAACCAAAACTTAAGCCTGTAAATGCCTCACGGTTAAGAAATCAAAATCTAAGGGCAACTCATCACAAACAGCCAACTAGACTTTCCCAACAAAGGCAACCGCTTAAGCTACAGTCAATCAGATAATTTCCTTGCTTTGCTTCCACTTTTTGTCTATGAAAGTCCTTCCCTGAGACCCTGCCGGTGGAGTCATCCTAACCACTTCCAGTCTGATGCTGCCCAATCCGAATTTATCTTTGCTCAAATAAACTCTTAAAATTTTTAATATGCTTTTATTTATCTTCAAACAGTTTTGATCTGCAGCACTATAAGATAATAAATTTGTGCTGTTTTAAGCCAGCTAAGCTGGTGGTAATCTGCCACAGCAGCCAAGGGAGACAAATACAGAGTGGTCCCCTAGGGGCAAGACTAGCTAACACACAGTAGTGTTTCCTATGAGCCAGCACTAAGCACTTGAAATACACTCATTTAATCCATAAACCAACTGTAGGTGTATTTACTAAGTGGACTTTAACTCATTTTGCCATAGTGAATGTCCTTTCAGAACTCTTCTTTTCTGTAGCTTTAATGTCAAAAAGCTTTAATTTTATCATTACAGTTTCCTGAAGCATACAACCAAATCTTTTCTGGAAAAAAAGTACATCAAATGGGCAAAAGGAGAAACACAAAAGAGTGAAGGCTGACTCAGTTCTGCCTGAAGCAGGTGGAATAAAAATTGGCCGAGGCTCCTTTAAATCCACCTGATTACAAATGGATACTTTTTACCCTTTGCAGTGTGCTCTGGCTGGGTAAGTTCATTTAATTATTCAAAGGAAGACACCACTGTATTTTCACTGCAGAAGTTGCAGCTTGGACTAAAATCTTACTTCCATCATCTCCAACAGTGAAGTTTCCAGGTTGAAGTAATGGTCATGTCAGTGATGTGTCATTCCTGGAGTCCATTCTCTTTACTCTGCAAGAAAATCTGGAGCTGGGCTTTGGGTTGTAGAAAAATGAAGTTCCTCACTCACTAAAGCTGCATCAGCAGGCAAATCCACCCGAGCCTCTAGGCCAATGAACATATTGATGTGAATATAAAAGTTACCATGAAGATAGCAATGCAAATTTTTGTATTCTGGGAAAATTCTTGGAGTTTGGAGAAAGAATCTCTATTAACTTGCAGGTCAGTATGCTATTATTAGTCTTTCTCTCTCTCTCTCCCTTTTCCTTGGTTTCTCAGTTATTTCCAAATAATGCCAGATATAAGGGGGAAAGGCACCTACACTATCACCACATAGAGAAAGAAAGACTGATGACTTATTAACAGGAAAGTCATTTAGTCAAGACTTTTAGAAACAGATTAGCAACACCATAAAGAGGGAAAGAAAGGTTTATTTGACTGAATCTTCCTTGGGTCTTTTGGAAGATTCAGGCTTTTATTGTATCAGCTTTCTACCTGTTACTTTATATGTCTTCATTTTTTGGCCATAAATTTCTCAGGGCAAGACCTCAGCCTTATCTTTGTTTCTCCAAATCCCAGGCAGTTCCAGACACAAACATCTTCAGTGCTTACTGAATGGAATGACAAGTTGACTATATACATTTGTATGTGAGCATATAAAAGTTCTTACTTTACTGTTGTCAAGTCATTACAGATTATAGCTGAACATCCAGCACAGAGCCTGACAGAGCTCAGTAATCACTTGTCAAATATCAACATAGGCAAAGCTGTGAAACCTGAGCCTCAGCCTCCCTGAGCCCCACCTGAGCCCCACTTACCCCCTTCTCCAGGACTCTCAGAACAGCCAACCCTACTTTGGTGATTTCATTCACCCACGTGTCATGAAACTGAACTCAACAGAGCTTGGGTCTGCTCACCTGACTTGCAGCAAAGCCAGTCTACTGACAGAGGTTGTGCTGAAGGAAAGTACAGCATTTATTGCAGGGCGCCAAGCAAGGGAGTGGGAGACAAGCTTCAGAGCCACTCCAACTTGGTCTTGGAACTAGGGGGTTTTTTTAAGGGGAAGAACAGAGAGTGGGATTAATCATTGTTGTGTGACATTTCTTAATCTAGTTTGGGAATCAAGATGTCTCTGGTTTACAATTCTCAGGCCAGTGGTCCATGGCCCTGGGGATCCATTAGCTCACCTTGCCCTGGAGAAAAAACCTGACTTTGTACGTTAATGATGGTATCTATAATAGCATTTTAATGCATTAATGATGTTATTGACAACAGCAAATTTAGTCATCTGACTCTGGCTGATTAGTGTTCAGTTAGCACAGGATTGAGATCAGAGGGGACAAGAAAGGGAATACAATTTTGGATACGGAGATTAATCATAAACTTGGCAAGGGAAATCTATTTTAGGGGGACTTGGTTTCACATGTTTAGTCACTTCAGTGCCATTCAACAACTATTTCTTGTGCTCTGATGGAGATGTGGAGAAAGATATAGCAGTTCACAGCCTGCACAAAATCGTTCAACTCCAATCACCAAATGACTTTGGCAGTTGTGATCTGGTTCACTTCTTGCATTCTTGTCTTCATAGGTAAATCATTCTCAGGACAAGAAAAACATTCTTTAAAACACTTTTAGAACAAGAGATACAGGAATAGCAAAGAAACAAAAACAGGGTTAAAAGGAAGAGAGCAAAATACTGGAATGAGGACCACTGTGAGGAAATACTGCAGCGTGAGGGATTAACCTGGAATTGAAAAGGGGAGAGAAAATGTACTTTCTCCTTAAACCCAGAGTAAGAAAATACATTCAAAAACAGAACTACAGAAAAAAATTGTACATTTTCAACTTGGAAAGGTCATAATGAAATCAGAAGAGGTTTCTTGAGTTTTAAAATCCAAGAGTCTCTAATATCCGTGGGAGTAGTTCTGACATACTTCTAGATGAGGTCATGATTTCTCAAGTGGCCAGAGAGATGTCTCCTGCTGAGTGACCTTGGGTGAGTTGCTTGACCTCCCTATGCTTCCATTTTTGCATCCACATCCTCATGGAGCTGTGATGAATCAATGTCTGTAAAGGGCCTAGAATGATGCCTGGCACCTAGTAAGTATACTGTAATTATTATCTGTCATCATAGGTTTTTGTTGTTGTTAGAACAACTCAGCAAAATAAAATTCCAGCCAATCGTCTGACACATTGCTTCACACATACATCAAACAGGCCAAACAAATAATAAACAGCAACTACATTGACCAAAAAAGGTAAAAAAATAAGAAACTTTTTATCTTTGGCCTTTTTAACCATCTTAGACAAACCAGCTACTTATAGTTCAGCTAAATACATTGTAGGGGAGGAAAATCTTCTACTCTCTTAGGTTCAGTACCTGGAGACTGTGAATTAAACTGACAAAAGCCAGATGAAGGGACAAAAAAATTACCTTGTATGCATACAAGAGCCAACCAAAGAAGCAGTTGACTTGTCAAATGGTTAAAATTAAAGGCTTGTATACCTAACTTAGTAGAGGAAAGAGAGTGAGGAGAAATGGCTAATATGGGAAGAACAAATAGATTTCTTAAGGAAAGACATATGGGTTTTTAGAAGAACAGATGGGAGGTGTCTGTGATAATGTCTGTCTATATAGGGATGAGTGGTCTTTCTGTCTTCTTCAGAGCCATAGAACTCCCCCTTTTCTAAGAGATTTATAATAGCTTCATTTCCCAGAAGTTGCTACTTTCAGTCAGAGACAAGAAGCTTTAAGGAGGCTTTTTTCTGCATCTGTTGAATCTTAAAAGTCTTCAGCTCAAAATAATCTTTATAGTAACTCGGGTTCCAAAAAAATTAATAAGTGCTCAGAATAAGTTTTTTTTCTCCTTTGAGTTTATAATGAACATGGTCACACCATAAATCAAGTCCAAAGTAAGACAGAGAATGTTCTGACACCCTGTTTTGTCATCCAAGATCATTAAACAAAGCAGACCCCGAACAGAAATATAAAATGTAAATTAAAAATACCCCCCAAAATGCTTCTCAAACTACTTTTAAGGAAAAAAAGCAGAGCCTTGGAAGTTTCTGGTTCTTTTTTCCTCCCTTGTTGCAAATTCCCATTATGGTTCTGGTTGGGTGGTGGACAACATGTGTCACCTGCGGGTGGTCCTGCCAACGGTGATGAGACGGGAGAATTTTCTCCAAGGTGATATTGATGCTCAGATTGGGCCACCTCAAAATATGCCACAATAGCATACTGATGATTTTGAATTGAAACTGCTTGAGAAGTAGTCGTTGCAAGAAGGCAACTCTGAACCTCCTTTGTCTCCCTGAAAAGCAGGAAATAAACCTCATATGAAAGGTGCACTCCTTGCACCTGGAGGTAGAAAATTCAGAGCCAAGAAACTGTACAAACCAACATCGTTACTTCTTAAATTTACTACCTCAAGCCCAAACTCTGATTAGATCCTTTGCTAACTTAGCACCCCAAACCTAAGTTCCTCTGTCCTGGCCAATTCCTCACAAATGTACGATTTCTTTATCTGAAAGGTATAAAAACTGCCTACTTTGGCCACTTTTTTCGGTCTCATTTCTGTGGGACCTCCATGCGTATAAATTCAAATGTATTTCTTGTTCGCCTGTTAATCTGTCTTGTGCTGATTTTCCTATAGGTCCAGTTACAAGAACTCAAGAAGGGGAAGTTTCCTCTTTCCAGACAGTTACCACATTTAGATTCTAAGACCAGAGGAAGGTGACGGATTGGACAGGTCACAGTGGCCTTTCTCACTTCTCTCTCTGTCTCTGTTTCTCAGTCTCTTTATCTCCCTCTCAACTTCTCCCTTGTTTCTGTCCAGTCATCCTCACCGGTGTCAACATCATCAACTGTTTACCACAACTGTCTCAGCCCCTCATCATCTCCATCTTCATTCTCCCAGCAACTTCTTCTTCATCCTCGTCCTCGCTGCCATCAGCCTCCTGCTCTCTCGATATTATTTCCATTAGCAGGGGCATCTCTTCTGCTTTCAGCCCTGGGCAGTGCTCTTGGAGCTGCTGGGGCACGCAGGGCCTCTGATGCAGCCTGCAGACTCGGGTTACAAGAGGCACACGGAGGTGGCTGTGGGAGCGAGACCAGGACCATCTCAAAGAGGGCTTTTCAGAGCGACCAGTCAAATGCAACTCTTTTTAAGGGACACACAGTCTGACATAATCGTCAGACTGCGTACCAGAATCACTCAGAATATCCATATATGAACTTACTTCAAGGCTTTTAGGTTAAGGTTTCACCTTAAAGAGCCCAGCCCGCAACACCCAGGACAGAACGTCCAGTGAATCCCCCATTCTGCCCTCTTTACCCTTCAGAGATTTTACATTCACCCCATTCTCCCAACACCTGACGCTCCCAGCACCATCTGCCTCTCAGGTGAAGAAAGGGAGGCCTGACGTCTTAGCCCAAGTTCCCTACACAAGTCCTGCCAGGGTTCCGGCTCCCGGATTGGATCACCTCCCACAACTCTGCCCCAACTGGGCCTTTCTTCTTTTTTTTCTTTTTTTGTCGTCTTTTGTTTGTTTGTTTTAATTTTTAAAATTTGTTTGGGGGGACGTAATTAGGTTTGTTAATTTATTTATATTTTTAATGGACGTGCTGGGGATTGAACCCAGGACCTCATGCATGCTAAATGTGCACTCTACCACTGAGCTATACCCTCCCTCCTGGGCCTTTCTGATGACAGTATCCTCGGATGCAGGTGTGGAGATGATGCAGAGGATGGAGAACATCTAACAGATAGATGCTCTACTCTGTTAAGAGGCAAGTTTCTGAGCATCTCTTTTTCTTGATCTTCCTGCCCTTTCTTTCCCTGGTGTCCCCCCCTCACACCTCCCTGCCAATCCAGAGGAAAGGGATCTTGTACTACAGCTATCACTGGCATCCTTCTTTTTTCCTGGGGCATTTGGATTTAAATGGGGCCTTTAGAAAAACTCTCCTCTTTATAAAGCAACTGTTTCCTAATTTGCTATTCTTTTTAGCATCCCCGAGGCAAGGCCAGGACTGTCTGCCACCCCTCCCGCTGCCACAAGTGTCTATATTTTATTCTATTGCAGGATGGGAACAATGCTAGAGTGGAAGACAGAAGGCCTGGGCTCTAGGCTTGGTTCCTCTCCTGGCCATTTAGGCATTTACTTTCTCCAAACCTCAGCTTTTTGATCTGTAAACTGGGAACTATGCCACTCTATTTAATGTGAATTATAAATGTTGACATGAACGCAAAGATCAAATAAAACCCTGTCTGTGAAACTGTCTTTTTTAAAAAATTAACATATAGTTGATAACAATGTTGTGTTAGTTTCAGGAATACAGCAAAGTGAAAGTGTTTTGAAGGCCTTAAAACACTCCACTCATGGGTCAGGGTAATTTATTGAAAAGCAAACTTGTTTTTTATTTTCCAGGTGCAACCAAGCCCTCACCATCTGCAAAGTAAAAGCAGCTCTTCCTATTTCCGGGGAAGGTTGAAGGTCACTGAAGATAGGGGTGGGAAGTGAGTGCCTTTGAGAGAGAGTGGGGGAGTGGTACAGGGTGGTTGTAAGGATGCTCTGGTGCCTTCCCAAGTTCCCTTCTTCGGGATCAAGAGCCTCACCCCCTCAGCTGCCAAGGGGCTTGGCCTGCGGCAGCTGCCTTGACCAAGGTCATGTGCCTTGACCAAGCCCGTGCCCAAAGACCAGTTGCCTCAATTTAGGACAGTTCTGACAGGCCCCCAGCTCTAGGGCTCCAGGTGGGGCCAGTTGAGACCTCTATAGTGAGAGCATCACGGCCAGCCTCCCTGTCTGCCCAGACCTCTCTCCTGTGCTCCCTTAGACGTACTGTCCCTGAAAGCACTCCCCAGTGAACTTCCTACAAGCAGCTCTTCCCCTCAGATACGAAGTGCTAGACCCCATTCTAGCTCTGCCAGCCCCTGGGGACGGAGGCCAGCTTCCCTGAGAGAACGGCTGCCTGCCACCTCTCAGGGGAGCGGGCGCAGAGAGGCGATAAACGTCTTCCTCAAGTCTGCGCCTGCACCCTCTGCCTGATCGCCCTCTGGCACACAGGTTAAGTGATACCCACATTAGCTGACAGAGCACGTGACCCCCGTCGGAAGTCACCAGACATCTGTTCTACTGCAAGGCTCTGTGTCCTCCTCTGGGCTCACGCCTGCTGTCTTACGTGTCTTGGAGCACAATCTTTCTGGAGTCCACCATCTTCCCTTGGCACCTAAATCAACTCCCAGGGTTATTGCCAAAATTCAAATAAACAACCCTGACCTCAGCCTGAACTGAAGGGAAAAAAAAGAGATAACCTCAGATAACCTTTTCTCCCCGTTTTAGGCACACAGACCTTTTAGCACATGGCTCAGGAGAATTTCTATCTTAAGCTATTTATATCCCCTACCCACAAGTCTTGAAATGGAACCAGCCAGGAAGGACGTGTCAGGGACAGTCATTTATGTCATGGTGCTAACGTGCTGACGCGGACCTCGTTAGTTGGGGATGACCTGGGTGGCCTAGGCACCGATCAACCAAATGGATGCCAGCCAGTCAGAACACATGCCTGTAAACAAGCTGTGCTGGTTTGTACTGGCAGGGTTCTGCCTTGCAGAAACCTGCAACGCTAACTCCCCATAAAACATCCACGATAAACGCTGTCTTAGTTGGACTCCCCCAAAAACAAAGTCTGAGGGAAGGATGCAAGTGCAGACAATCTATCTGGGAGGTGACCCCAGGAAACAGAAGTGAGGGAGTGGGGAGAATGAGACAGGGAGGGAGACAAGCCAACACAGGGTATTAATGAGCCGGTTGCCACTGTGGGCAACTGAGGCTCAGCCTTCTGGGACCTTCTGAAGAGCCAGGGAGAAAGCACATCAGAAGTGTTGCCCCAGAGGATGGAGGCTGCAGCATTTACCCATTGATCCCCATCCTCTGTTAGATGAACATTGCTCCAGGGTTGTTAATTCCCTTGCACTTTCAAGTTACCTGAATTTCCGGTGTCTCAGAGAAAGCAGAGAGCTTCATGCTTTAGGATGGATGCTGGCAAAGTGTACCGAACTGACTACCAAAGGGGCACTGAAATCAGGTGAGCTGACAGGGTGTGACATAGGACATCACAAACATCTTAATAAAAATATAAAGGAAGTGTACCACGATGGGGGCCCACAACCCCTTAAGTCTTAAATGATGGTAAAGGACAGATGTTTTTCATCTGCCCAACATCCCTTCCTTTGGGAGACCACCTTTCTCCTCATTTCATTGTGACTGTGTTTGTTCTGTGTGGTGTGCAGAATTACAGGGCCCCAAAGATACCCACGTTACAACCCCTGGAATCTGTAAATATGTTAGATTACGCGGCAAAGGGGAATTAAGTTTGTAGAAGGAATTAAGAACGCTAATCAACTGACCTTGACATGGGAGATTATCCTGGGTTATCTGGCGGACCCAATGTAATCACAAGGGTCTTTATTATTGGAGGAGAGAGATGGAAAAATGTGAACCAGAAAGGAGACACGGCCAGGATGTTACTGGCTTTGAAACTGGAGGAATCGGGCGGGAGCCAAGATGTGCACATGGACTCCAAAAAGTGAAAATGGAGTCTCCTCTAGAGCCTGAGAAAGGAAGGCAGCCTGGCCAACATGCTAATTTTAGCCCAGTGATTCCCATTTTAGGCTTTTGACCTCCAGGACCATAAGAAAATAAATCTGTGTTATTTCAAGTCACAAAGTTTGTGGTAAATTGTTACAGCAGGGATCAAAAACTAATACACTCCGTATGCTTTGATAAGGCTAACTGGGCCAATTCCTCACCTCATTCACTAGTAGAATCATGACCCAGCATCCACCGCCTGGTCCACAGTGATTTATTCAGGAACAAGCATGTAACCCAGGCAGGACCAGACCTTCCCCAGTCCTAATGGGAAAGACACATCCTCTTTAACTGGGTTACATTATGGTCTTTATTGTTCTTCTACACGCAAGGATCCTTGTGATTACATCAGTCCCACCAAGATCACAGCAAAAGAAGGAAAAGCCGGGAAGGATGGCTGTCTGTGGGAAGCTTTCCAAAGTCTAGCCAGGAAATGACACGCTTCACATCCACTGATCTTCCTTTAACCAGAACACAGTTCCCAGGCTCTGCCCAACTGCAAGGGAGGTTGGGGAAAGTGGTCTCCGGGTCCCGGGGGGAGGAGGAAAAGGATTTCAAGAACAGTTAGGCATCTCTGCCTCATAGGCTTGGCTGTCAAGACCCTTCGTTTTTAATCCAACTGGAATTTATATTCATGCTAATAGAGTCACCATGAACATAACCACTTATTTAAATAAGCCTGCTCAAATTCTGCTTTCCTGGAAAGAACCCATGGTGACCACCTTCTCTTGGGCTCCTCAACCTAGAATATTGTGTATCAATACTTTTTCTGCAGTGTTTGTCAAGGTGAAAGAGAGAAGGGCAGATGCTGAGGGTAAAGGGGGTGCTATCAGAATTTTTCCACCCACACAGTGTGCTCCCCTGCAGATTGTGTACCTGCTGCCAAGGAAGCCTGGCTCTGGCTCAGTGAGGCTCAGTGCCAGAGTCAACCACAGCCAGTCCAGGGGGGTTGGGGGTGTGGGTGGGGGTGGAGGAGAAGGACAGAGGTATACATTTATCACCGCAGCATGCACATCTGGTCAAAACCCTTGCTGGTAGGAATTTATTATTAGATAAATGCATATAATACTACATGTCAGACCATGACCCCTAGACTACAGCCACATTCAATAAACTCAACTTTAACTGCAACTAAAGGTGTCAGATTACCACCTCCTCCTCTTTATTTTTCCACATGGACCCATTGGCAGCCTGGTGGACCTCTTTCTTAGAATGTTTTTGAATTCATAAAATAAAATATGTAAGGATTCAAAAGAAACCAATTATGTTGAAATGCTTAATCAAAATATTTAAAAATTAACAAAGGTTTGACACATATGCCTCTTTATTAATGCACTAAATATCAAAATCTAACTGCAGGTCTAAAACCCAAGATTTTGAAGGAGTGATGAGTCTGCAATCTGGAAATATCTGTGTACTTTAGTAATGACAAGGTGACAAGTCCTGCCGATAGCACTGTGTTTTGTTACCTGCATTCATCATTGAAAGAAAGGGTCAATTTTAGTTAGAAGTTAGTGCGAATAGAGATAATTTTTTTCCTGTCCAAGTTTATCGACCTCCCAAATTTTACCTACAGACTCCTTAGAAACCATGGACCCCCAGATTCAAAAGTCTTCGATTATGTTTCCACACTCCCCGCAATAAGTCACATTTTTAAACACAGACTACAAAGGTGACTCATACCTGCTACCCAGCTTTCTGTTCAGATGCCCCCACTGCCCCCGCCCATTCCCGGTGCGTTTTCCTCTTAGACACAGCCAGCCAATCATCATTCACCACATGCGACACAATGCTAGCGTTTGTCATCACTGAGGGCTGACTGGTCACCAACCTCTTTTGTTTTAATTCTTCTTTCTTTCAATTTTTTATTGCAATAAATTACATGTACCATAAAAATTACCATCTTAACCATTTTCAAGCATATGGTTCAGTGGTATTAAATACATTTATATCATTGTGCAACCATCAACAATCATGAATTTCCATAGTTTTTTTCACCTTGAAACTCTGTGCCTATTAAACCCTAACTCTCCATTCCCCCTTCCCCCAACCCCTAGCAATCAGCATTCTACTTTCTGTTGCTATGATTTTGACTCTCCCAGGTACCTCATATAAGTAAAACTGTACAGTATTTGTCCTTTTGTGACTGGTTTACTTCACTTGGAATAATGTCCTCAAGGTTTGTTCATGTTGTACCATGTGTCCAAGTTTCCTTCCTTTTTAAGGCTGAATAATATTCCATTGTATGTGCATACCACAGTTTCCTTATCCATTCATCTGCTGATGGACCATCAGATTGCTTTCATCTCTTGGCTATTGTGAATAATACTGATATGGCCTGGGTGTACAAATACCTCTTTCAAACTCTGCTTTCTTTAGGGGCATACACCCAGAAGTGGAAATGCTGGATCATATGGTGATTCTATGTTCAATTTTTTGAGAAATTGCAATATTATTTTTCACAGTGTCTCTGCCGTTTTACATTTCCACCAACAGTGCATAGAGTTCCAATTTCTCCACATCCTCGCCAAACCTTGTTATGTTCTGTTTTTGTTTTTTGGTTTTCATAATAACTACCCTAAATGGGTGGGAGGTGGTCTCTCTTTGTGGTTTTGATTTGCATTTCCCTAATGATTTGCAACGTTGAGCATCTTTGCATGTGCTTATTGGCCATCCACATTTCTTCTCTGAGAAATATCTATTCAAGTCCTTTGCCCACTTTGAATTGGATTGTTTATTTGTTGCTGAAGTTTAGGAATTCTCTATGTATTCTGGATATTAACCCTTTATAAGATCTATGGTTTGCACATATTTTCTTCCGTTCTGTAGGCTGCCTTTTCAGTCTGTTTATATGTTCTTTTATGCAGACAGGCTCTTAATTTTTATGGAGTCCAATTTATCCATTTTTGCTTATGCTGCCTGTGCCTTTCAGATCATACCTAACAAATTATTGCCAAATCCAATGTTGTGAAGATTTTGCCCTATGTTTTCTTTGAAGAGTTTTATAGTTTTAGCTCTTCCATTTAGATCTTTGATCCATTTTGAGTTAATTTTTGTGTATGGTGTTAGGTAAGGGTCCACCATACTCTTTTAAACCATTATCTAATGTAGTCCTTGTGACAACCCAAGGAGGTGGGTAATATATGTACGCATTGTATGGCCACCAAGAAGAGCAGTGAAGTCACCTGCCCAAGGAGACACAGCTAGTAAGGAGGTGGACTCAAGATTCAAACCCCTGTTTGTCTGACTCCCAACCCGACTCCGCTGAACACTTTACAACAATCTTTTGCTTGTGTTTTGTGCCTCTGTGTGCATAACCTATTTCCCTCTGCCTGGAACACTTTCTCTGGTCTTTGCCGGGTAAACCCTCCCCCTTTGTAGCAGATGTCACAGGTGTCTTCTTGGTCCCCACTGGGTCAGGTCATGCCAGCCAGATTTCCAGCTGCCAGCACCTGCAACTTTTTGCCTGAGAGTTTTCGAAAGTCGCTGGTGCCTGCTCCTGCAGATACACCTGGCAGATCGGAAGTGCTGGGGAACTGGTGCCCCCCAGGAGAAGCTCCCCAACAACAATTTTATGTTCTCAGGAGTCCACACTGGGGGCTGGGCTCAGCTCAATATTTCTTTTGTTGACGTCCCCCAGTGGAACCCAGCCTCCGTTGCCTATAGCAGGAAGCCACGCTTGAAAGCTTTTCTCTCTTCCTTCTCACCTTCCTCTCTTCCTCATTTGGGCTTTCTGTGATCAATCCCCAAAGAAAGGGCTTGAACCCAAGTCTTTATTGCATGGCAGTTACTGTCACAAATATAACATTTTCCTTTTTATTGTTACTTCCTGGGGTTGTCTGCTTAGGGTGTTTCATCCTGGTCTCAATCCATCTGTCTGTATGTTACTTTTGCAAAATGTGTTCTGCTATTATTAAAAATACGAGGGAGGAAGGTATAGCTTAGTGGCAGAGTACTTGTTTAGCATGCATGAAGTCTTGGGTTCAATCTCCAGTACCTCCAATCAAATAAATAATAAACAAACAAACCTAATTACCTCCCCTACTAAAAAAATTTAAAAATAGAAAAAAAGAAATGCCAAAAACAATATTGTGAAGACCACAGTGTATCATAAATGTTTACACTTGCTTAGTTATTAAAAATACAACCAGACCCCACTTCTGCTTCACTGGATGGTCCACATTCAAGGTCTTCTTATGATCAGAAATCAATCTTTTTAACTAAATTTGTCCTGCTTCAGCCCTTTGTTGCCTCTCTGGGGAAAAATTATCCAATAATCTAGATAGATTTCATGCTGGGGCTATAGAATTTTATTTCCTCATTTTCTCTACTACATTCTGTAACTTCCTTTTTTTTTCCCCCCAAACTCCTGGTCTGAACTCAAAAGCACTGGTTGGCAACCAATTTCCGTTTCTTGACAAAGAAAGTCTTGTTTACATTCAGAGTTTCCTATTCTGTTACATAAGGGTCCAACAGTCATTTCCTCCTTATGCTGTACAAGCAGTTTATATCAAGCTGCGTTTACACACAGCAACAGAACAATTGCAGAAATCTTAGGATCAGAGTCCTTCTGCACAGCCAGAGCCTAAACACAGAATGTTCTCAGTTATATGTGAAATCTAACGAACAAAAACCAGACTTAAAGAAAAAGAGATAAGATTTGTGGTTACCAGAGGTGGGGATGGGGGAAGTGGAAGAAGGTGGTCAAAAAATACAAATTTCCAGTTATAAGCATTAGGGATGTAATGTACAAAATGGTGATGATAACTAACACTGCTGTCTGGTATATATGAAAGTTGTCAAAAGAATACATTCTGAGTTCACATCACAAGGAAAAAAACCATTTTTTTTTCTTTTCACTTCTCCTTTTTTTGTGTCTCTATAAGATGATGGAGGATACCAAAACTTATGTGGTAATCATTTCACAATATATGTAAGTCAATCATCAGACCTTAGCATCTTAAACTTACCCAGTGCTGTATGTCAATTACATCTCAATAAAGCTGGGGGGGGGGGAAGCATGTCAGGTTTTGAGGGCCCACAATTTACCCTCTATTTTCAAAGAAAATAATCTTGAGTGGTGGAGTTATCTGTAATGAAGTTGTTTTTTCTGTTTAATTTTCTGTATTTTCCAAAATTTTGTAATGGTCATGTTTTACCATCAGCACCTTCGGAAAACCTCTTTTGGGTTAACAGATCACCTCCAGGAAACTAATTGTGAGAGGCTGCACATGAATTCATGGCATCCAATAAGATCCATGTCAACCAGGATTCTTTGGTTGCAAGTAAAAAACCCCGACTCTAATCATGGTAGACACCAAAGGGGGCTGGGAAATGTTACGTCCTTGTGTAAGCAGAAAGCACAGGGTGCCGACTTTCTGCAATTCATCCACACAGAGTGACCATTAGTAGTACTAATACGTCCTTCATGATAATTGTTTTGTCCTGACTTCACTGTCACTCTTGGAAATGACAAGGCATAGGGATGTAAAGAGTGCTCTTGCACAGGGAAATGCAAATTAAATCAGCAATGAGCTCTGATTTCAGAGCCATTAGACGGGCAAAGTTTTCAAGTCTGATAATGTCAACTGTGGTCAGAGTGGAAAATCAGGAACTGGGCTTTTACACTCGGCCTGTGGGAGTGAAAAACTGGAATAATTGCAATAGGGAGGAACTTTGCAAAACTTAGTAAAAATTAATGTGGGCATAATGGTAACTCAACAGATATACTTTTACACAGATATGACCAAACGAGTTTCCTGTACATGAAACAGCAGGACCCTGGTACAAATCCTTTTCTTTTCCCCTGTTTCTTGTTTGTTACAAAATCAAGTGGCTTTGGTTATTCCAACTGCCTCCCAGGGACGGGGGTGGGGGGGTGCGAGGAGGGGGGACATTGTGCAGTAATTCACAGAATGTTGTACTTTCATCTGGGATGAAGTGGAAATATCACAGCATTGCTCTGAGACATGAGAAGTCAGATTCATGCGGTAGATGACTCCAAAGCTTATGCTGCTGAAGTCATGTGGAGAGTCTCCAACTGGTTCTCCAATCTGTTTTCCTGGATTCCCTGGAGACTAAGATCTATTTTCTCAGGGATATTGCAGTTCCTTCTCTCCCTGTTGTTTATAGTTCTAGGAGCCAATTTACTTTTTTGACTTATACTTTGTTGTATTCCTCTTCTTTGTAAAACTGCCGTGAAGACTCTTCTAAAACCCCCTGAGAATTGGTATGATCACGTTCGTTCCTTCTATCAGAAGAATCCCTGGACAATGCCCCAATTCAGCGGGAAGCAGCCAGAGGAGATGGGCACCCATTTCCCTATTTCCATGGAAATGGAAGGAATGAACCAATAGCAGGGATTTGAAAGAGCAGAAAACTAACAAGATGGCTATTGAGTTGTTCAAGCCTGTGCTCCTAGCTAAACTGATCTTATGACTAACACGCTCCTCACCCCACCCCCCACGCAGTCTTTTCTTAGAAGAATTTATCCTTTTACTCAAGAGGTCTGTGCGGTGCCAACTGGTGCCAGATGAGGCCCTGCAACCCTTGAAGGTCCAGCCCTTAGGAATCCATCTGCTCCTCTTTGGAAGATAAAGTACCTCCTTTCCTGACATGTGTTTGCCCTAGCAAAACCTACCAAAATTAACTGCCCTGGGTAATGTCTAAACACACAGTGAGAAACTCCAGACCAATTGGTCTATCTCAACCCTGTGTCTCCATCTTATTGGAGTCATAAATCCCCCTGCCTTGCCATATACCAAAGCCCTTCCCTCGCTTACAGCCAGTCAAAAATCTGTTCCCCTGTCCCTCTTGTGTTCACAGCCCGTCCTCAGTAAGAGACCCTGCACATTCACCCCAGTGCTCACACAGGCATCTCTTGTCTGTGGCCCACTGTTGCCTAGAGCAGCTGTTAAAATTTCCTTTGTCTCTTAAAATTTTCTTTGTCCCTGGTAAATTCTTTTACTGCCCATGACACCAGCCCACCATGTCCCACAGTCTTGAAAGAAGGTCATGGACTGAATCTTGACAATATGGGCAGACCCTCCTGAATTCCTCCATAACAGCAGCAAGTTCTTCTCAGGATGAAATGAATGTAGCCCCTGCTCACACCCCGACTGTTATACCCTCCTGTTCCCATTTTTCTATAAAACCCAGGGCCCTTACCCCGAGGGGGGCTCACAGTCTTTACAGCATTAGCCTGCTGTGACTCGCTTTGCCCGGCAAAGCAATAAAGCGACTCTTTTCTAATTCTCCCAGAACTTTGTCTCCGACTTTCAATTTAGCTGTCGGGGCACAGAGGCAGGTTTTTCAGCAACACACATTTGGGGCAGGCCATGTGGACACCAGCCTGTTCGTTATAGCATCGCTTGTGACAGTAAAATTATGGAATACTGTAAAGCAGTTAAAATGAATGTATAGATGAGAGCTCCACTTTTTTTCATTGTGGATGGACATCAAAAACATGATGGTGAATGAAAAAAGCAAGCTGCAAAAGCTGTAAAAGTATGATACTATTTAAGTAAACTTGTAAAGTATACAAACAGTTTTGTTTTGTTGTGGACACATACTCCCTGAAACAGAGCGGGGTTCTGTGGGATCCTCCCTGGTACAGACCCTTTTCGTGTCCCTTGTTTCTTGTTTGTAGGAAATAGGTTTCATTCAGCTTCCTTGACCTTCCCTGAGTTCAAAGGGGCAGATTCAAACTAATCAGAGAAGGGAGAGAGAACAGAGACAAGGGAGGAACCATCAAGAAACAATAGTGCAGCCTTGGGGCAGGTCCTGGTTCCTCCTCAAGGGATACACATAACCGTATCATTGAGTTCTTCTGCAAGAACTGCAGTCCCCGCCCAGGTGGAGGATGGCAACTTCAGGCTGAGCACAAGATTCTTGGAACACCGCCCTGTTACCTCACCACCAGCCAATCAGAAGAAAGCCACACACCCAGAGCCCTGACCTCCAATTTTGCCTATGAAAACTTTTCCCTGAAAACCATCTGGGAGTTCGGGAGGTGAGTGGGTTTGATGGTGAACTAACTGTTCTCCTTGCTTGGACCCTGCAGTAAACATTTCTCTGCTCCAAACTCCAGTGTTTCAGTTTGTCTGGCCTCACTGTGGGTTGGGCACACAAATTTTGGTTTGGTAACATCTCCAGTTGTTAGATCCACCATTCTGTCTCCTCCACCACACTCAGGCCCTGGGAGGCCTTAGGGACGTCACCCACGAGCCCCCTTTTCTCTGGCTTTAGTTGAGTTCATCCAATGGGGGGGGGGGCACCAGTAGGAATCTGAGGGGAGGAGGAAGGGAGGCTGGGTATTAACTCTAACCTCTGCTTTGCCCACTCCCTCCCTGCCGGGTAGGCTACAGATCTGCAGGGGCCGTGTTTATTCACTGAAGAGTACGCTCCTGTGGCCCCATCCTTTGGCAGCAGTTCTTTCTCGCCCTGTAGCAGGAACCTGTCTTTGTTCCTTGAAGCCTAGGCGAGACCATGACTCCCTTGAGTTGCTATCGCCAAAGGGCTTCACCGTCCTTTGCTGAGTTCCCTTACCACTGCCGACACATTTGCAAATAGAACTTACCTCAATCTGCCCAGTTGCAAGTACCTGCCGAGATTCTGAATGATGCACATGTGTTATGTGGGGAGATTTAAAACTATGCCTGGAAATGTTATACACTCAGCTCAGAAGGCTGGTGATCCCTTCAAAAGGAAGTGGAATTGAGGGTGGGGAGGAGGAGAGGGGAAAGGTTTAGCTGTATTTGAAGGTTTTTTTTTTTTTAAATAAATTTAAAGAAATCACATCCGAAGCTATTACATAAAAATATTTAATTCAGTTAAATCTGGGAGGTTAACACATGGATGTTATAGAGTGTTTTGATTAAAATCTTTCTGAAAACATTTTCTTTTAATAAGGAGCTTTAGAGAGTGAAATGCTTCCTCATTCAGGATGACGCAAGAGTGTCACAGGAGGCCCAAGGTTCATGGCGTCCTCACCCTGGATACTCTTCTCACCAGTATGTCTTCCAAAGACACAAGATAAATCCTGCACAATTGGATGTGACCATTCCATCTTCTTTGCTTGGAGAGTGTGGAAAAGTGTAGAATTGCAATTAGAGCTATGATACCTGATGAAAGCGAGGTAAAATTGGCCTCCAGTCAAGTCTAGAAGCCATCACGGTAGGTGACAGCCATGACTGCCAACCGAACAGATCATTTGTACCTTCCTATTTCTACAAATCATTGTTAACCAAGGCCTCAGCGCATTTGTTTTCATATTGCTAAGGAAGTTACTTGTGTAGCCAGAATAGCCACAGAACAGCATTGGGAACTGCACAGTTGTTTGACTTCCTTGAGTGAAACATTTGTAACTCAAAAACTTAGAGCTTAGAGTCAAAGCCTGTATTGCCTTGCCTTAGACACTGCTCTGAGTGTGTGTGTGTGTTCATGTGCAAAGTTGTGGTTTTAAGATTTTAAAATACTTGCATTGCTTTTTGAAAATTGAAGTATAGTCAGTTTACAATGTGTCAATTTCTGTTTCAATTTTACATATACATACATATATTCGTTTTCATATTCTTTTTCATTATAGATTACTATAAGGTATTGAATATAGTTTCCTGTGCTAGACAGTAAAAGCTGGTTGTTTATCTAATTTATATATACTAGTTAATATTTGCAAATCTCAAACTCTCAATTTATCTCTTCCCACCCCCCTGTTCTCCTGGTAACCATAAGACTGTCTATTGCGTCTATGAGTCTGTTTCTATTTTGTAGATAGGTTCATTAGTGTCTTCTTTTTTCTTTTTTTAGACTCCACATATGAGTGATCTCATATGGTATTTTTCTTTCTCTTTCTGGCTTACTTCACTTAGAATGATGGTCTCCAGTTCCATCCATGTTGCTGCAAATGGCATTATTTGATTCTTTTTTATGGTTGAGTAGTTTTATTGCTTCTTAGAGTATTTGCACAATGTACCTTTATTGCTGTGAATAAGTAAACACTATGAAGTGTAAAGTTGACAGAGTAAGTCCTGTGGCTGTCTCAGTCTCACCCAAGCCCCTCCTTTTGCCAGAAACAGACACTGCGATTCAATGTGGTGTTTTTCCTCCTAGACTGTTTTCTATGCATGTAGAGGCATGTGCATATAAAAATATTATCTTTAATATTAAAGTTTTGAAATCATTCTTGATGTTTTACCACTTGTTTTTCCCATCGAGTATTTGAGCGCTAGGAGTATTGATAGATTTCTATGAGACAGGTACAGTTCAAAATTCTCCACATGCATCGATCTGCTTAATCCCCCAACCTCCCCGCTCAAAACCCTTAGGAAGCACATACTATTACTTTTCCCATTTTACAGGTGGGAAAGTGGAAGGATAGAATGCTTCACTGAGCGTAGACAGGCAGGAAGTGTCAGCACCACAATTTGAACCCAGACAGGCTGGTGTTAGGGCCTTTTCACGGGTTGCCCCCGTGCTATATTGCCCTCATCTTTAAGATCGTGTCCTGTCACTACATATAAGTCTTCCTAAAACTTGTTGGCTGCTGCATGGTTTTCAGTAGCATGGAGGAATCATAGTTTACAAAACCATTCTCACGTGCTGGACATTTGTATTGTTTCACATTGTTTTGTGACTCATGCCTCGTCTTGAACATTCCCTTTGTGCACATGGGTAACTATTTCTCCTGGCTGGGTACCTAAAATCAGAATTCAGGGTCTGCACACTTAAAATGTTGACATAAAACACTAAGTTCTCTTCAGGAAGAGAATTTTCAATAGAACATCTCCTCATAGACACTGGGTACTATTAGCCTTTTAAATTTTCTAAGAGAATCCACATTCTCATAAACTCTAGATATTACCAAATTTTAAAATATATTTTAAATTGATAGGCAAAAATGACATTTCTTGCTGGTTGTAACATCTATATCCTTGGTTTGTAGTGAGATTGAGATTTTCATATTTGTTTATTTGAAAATTTTGATTTCGACTTCCATACATTGCTGTTATCTGTTGTCCAATTTTTATTGGATTCTCTTTTTCTTTTTGATTTGTGTAGTGTATATGTATATAATTTTAAAATTCTTTTTTGGATATGCATATTCAAATATATTCTCTCAGGCTAGCCCTTGTCTTTTAAATTCATTTTTGGCGTCTTCTGTCTCAAGAAGTATTTAATATTTATAAAGACAAGTTCATTGGTCTTCTTTTTGGTTTCTCAGTTTGAGTCTTTCTCACTTTCTCACCTTTAGAAAAAAATACATAAACATATAATACAGGCTTATTATAGAAAATATAGGCACTGCAGATAAAAATGAAAAGTTAAAATCAAGTATAATTCTATCCCCCAGATACAAACAAAAAACTGCCAATGTCTTGTGTATTTCCTTTTAATATTTTAAATATAAGAACAGATAAGAGGATATTTTGTGGTTGACTTTATTCCTTTGATAACTATGTAAGTTTAAAAAGGTAAAACTCTAAACATTCTTAGAAACAATGAACAGTACATATATGTAAATTTTAAAAATATGTGCCATATATTGTGTATATGTATTTACATGCAATATATTGTATATGTGCAGTCAGATTGCAACAATTCTACTTAATAAAACTGAAAAATGAAAAAAAATAAATATTAAAAAAATTTTAAAGAAAGAATAGATAAGAGGGAGGTTATAGCTCAGTGGTAAGAGTGTGTGCTTAGCATGCTTGAGGTCTTGGGTTCAATCCCCAGGACCTCCATTAGATAAATAAATAAACCTAATTTTCTCCTCCTAAAAATAAAAATAATAAAAATTTTAAAACACTTTTTAATGAAAAAAAAAAAAAGAACAGATATAGTTACACTATTAAAAGAAGAAGAAGAAAAAGAAAAATCTGGGTCATGTTTTTTAAGAAGTTTCTGACGTAAGCATTTTTAATGGCTAGTGAACTGTTTTAAGACACTTTCGAGACCATGTAGTTATTATTATACACCAAGGAAAGCTCTCCATCCTTACAATCTGGGCGGGAGAAATGCAGAGGGGACATTTCCAAGCTGCTAGCAAAATTAACCTCTTTTATTTCAAGGTGAGGGGAGGCTATCCAAACCAGTATAGGCAGTGCCATTTGTTGGGGAGAGGTGTCTGCCCCACAAGGACCCTCTGCCCCTTGTGTTGTAAATGGGTAGCCAAGGCCTTCAGGATCCAGCCCTTCCTCCCTCCATCACAGGCCCCATCTGAGCACTTGAGCCCCAGTGTCACCCGGAACTTTGTCTGAGCCCCAGATTCTCACGGGTCTCATTTACTGTCTTGGTGGAGCAAGGCACGAAAGAGGCTGAGCACAAAGTTCCCATTGTTTTCAAAGGAGACTTTGCACTCACTGAGCTCCTGAGGCTGTGAGAAAAATCTATGACTTTCAGCCTCTCAAGTTAAAGATAGGGGGCATTTTTTAGTTTAAAAATTGCATTTTAGGAGTATTGTTTTACTCTCATGTCCAGTTCTGACATAAACATCATTATAACAATGTAAAGGGGAGAAAACAATCATTCATCAATTCACAACCACCTGTTTTCATTTTCAGTGCCTTCCCACAAAAGCAGTATGTTTAAAAGAAAAATTCAATTTTTCCCTTCTAACTTCAAATCACTCAGAGTACAGGACAGATTCTCTGCCTGTCCTGTGTCCATTTCTATTACACGTGATCTCTCTCTGGCTGGTAAGTCCCTCACAGTTTAACTCATGTATATTGTCAATTCATTGGAAACTCTAAGTTAGAGAGGTATTGAAATTTCCACTTTCTTCAATCACATTTTCAACCATGCTCTTTTGAGTCTCCCTTCCCATTCTTGGTATCTACAGCAGATGCCATCAGTGACTTGACCAGATGGCTCTCACCATTCACACCTAGTGTTTCTTGATGCAAGCACTTGGATTTTCCACCTGAGCTAACTCTAAGGAGGGCAAGGAATTAACACCTCTGGGAGGACCCCTCAACCAGTGACTGGTGAGAGCTGGAGAGTAAGTACCCCAGCTCCCTCACCCCTCATGTAGGGCAACTCTGAGTTGTGCTCCCAGAGGTCCTTGTGGAGTCGAGGCCCAGTTGTCCATTCTTTACTAACATATCCATGGCTCCCTTCCTTTCCCTATGTTGCTTCCCTCCTCCCCTACAGGTGCTTCCTGGATCATCTCCCAAATAAAATACTTGCAGACACATCCTTGTCATCTGGTCTGCTTCTATGGGAAGCCTGCAGCAATCTCACACAAACCATTCCCAATTTCTGGCTGTAGCTAGTGGGACCCAAGCCAGGCACCTGCCTGGGCTGATCACATTCTTTCTCCCTGGAATCTTGTACTGGAAGAGAGAGAATGCTGACTGTTGTCTGCAGGAGGTTGGAGGCTCTTGCAAGTGAACTAGGGAGCTTTGTGGGGTTCTAGTGTTCTAATGGGTAAGAGAAGCAAAGAAAGTCAGTCTGCAGGGGAGAGAGGGATGGAGAGAGGAAGGGAGATAGATGGAGGGAGAGAGAGAGAGAGAGGATGGACAAGAGAATCAGAAGTGGGAGATAGCTTCCTGTTTCAGGCTCACCAGGCTCAAATCAAGCTATCAACAGGGTTGCATTACCTTCTGAGGCTTTAGGGAGAAATCTGTTTCTTTGCTCATCCAGTTTGTTGGCAGAATTCAGGCCCTTGCATATGTGGGATTGAGGTCCTCTTTTTCTTTCTTGTCTGTTAGTGAGGGCTGTTCCTACATTCCTTGGCTCATAGACCCCTTTCTCTACATTCAAAGCCAGAGATGATGGGCCAAGTCCCTTTCATACTTCAAATCTCTCCTGTCTCTTCTTCCATAGCATCTCTCTGACCAACTCTTCTGCCTTCTTCTTCCACTTTTAAGGGTCATGTGACTACATTGGACCCACCCAAACACTCCAGGATAATCTCTGTATGCAAAGGTCCATAAACTTAATTCTATCCACAGAGTCCCTTTTAACGTAGGTCTGTAACATGCACAGACCTAACATCAGGGATTAGAGATCGACATTTCTGGAGGGGGCATCATTTCCTTTACCACAGTGACCCCAGAAGAGAGTGTCAGAAGAACCACCCAGCTGAGCCCAACTCAGAGGCTGACCCACAGAATCATCAACAAGTAAAATGGGTAGTTTTTGCTAATGGAGCAATAATGAACTGACACATCCTATCCACAGTAATATCAAGTCACAAGCAGCCAAAAGAAAATGTCTTTGCAACATGTACTCAGAATTCCAAAGGGGTCCCTCAAGCCTTAAAAACTCTTAGAGACAAAGTTCTCAGGGCTCGGATCCCTGGCACAAGCTTCTTGCTGCTAAGCGGCTTCCCAAAATGGAAAATGGGTGATAAGACTTGGGAGTCCAATGGACTCTCAAAGGACATTATCAGTAAAATCTACAAGTTGGACCCAGGGGGTCATTAAATGTCTGCCTGTGCTCCATGCTTTCCTGATTATCTCACTCCTGGCTTCCTGGTGAAAATCAGTAGCGCTGCCAGATGGGTCCTTTCTGGGCTGCCACAGGTCCTGGAAAGGGTGGGACACATTGCACTTCATCATACAGCATCAGTTGAGAAAAAAAGTTTTATTGTGAAAAGGCAAAAGCCACAAGATCAGGGTGAGAAAGACAGATGCACAGTCTTCAGTTTCTCATCAAATCAAGGAGCAATCTGCCAGAGCCAGGACAGCTGCTGGACATAGCATGGGCCCCTTCCAGTGAAAGGACAGTGTCCAGGCTCTGCTGCTCATTGGAATGAGATATTTGGCCAGGGGAGGAGAATGCAATAACCCTCATACTACAAGGCCCCCAACTGCCCAAGCTGCAAAGTACTTGGCATTCCCAGACAATTTCATTCAACAGCTGACATCTCAAATCCAAGCCATTTGGCACTAGCCTGTGCCGTAGGCAGGAGGGAAGTTTTTCCACTAGAATAGAACCCACAGCATGTCCACCAATGCCCTGGCCCTGGTCATACCTTCCTTGAGATATGAAAGGAGGTGGGACTGCCTACTTCTCTGTTTACTAGTTTTCCCTTTCCCTGATACAGCTGCTTCCTTAACTGATTAGATTCTGCCCCCAGTTCTGATTCACGGTCAGGGAGGTGATGGTGGGAGGCACACCGCCAACAAGCAAAGCTCCAGACATGAGCTGGGTCTCCTACAATTCAACTCAATTCTGACAGGTAAGGGTTCAGTCCTACAAAACTGTCTTTCCTCCCCAACTTCAGACACCCATCGCAAGCCCAGGTAACTACCCACATTTCTAACAGGATATAAATCAGAGGTCCCCAGGATCCCCTCCTCAGGTTTGATTAACTTGCTAGAGCGGCTCACAGAACACAGAGAAATATTTTAATTGCTAGTTACAAGTTTATTATAAAAGGGTATATACCAGTTTACTATAAACTCAAGAACAGCCGTACAGAAGAGATGCATAGGGCAAAGTGTGGGAAAAGGACAGAAAGTTCCATTCCATCTGAAAGTCACATTCCCCAATCTCCATGTGTTCACCCCATTCTTTTGGGTTTCTATAGAGGTTTCATTACACAGACAATCGATTAAATAATTGATTAAATCATTGACCACTGGTGATCAGTTCAGCCTCTATCCTCTCTCTCCTCTCTGGAGGTCAGACTGGATAAAGAAGATGTGGTGTAGACATAGAATACAAACTTGTAGTTGCCAAGGGGGCAGGGGGTGGGAAGGGACAGACTGGGATTTCAAAATGTAGAATAGATAAACAAGATTATACTGTATAGCACAGGGAAATATATACAAGATCTTGTGGTAGCTCACAGTGAAAATAAATGTGACAATGAACAGGGAAATATATACAAGATCTTGTGGTAGCTCACAGTGAAAATAAATGTGACAATGAATATACGTATGTTCATGTATAACTGAAAAATTGTTCTCTATGCTGGAATTTGACACAACATTGTAAAATGACTATCACTCAATAAAAAAATTTAAAAAAGAAGAAGAAGATGTGGTGAATATATATAATGGAACACTACTCAGCCATTAAAAAAGAATGAAATAATGCCACTCACATCAACATTGATGGACCCAGAGATCATCATACTAAGTGAAGTCAGAAAGTGAAAAACAAATACCATATTACATCACTTACATGTGATATCTAAAAAAATGACATAAATTATCTTATTTACAAAACAGAAACATACTCACAGACACAGAAAACAAAAAAATGGTTTCTGGGAAGGGGAATGGTTAAATTCAGAGTTGGGGATTTGCAGATACTAATTACTATGTATAAAGTAGATAAGGTGGGGAGGGTATAGCTCAATGGTAGACTATTTGCTTAGCATGCACAATGTCCTGGGTTCAATCCCCAGTATCTCCATTAAAAAAAATTAAAATAGATAAACAGCAAGGTCCTACTGTATATAGCACAAGGAACTATATTCAGTATCTTGTAATAACCTGTAATAAATGAAAAAGAATATGAAGAGGAATATACATGTATAACTGAATCACTGTGCTGTACACCAGAAGCTAATGCAACTCCACTTCAATCTGAAAAAGTAAAAATAAAAATCTCTCTCTGTAAAAAAAAAATATATATATATAAATTAAAGTCACCTCATGGAAATAACAAAAGGCACCTTTGCATCTTTTATCATTTAGGAAATTCCAAGGGTTTTAGGAGCTCTGTGCCAGAAATGGAGACGAACACCAAATGTATATTTGTTCTATATCACATTAACTCATTCTGTGTGACACTGTAGAATTGGTCCCTCCTCCTCATATGACAGGTGTCAACCCCAAAGGGTTCCACCCTGGCATGACATTAGCTTTAAACAAATATACAGATTTCCTTGTGTCACTTAAGATCAACTAAATTAGAATTTCCAGGGATGCGCCCGGGAGCTGGGATTTTTTGTGTGCCGTGGGCCTTGTTTCCATCTGGCAAAGCTTACGGACTCCTTCTCGGAATCAAATTTTAAAAGTATAAAATAAAAACCCGACAGTAGTTGATTGAGGCCTGGGATCAGGGAAGGAAACACGTCAGAACATTCGAGGGTGGCAGTGATGTTCTATTCTTTGACTGTGGTGACAGTTAAACTCTTTGTTGAAGGGTGGAGCTACATCGCACAAGAAGAAGGGTGGACTAGGAAGGAGGATATTAGTTCCCCTGAAACCTGAGAGGAACTGTGTACAGATCTGCTGAGATAGGGCCTCTGAAAGGGCTGGCTGCCAAGTGTGCAAAGGGTTGAGGGCCCTGGGTGGTACTCAGGAGCTTTGGCCAAGAGCCCTCACCCCAATGAGGGGAGGAGATGCTGGAGGGGGCAGTGGGACTCCACTTCATCTGGATCAAATGGCAAGATACCTGGATTGAGTAAACTCTGGGTGATGGTATGATCCTAAGGGAGTGAGGAAGAACTCTTCACCAAAAGTCTGGGATTGGATTTCTCCACTACTAAAGCCAGCAGAGGCTGAGCCAGATCTGATTTTGTTTGAGAATTTAAAGGAAGGTGACAGTTCCTGCGTTTGATTCTCATGGAGCAAATTCATACAGATTCATATATATGAGCATAAAATCATATTAAGAGACGGATGTTATATCCATATTAAGGAAAGATGTAATATCCAGAAGAAGGGACAACTAAAGTTGGTTTGGGCACCGATGGAAGCAGTGAGACGACAGTTTGGCAGCAACAGGGCTCCTCACTCCCTTAGGATCTTACCAGGGAGCCCGATGCTTCTTACCCTGCTTTGGTGAGACTCACTTCCTTGGGCTTAGTGACTTTGCAAAGAAACGTACTTCAGTAGTCTGTTGTGTAGGAAATTAAAAGTCAACTTAAGCAACATGTCCCAATTTGCAAGATTTGTGCAAAACAGTTTGCATTTGCCAGACAATTTGTCTTGAACAGTTGCCTTGCCTACGAAAGGCAGCCAGCAGAAGATAACATTGCACCACATCAACGCGAACAAAGGCTATGATCTTATAAACACGTGCCCTAAATACTATATGCAATTCACCCAACCTTGGACTTAGCAGTTGCATGGGTTTGTTTGTTTGTTTGTTTGTTTTTGCTAGATTTTATTATTTATTTGCTTGTTTGTTTAATTTATTGAAGTATTATCAGTTACAATGTGTCAATTTCTGATGTACAGCATAATGTTTCACTCATACGTACATATATTTGTTTTTATATATTTTTTCATTACAGGTTACTATGAGCAATTGCATGTTGATGTAATGATTGAGAGTTTTCAGGTAGGAAAAACCCAACAGATCCAAGGTGTGTTTTTTCAAAGTAAACTGGAAGGATGGGTGATATGTTAACATCAGATTAATATATATTATTTATTGCTTTTATTGCTTCAGTAGAACCATCTCCTTACACATTATCTTGGTTTCATGATAGTTGAGAAAAGCACTTGCATATATAAATACGAAACTGTGATTATATTGGGTGTACAATTTTTTTAATGAATAGAATTTATCTTTTTAGAGCAGTTTCAGGTTCACAGCAGAATTGAGCAGAAGATACAGAGAGTTTGCACATAGCCCTCCCCACCCACATATATATACTTAACGGGAGTATAATTATTGTTGGTCTTTAATGATTGATCAGTATCAGTGGATTAAGAGCTTTTGAGATATCTAAGGCTTGTCCCAGTCCAGGATGAAAAGGGACTTGGAAGAATGTTTCAACCTGCTTCGGCTGCCATAACAAAACACGATAGACTGGGTGGCTTAAACCACAGAAATGCATTTTTCTGTAGTCCTAGAGGCTGGAAGCCTGAGAGCTGGGTACCAGAGGGGTCCAGTTTTAGTGAGGGGTCCCTTCTGGCTTACATGTGTCTGCCTCCTTGCCTCTCCTCAGTGCTTGTATGTGAAGAAAGAGAACGACTTCTCTCTCCCTTCCACTTCTTATAGGGACACCCACTCCATTAGACCAGGACTCCATCCTTATGACCTCATTTAACCTTAGTTTCCTCCTAAAAGCCCCATCTCCGAACACAGTCATGTTAGGAGTTAGGGCTTTAACATAAGGGGTCACAATTCAGTTCATAGCAAAGAGTGAGCAGTCCTACCCTCATCTCAGCATGGAAATTTCAATGTAGCCACCACGGAACCTATAATGCATGAAGCAATAACAATGGGTAAGAAGGTAGCTCAGAAAGACGAGGGCTCAAAAGAGTCTTTCTAAACGGGGGAGGGTATAGCGCAGTGGTAGAGTTCATGCCTAGCATGCGTGAGGTCCTGGGTTCAATTCCCAGTACCTCTGTTAAAAATAAGTAAATAAACTTAATTTAAACATTTAAAAAAAAGATCTTTCTAAATTTGAGACTCTCTTGGGACCTTCAAGCCTACATGCAGATTTTCCAAACCCGGGTATTTCCCAGCTCAATGGCTTCCTATTGCTCTAAAGAAAATGTCCAGACTCTTCACCACTGCCTTCTGACCCCTGACTCAATTCCACCTCCCAGCCTCTTCTCTTGCCACCCACTGAGCTTCCTTCAGTCCCAAGGAACTCCCCTTTGTCTTCAGGCCTGTGCCCAAGCAGTTCCCTCTACCTGGAAGACTTATCTACCCAACATCTCACATCTCATCCTCCTCCCTTCAGTTTGTGCCTGCTGGCTCCTCTCATCCTTGAGGTCTCAGGTCAGAGGACGCTTCCTCAGAAAACCCCTACCAGCGCTGGTTACGTGCATTTTGTTTTCCCTGTAGACCGTGGTAAAGAGAATGGCATTGTGAACCCTCAAGTACCCAACACTGGTCTTCATTTGGTGATGGAATATCATCAAATATTCCACCAGGATTCACATTCCCCCAATCATCGCATAAATAATTTAATAGCTTGTTTGTATGACTCAAGATACGATGTTCACACTTTGCAAAATAATACTTACATTATTTCACTGAAATAGTAGGCATATGTTACTCATCCACTGCCCATCCCTTACTATATTGGTTGAACCACCAAGTGTTATCTACCCCTGCACACACACACCCCCGACCCAGGAAGCCCACCTGGGATGCAAACCTCCAGTTCTCTTTCATGTCTACAGAGCTAACCCCTAACCACAAACTATTACTGACATTGTACCCTCAAAGCTAACTCACCCAAATTTATTGACAGATGGCCCAGATATATCACCAATATGTCATTTTCAGCACAATCTGACCTCATTGTAGGGTTCTTCCAGAGCTGGAAGACTAACAATGTGTTTTAAAGGAAGAGAAGGGAAAGGGTGTGAGATGCTCCAGTTGGCAGCTCTAGGCTCTGCCAGCACCATCTCTGAGGGCATCTCAGGAAGTTTATAATAAGTCAGAGGAAATGTTCATGCACATGCACCCTGTGAGACATACTGTACCAAAAGCTGGATCTAAGTTTAGGTGGATTCCAAGCTCTTTTCCCTCCCCAAATCCTCTAAAAATAGCGTCTCTGTTTCTTAGGAAATCTGTCTTGCTCCTGAACACAAATATTCTTTGATTCAATTCCAGCAGAAAAAAAGGCATTCCTGACTGAAATAAAAAACAGGGCTCTTAGCAAGGGACGTGACTGGGTAAGAGAGTATCTGAATTTGCTTTCCTTGTCTTTTAGAATGTATGTAATGCTCCCTCCCCCCGTTTCTGTATTCTATCTCGAAAACACAGTGGAGAGGGGACTTCGCCTATATATTTGGTGAGTGTAGGAGGAGGCGGGTAACAGGCAGCATATCAAGTCCTGCTTTGTAGCACAGAACATGTTGGAGAGAGAAATGCTGAAACACAGAGAGAATAGGGGAGGATTTATATTTCCATGTTGGCAGTTGATCACACTCAGCCTTATTCAGCGAAGCTGCTTCAGTGCTCGTTGCCATGGGAACCAGACATGATTAAGTAGTTTATTGGATGCAGCTTCTATGGACCAATGTTCTAAAGCTGGGTCAGAGTTTCAGCCTCACTTTAGGTGTATATTCTTCCAATAGGTGTGTTTCTAATTTCACCTCCACTGATCACTTGAAACTGAGATAAAACGGAGATAAAATTCAGGAGGCTAATTTTTGTAGAATTTTGGTAATTTTGTGAGAAATAAAATAATTCAGCATGTTTGCCAGAAGAAGGCCGTAACTGTAAATTTTACGTGTATGTACGCTGAATTTTGCATCACAGTTGTAAAAGGGATCATCTTGCTTTGTGAGATCGCTACGGCATCCCGGATTTGCAGTCTTTTCTCTTTCCTGACTGTGCTGGTTCAGAAAAACATTCATCATGGTGGTGACGTCCTTGTAACCTTTCCAAGTTCTTCACATTCCTCATTTGTTCCAACCGGACAGTTCTCTGGTGAGAGTCTGGCCAGACAGCTTGTCTCCCTAACCACCTAATGAGGTATAGCAGTACCGCTTTCCTCCTTGTGTTCAGCCCCCTCAGTTACTCACATGACACACACGGATAGGCAGCTGACACTTAGGTACTCGGTATTTGGGCTTCTTTCCAGAAACGCTATACAGCGGTCAGCGTGTAGAAATCAGCACACACCGAACAGCAGCCAGATGGGGGCAGAGCCTGCACACCTGGGCTTTGCTACTCAGAAGCTGAGTGGCTTGTTTCCTTTCCCACGACTGCTTCAGGGTTACTGAGACGCGCTGCGCAGATTCCTCTTCGGACCGAAAGGACTTCTTCCCCCAGCTGCTGGGAGTGTTGTCAGCTAACAGCCAGGTCCCTGTCCAGGAACTGCCTTGTCCCGAGAAAAACCGGCTCCCTTTGGGCCATGCTTCCCTCCTGGGCATCCCACAAACAATATCTGGTTCCTGGGGGGAGGGTGTGAAAGCCCAGCCCCCTCACGCCCAGCCGCCTTGCTCCAACTCAGACCCCTCTGAAGGGGCACCCAGATCTCATCGTCCAGCTCCTCCTTCTGCTCAACCCTGCTTCCTTCACTTCCTTTCCAAGGGTGCTGTGCGCTGGGGCACTTCCTGAGAGATGTGCATGGCCATCTTAGAGTCTGCTTCCCTGGGTGAAAATCTGCAACAACTCTGATCTTCCTTTGAGATGTTCCCTCCCCTATTTTTCACAGTGCTGCTTTGGGGTGATTATTATTCCATATCCCCTCAGGTTTAAAGCATTTGGAAAAGTCCATTGGTTCCTCCATCCCCCTCCAACCACATGATTCCTGATTTAGGGCAATGAAACAATGGGAAGAGGTCTGATGAAGACTTCTAAAAATGGTCACAGAAGCTGTGGTATATTTATACAATGGAATACTACTCAGCCATAAACAAGAATAAAATAATGTCATTTGCAGCAACATGGATGGACCTGGAGATTGTCATTCTAAGTGAAGTAAACCAGAAAGAGAAAGAAAAATATCATGATATCACTTATGTGTGGAATCTTAAAAAAAAAATGAACTTATTTATGAAACAGAAACAGACTCACAGACATAAGAAACAAACTTATGGTTACCAGGGGGGGAAGGGTGTGGGAAGGGATAAACTGGGAGTTTGAGATTTGCAGATGCTAACTAATATATACAAAACAGATAAATAACAAGTTCATACAGTATAGTGCAGGGAACTATATTCAATATCTTGTAGTAACTTATGGTGAAAAAGAATATGAAAATAAATATGTGTATGTTCATGTATGACTGAAGCCTTATGTTGCACACCAGAAACTGACACAACATTGTAAAGTGACTATATTTCAATAAAAATATATATATACCAAAAAAAAAGGACTTCTAATAACGAAGCTTTCCTAATTTTCCAAAGGATCTACCAGAAGAGATATTCTCTGTCATCAGATATGAGCAAGGAAGCACGTGGCCTTTGAATTAATTCTTAATATGATGAGAAGCTTGCTGAGATTACAGCCAACATGGGAAAGTGGAGGCAAGAAATAATCACTAACTGAGCCACAGGCTCACACTACACCTGCAACAGTTGCATCTGAAGCCAGCCTACGCCTGGATTTCTCAACCTGTGAACCAATAAATCACACTATTGTTTAAGTTAACTTCAAATGCCCCAACTGTAAAATGGCACTGATGATGTTTGGAGAATAAATTATCAATGTAGCCAGCACATTGGATGTACCCCATGGATGTTAGTGATTCATTCAGCTTCCAAAATCCATGGCTGATTTTCATGATGGAAGACAATGCATTTCTTTTAAGCATTGGTTCCTCAGAGGTACGAAGGTCTTTACTGAACAATATCAGGGACTCTCCTTCATCTGTAATTTGATGTTTGATCCAGAGTGGAGATGTCGAATTTGTAAGCACTGGCAATTTTAAAAACTGAAATCTCATGTGGAAACCATAGATGTGCATATACATAATAATACTTTTTTAAAAATACGGCACTTGCTGTGTGCCAGGTCCCATGCTTGGCACTTTCCTTTTAGGTTCTCTGTGCAGGCTTATGCAGTATATGAATTCACTGAAACTTCCCAACAACCCTGGGATATGCACACTATCATCATCCATTGTATCTTCTGCAAGACCTCTCCAGTGCGTTCACAAGGGTACAGAGGATGGGGGAATTTGATGACTATAACTCTTTATTTTCTCTGAATAATGGGTACTTTGAATGCAGCTTTGGGTCACAAGATTTTTTTTTTTGAAAAGCAGGAAATAGAATATACATAGCATAAATAGTCTAAAGTAATAACTACACACACAGAGATATTCAAAGCTTTAGATGTGTAGCTGAGAGCAATTGTTGAGAAATGAAGCAGCTCTTTCATATTGTACACAGTCCTGGAAAAAAAAAACAATTTGAAAGGGGAAAGGGGAAGGGAAGGCAGATTAAGGAAAGAAATGCATATATAGAAATGTGAGATTTTACATTCATTGGGGAGAGATAACTGCAAATTATAGGGTGAGTTAGGAAAATGTTTTACTCCCCCCTTTTGGGTTTAGATTTGCACTGAGAATTAATGTCTGTCGTTGGAGACTCTGTCTGTGTGTTTATGTGTGTAGAGACTTCAGTTCCTGGATGGGCAACTAGGAAATGAAGAGTTGTATCTGCAACCACACTGGTAGGAAGATGGGAGCTCAAGGTTAGGGCTGAGGGACCCATGTCCATTCTGGACTCTTCAAAGGGACCTGGGATACCAAAACCTCCAAGAACTCATCTGACTCTCATGCCCCTAAGGTTTGAAATCAGCCTCAGGACCATGTACCATTCAGGGAAGAACACTGACAATCATTTTCTAATTAAGTCCTTTATTGAGACTATAAGAATGTCTTATTCTTCCTCCTACACTGTTGGTGGGAATGTAAATTGGTGCAGCCGCTATGGAGGACAGGATGGAGGTTCCTTAAAAAACTAAAAATAAAGTTACTGTAAGATCCAACAATCCCACTCCTGCGCATATATCAGGAGAAAAATATAATTCAAAAAGACACACGCGCCCCAATGTTCACAGCAGTACCATTTACGACAGCCAAGACATGGAAACAACCCAAATGTCCCTCATCAGATGACTGGATAAAGAAGATTTGGTATCTACATATGCAATGAAACACTGCTCAGCCATAAAAAAAAGAATAAAATAATACCATTTGCAGCAACATGGATGGATCTGGAGATCGTCATTCTAAGAGAAGTAAGCCAGAAAGAGAAAGTAAAATGCCATATGATGTCGCTTATATTTGGAATCTGAAAAAAAAGGACAAAATGAACTTATCTACAAAACAGAAACAGACTCACAGACATAGAGAACAAATTTACGGTTACCAAGGTAAAAAGGATGAGAAGGGATAAATTGGGAATTTGAAAATTGCACCTCTTGGGGACTGATGGGAAATGTTAGCTATCTTGATTGTGGTGGTGGGTCCATGAGTGTACACATCTATCAAAATTCACCAAATTGTACATCTGAAATATGTGTGGTTTACTGTACAGGAACCAGACCACAATAAAGGATTTTTTTTTAAAAAGATGATCATGTCTTCCCTAAGTAAAGCCAGCTTTATTTCAAAAAAGAAAAAAGAATGTTCTACTCTGTTTTATCAGCTTCAAGGTAGAAGATTGGTCATAATTTTTTCAAAAAGTGAGAGCACTGGAGGAGGTAATCCCTTCTGTCCATTCCAGCTCTGAAATATTTTGGTTGTGTGTCATGCATTTCCTGAAAGTGGAGATGTTTGGAGGAGGTCGGGC
The DNA here is from genome assembly GCF_009834535.1 of Camelus ferus. Classification (NCBI taxonomy): domain Eukaryota; kingdom Metazoa; phylum Chordata; class Mammalia; order Artiodactyla; family Camelidae; genus Camelus; species Camelus ferus. Next base: position 31,740,107 of record NC_045714.1, read on the forward strand.
CCATAGGACCCAATTAAAAGGAGAAGGCAACAAGCTCAGGGTGGCCAATTTGGCTGACTCATCGACAGCAGAAATGGGCCCTGTCTGCATTTGTTGAGCAATAAAAGGAGAGCTATGTCTTATAGTTAGTGGTGTCTTATAATTTCTTCCAGGAGTTCAGCAGACACTGTGAATTAGAGATGGAACTGGTATAATTTTATACATAGATGTTAAGCTGTGAGACTCCATGCAGGACTCAGGATAAAGAACTCCCTTGAGAAGCAGCCAAGGAAATGATCTTAACAGATACAGTATGCTTGGATGGTTTAGGACAGTCTCTTAACCCTATCATCCGATTCGTATAGTTCAAAAACCAAAACAAAAATGCTTCTCTCAATATCTCTTAAAATTTCTGATTGAGTTCTGAGTAGGGACTGGTGTTAAACTGTCAGGAGAAAATATAAAAGGTGTTTTAGCTCTGAAATAAGCTTTATTCCTCGTAGGAACAAACACAAAACAACTGGGCACATTTCCTCCTCATAGTTTCCTTGGGAGCAGATGATCCTGGGATCTCTGACCCTTGTGGTGTGTGGTGACTTACTCTCTATATGCAAAAATCATTTTAGTTGTCTGAAGAAGATTTTCCAAAGCAGGCCTGTTCCCTGAAAAGTAGATTTCTTCCCAGAGAATTTATCTATCCACTCACTGTCTTATGATTTATTTCTCAAGAGCTTGAAACATTTTTGTTCCCCCTGGGTGACGATTTGAATTCACTTAACAGAATATAGGCCCCTTTGTGAGCTAGAATTTCAGGGTCTGTAACTCAACAAAGGTGACTTACGGCTTTTATGAATGTTGGAAAGTAAGAACTTCAGTGGATTAAATTCCACTGAAAACTTCCTGGTGATTTGTAGCCAACATTTAGTGATTTATTAACAAAATAAAGGAGAAGCTGTTTAAGGTATTAGAATAGAATTCAAATTCCTGAGTGAATTTTAGCCGAGTAAATGGCAACTTCAATTGCAGAATTATTAGAACTGTTTCTAGCTCAAAGTTTTGCCGTAGACATAAAAGTGAGAGATTGCACTTTAAAGGATATAGTTTCTTACCGTTGATATTACTGTTGATATTTTCTATGAATATAAGAGTTTTAAAGTGCCAAGATCTAGAGTTTCATTCATGTGCTTACACAGAAGAATTTAAGATGAAATCAAACCTTCTTCTCCCAGTCCATCAAGACAATGTCTCCCGTGGGACTTTGGTCTTAGAAGAGGGAAAAAAAGAACAATAATAAACTCCAAGGAGAAACACAGGAAGTGAGACTTGTCGTGAGAAAATTCTTCTAGTCCCTGCATGTTAGGCTGAAGGCAGCTGTGTCATGGAGGGTCACAACCGCAGCAAAACAGGAACTGTCCAGCTCACCACTTTCCACTGAAGTGTCTCAAGAATGTCCCTGCTTTGGGTTTCTGCAGCTGATTCACCTTCCATTTTCAGATGTGGGTGCTATAGGGTGGGATTGGTCACATCCAGCAGGACCCCAACCAGGAGAGAAGTATTTCATTGTTTCTACCACCTCTGATTTGTCTCAAATCTAACAAGTTTCATAAAAGTCTCCCAATGTCCTCCTTTGTGGAAAAATTGGGCTGGCATCATAACTATGGGAGTAACTGTGATGATGGGAAAGAAAAAGGAGCTTAAAAGAGAATAAAGAAAGTAAAGAGACTTACTTCTGGTGGGATGGTGAGGAGAGGCCTCTCCAAGTGGACAATAATTCAGCTAACATCTGAAGGAAGAGAAAGAGCCAGAATCAGAAGAGCATGGGAAGAGCGTCTAGGAAGAAGAAACAGCGTATACAAAGGCCCTAAGGCTGCACGGGGCTGGTGTAGTGCACTGAAGAGAGAGTGGTCTGAAATAAGCTTGGGAAGGTGGGTAAGAGGCAGGTCCTGTAGCAGCTTAGAAAGCACTGAAAGTTTATACCTAATTCTAAGTGTAGTAGGAATCCACTGAAGAATGTTAAATAGACCATGGCATGAACAAATTTTTATCTTACGATGCACCTACTCTGCATGCACAGAATGGGTTGGATAGGGCAAGGAGATTGGGTGGTAATGGAGGACAGGTTTGAAATGGACTTTGAGGATAAAATCAACAGCACTTCTGATGAACTGAATACAGAGAGTGCGGGGAAGGATGACTCAAGATACGCTGAAGTTTCTCACCAGGTGCCTAAATGAGAGACAATACCATTTATGCGACAGGTAAGGCTTAGGGTGGGGCAACAGTTCGGGAGGTGAGGAAACCAAAACACCAGGAGACACGTTGTGATGTCTTTGAAATGACCTAGTGGGAATACCAAGAAGGCAGTTGGATATGGGAATCTTGAGTTCCAGGAAGTGAGACCATGGCTGGATAGATTAATGTTGACATTGTTGGCATTTGCATGGCATCAAAGCCATGTCATTGGATAAAATTATGCAGACAGAGCTAAGAAAAACAAGAGGAATGCCCAGAAATTCCAATATTTAGAAGATGGAGAGTGGAAAAAGAACTTACACAGATGGCAGTGAAATGGCAGACAAGGAAAAAGTGATATCCCAGAAACCAAGAGGAGAGTATTTCCGGAAACAGTAGGGTGGTCGGACTGGGTCAGCGCTGCTTAGAGATCAGTAAATACAAAAACAGAAAAATGTCCCTCGTCTTGGGCAACAAGGAGGTCATTGTTAACCCTGATGAAAGCAGGTTGGATGAAATGGTGGGGGCAAAAGCCAGGCCACACGGAATGAGGGAGGGGAAGAAGCAGAGAGACATTTTTCCAAGAAATTTGGCTCTGATGAAAGTAGTTTCAAAACTCTCAACATTGTAAAATGACTATAACTCAATAAAAAAGTAAAAAAAAAAAAAAAAAAAAAAACCTGTCTGCTTCCCCTCCATGTTGTGAAAGGACAAAGCTCTAATGTTCTTATCATATACAATCTGGCTTTCTCTTCCTGTTTTGATTGCAAAATTCTCTTTGGTTCAGTTTTCAATTAGCACTAACTGGAAAATCACCTCCTTTCATCCCAGCATGAAACCTGGACATTATTGTCCCGTAAAGTAATTACTAATCACATTGGCAAAAGTAAATTTCCTGAAACACTGTGTCCTTGCTAAATAAAGGTATCATTTAGGCAACCCTGATTTCTTGTTAGAAGCTGAAAATATCTTTCTCTCTTCATAAAACCAATTAATTATTCAGAAATATTCCCCTTATAGTTCAGCCAAGAAATTGGAAATGAATTTTTAAGGGCAGGGGCAGCTTGTCTCCTGTCATGAGTACAGGAATCACTTTGGGAGAGGAAAAATTGATCATTCGTCTCACCTCTGTTCTACCTCTTACCTTTAGCAAGATGTGTCAGGGACTACCTTTCTAGACTCTCTAACCCATTCCCAGCTTATTACTTGGACCCAAATTATTACTTGGCTTTTCCTTAAAATGCAACCGGTTCTAACATTACATACCTCCTTTGTCTCTCCTTCTCTCCTCTCCTTGGCTTAACGGAACTCAGTTTCCAAGATGACCCTCAATGGTCTCCCACCTCCTAGTTTTCATTTCCTTGTATAGTCCCCTCTTTCACTGAACAGGGATGACCTCTGTGACCAATAGGATATTACAGAAGTGACAGAGGAAACTTCCAAGGCTAGGTCACAAAAAACCTTGTGACCTCCACCTTCCTCTCTCTTGGACCGCTTACTCTGGGAGAAGGCAGCCACCGTGTCATGAGAACAGGAAAGCAATTCATGGAGAGGTCCTCATGGGGAGGATCCGAAGGTTCCTGCCCATAATGAGAACTATGCCAGTGCACCATCTTGGAAATGAATCTTTCAACTCCAGCCAACTCTTCAGGAGGCTACAGCCCTAGACAACATTTTGCTGTAGCCTCCTGTGAGATCTACAGCCAGAACCACTTATCTGAGCTGCTTCTAAATGACTGACTCAGGGAAACTGATATAAAATGTTTGCTTTATAAAACACCAAGTTTGGGGTTTGTCTAGCAATAGACAACTAACACATCACTGAAACTGAATGACTGGGAGGAGCTCCACAGCCTTCCCGAAGAGTTTATATATTCCAAAGAGGATTGTTTTAAACTCAAATCTGTAATTGATCATTTTAGACAACAAAAAAATGTGCAGTGAAAGATTCAAGGCAGGGAGTAAGGGGAAGAGTTAATTTTTCTGTGCATATGTGTGTTTCAGGAAGCAGCAGAGGGCAGAAGATATTAATATATAGTTAAGTAGGTCCTGATAACCTGCCTACAGAGCAAACCCCTCCTAAACCTGTACTTCTTGTCAGAGCTTCTTTCCTTCCTTCCCTTAAAAAAAAAAAATCTATCTATCTATCTATCTATCTATCTCATTGAAGTAGATCATCACAGTAGATTAATAATAGCCACTCCTGAGGGAAGCCAGTCACCACATAAGGTGTCTGATTATCCTTATACCACCACGCTGGGAGGAAGTGCAAGCTAGCTATCCTGGAGAAGTACTTTTTACAGAGAGAGAAGCCTGAGCTCTTCCAGTCTTCCCAGCTAAGATGCCAGACATGTGAGTAGAGAAGACATCTTGGATGTCTACTCGGTCAGCCTTCCAGCCGACTCCAGCCCCAGCTGCCCTCTGACTGCAACCGCATAGGAAACCCTGAGCAAGAACCTCCCAGCTGAGCCCAGTCAGCCAACAGAACTGAGAAAGATAATAAGATGGTTGGTTGGAGCCACTAGATTTTGGAACGGTTTCTTCCGCAGCAAACATCGTTAGAACAATGAAAGAGGAAATCGATCAGAGAACAGTAGGAGTGCCTGTTTATGCTGGTGATCGTTAGTTTGTAATGAAGCCATTTTTCTGGCTGTGTGGCTTTCTCCAGCTCAGGCTCTCAGGTGCGGGATCAGAGGGAATGGACAGTAGGACTTAGGCAAGATGATGATAATGATGATGATTTAGTGGCTAAAACAGTGATTTGTTATGATCTTTTAGAGTTCTGGGCCTGAAGTGCTCAGCAGGGCAGTCCTTACTCGGAGTGTCTCCGATGGTGCCGGCCAGAGGGCTTCTTTTTCCACCCAGTCTCTCTAGACGGGCTTCCTCGCAGCTTGGTGGTTTCGGGGCACTCAGATTTCTTACATAGCAGTTGGCATCCCTCAGAGCAAGCATTATAAGAGACACCAGCAGAAGCTGCAAGGCTTTGCAAGATTATTATTTTGCCAATGGCATGAAGAGACATCAGACACCCAGCGGGTGAAAAATGGGTATGTAATGAGACACCGTTTAATTTAAAAAGGATAAAAGGAATCCAAGAAACAGAGCTGTGATGCCCAGAGACTTGTTGTCTAGGGCCAGTGTTGACCAAAGAATTAAGTTATTAAACAGACAAACAAAAAAAGCTAGTAATTGACCATTAGCATTTTCTCTTCTGAGCTCTTGGCACCTTGTTTCATCCACACTTTCGTGTCTTCCATTGTAGTTACTTAGGCACTTGAGTTATCCCCAGCTATGAAATGGTGACATCCAGTGAGACAAGGGCTATCTTACTCTTATGAACACCATGGTAGTCCCATGCCGTATGCTTCAAACAGGTCTTCTGTAAAAAGTTTGTGGTGCTGCTAGGTATTTGGTTTTTAAGAAGAAACATCAACAGCCTCTTATTGGTCATATTTTTCTTGATCGTAAAGCAGAGTGCTGGAAGCTTTCAAAACCACCAGAGATATCCTTTCCGTCACCGTCTTTGGTCACTTTGATGACTCTTCTTGATCAGGTATCCTCCTCAATTTGGGGGTAGCTCTTGATTTTGGTGAAGGCTTTGAAAGGCAAATACTTCAGACTCAGATGTTACGTATGCCTTTGAATAATGAAAATGCTTACTCTTCAGGGAGGTAAGGAAGGCAGGATGATTTTTATCCATATGAGCCCTTGGCAGGACCTCTGACTGGTGGCAAGATGGTGTCCGATAGGTTAGAGAAGGCGGTTTGGAGCTGAGTGCCTCCAGGCTTATCAAGTGTATGGTTTCTACTGAATAGTCAAGAATAAGGAAATTTATTATCAGAACATGCAGGGACATGCTATTAAGACAGTCAATAGAACCGAAGTTTATTCTCTTGGCTTGTACCACCCACTATTTTGAGACTGTTCTACTTGTAGAGCAAAGTGTGAGGCATTGTCTGCTGTTTCTGCAGAATCAGTCTCAGTGTTTTCAGGTAAGTCACAAACTCCACAACCACTCCCAAACAATTAAAACAGGCCTAAACCCATCCTGTCTGGTAAGTAGCTGCAACTTCACAAAACAAAGGTGAGAAAAGTAAATCTAGACTCAGCCCAAGATTTCGTCCCATGACTGCGTTGACTGGGGGTAAAGTGGGGCCGGATTTTTAATCTCACTAAATATCCAGAAACTCACAAAAGATTTACAGCAGAAACAATCGAATGTCCGCTAAAGCCTAAGGGCTTAGGGCTAGGGAAAACTGGCTTTCATTTCACTAAAAAGGTAAAGGACAAAAGTTATTTTCCGCATACTTTGAAAAAAAGGTTTTAGATGACTTAATATCTTGAAAATCAAATCAGTGGTAATTCTATAATCTCGGATAAAATAAGTGTGTAGGCTATTTTGTGAATCTATCATTCAACTCAGAAAACTTTTTTGTCATTTAAGTAAGACTTTAAAGAGGGAAACAATATGTCTCTTCCATATGTATTTTGTTAGTAGCTTTAAATCCTTTTGTTATTAAAAAAAGTTGACACTCTGAAATTAAAACAGGTAGATTTTTATGGTCTAGGGAAGGAAATATAATTTTTCCTCTGTGATTCTAGTTCTTGGCTGAGATACCTTTTGTAATACAAGACAGAGTAACAGGAGAAAAATGGATTTAATTTAATTTTGTACATATAGGGGAGCCCCAGAGATGTAAGACCCTCTGACAGTCAGGCTATTGAGGTTTATAGTCTGAGCTAAAGAGAAAGAAATAGTAGGGGAGGGTATAGCTCAGTGGTAGAGAGTGTGCCTAGCATGCAAAAGGTTCTGGGTTCAATTCCTAGCACCTCTTCCAAAAGTAACATATAAGTATATAACCCTACTTACATTCCCCTTTAAAATAGAAAGAAGGAAGTAGGGATATGGGACTTCAAAGAGGGAGGGGAAGAATTCATAGAAATATGGAAAGTGCAAATGTTTGGTAAACTGCCATGCCATGTGGTTAAGTCAAAAAATCAAGTTAAACTTTTTTCTTCCAGTTTTATTGAGATATAATTGACATACAGTGCTGTGTAAGTTTAAGGTGGACAGCATAATGTTTTGTCTTACAGACATCATGAAATGATTAACATAACTTCAGTGAATATCCATCATCTCATATAGATACAAAACTAAAGAACAGAAAAAATTTTTTTCCCTTGTGACGAGAACTCTTAGAATTCACTCTCAACAACTTCCATATATAACATACAGCAGTGTTAATTATATTTATCATGATGGGTCCCTAGTATTTATTTATCTTATAACTGCAAGTTTGTACCTTTGACTGCCTTCATCCGGTTCCCACTTCTCCCACCCCTTATTTCTGATAACCACAAATCAGGTAACCGCAAATCTATGAGTTTGTTTGTTTTTGAGGTAAAATTGACCTACAACATTATGTTAGTTCTTGTTACACAACACAATAATTTGGTATTTCTATCTGATCGGCACTGTAAGTCTATTCATGTCTGTAACCGTACAGTTATTAATTATATTCCTCACATTGTATGTTTCATACCTGTGACTCATTTATTTTGCAACTTGAATTTTGTACCCTTAATCTCCCTCACCTATTTCTTTCCTCTCCGCACACCCATTCCCTCTGGTAACCACCTGTTTGTTCTCTGTATCTATGACTCTGTCTCTGTTTTATGTTTGTTCATTTGTTTTGTGTTTTAGATTCCACATGTAACTGAAATCATATATTATTTGTCTTTCTCTGTCTTACTTACCTCACTCAGCATAACACCCTACTGCCACAAATGGCAAGATCTCATTCTTTTCTATGTCTGAGTAATATTCCACTATTTATTTCTATCTATCTATCTATCTACCTACCTACCTATCACATTTTTAAAATCCATTCATCTGTTGATGGGCACTTAGGTTGCTTCCATACCTTGGCTATTGTGAATAATGCTGCAATGAATATAGGGATGCATATATCTTTTCTAATTTTCATTTTCTTCAGATAAATACCCAGGATGGAATTCCTGGATTATTATGGTTGTTTCATTTTTAATTTCTTGAGGAATCTCCGTACTACTTTCCACAGTGGCTGCACTAATTTACATTCCAACCAACAGTGCATAAGGGTACATTTTTTCCACATCCTTGCAAACACTTGTTATCTCTTGTCTTTTTGATAATAGCCATTCTGACAGGTATGAGGTGATATCTCAGTATGGCTTTGATTTCCCTGATGATTAGTGATATTGAGTATCTTACCATATGCCCATTGGCCATCTATATGTCTTCTTTGGAAAAAAAATCTATTCATATCCTCTGCCCATTTTTTTCATCAGGTTAGTTATTTTTTTCAATGTTAATTTGTATAAGTTCTTATACATTTTAAATATTAACCATTAATCAGATATAAAGTTTGCAAATATCTTCTTCCATTCAGCAGGCAGCCTTTTCAGTTTGTTAATTTCCTTTGCTATGCAAAAGCCGTTTGCTTTCATGTAGTCCCATTTGTTTATTTTTGCTTTTGTTTCTCTTGCCTGAGGAGACATATCAAAAATTATTATTAAGATCCATGTCAAGAGTGTACTGCTTATGGCTTCTTCTAGAAGTTTTATGGTTTCAGGTCTTACATTTAAATCTTTAATCCATTTTGAATTTATTTTTTGTGCACAGTGTGAGAGATTAGCCCAGTTTGATTCTTTTACATGTAGCTATCCAGTTTTCCCAACACCATTTATTGAAAAGACTGTCTTTCACCCCTGCTAGTGCCAGCTCACTGGTGGGTAATACTGGTCTTTGGGCTAATGCCAGCCCACTCGTGGGTGGAGCTGGGTCCCAGGGTCTCTGACCATAAGGTGCTGGGTGTTTAGGCATTGGTATCAGCCCAGTGGTGGTGGGGCAGGGTCCTAACAGCTGGCTGTGGAGTCCCGGTGAGGTTCCCAAGGAGAGTGTCAGAGGACTGGTGTGTGGGGCGGGGTCCTGGGTCTTCTGGTGGACAGGGCTCGGTTCCAGGGTGGCTGTGGTCTCAGAGGGTCTTAAGGCAGATGGCCTGCTGGTGGTTAGTGCTGTGTCCCTGTCTGGCTGGCTACTTGCCCTGGTAATGACAGGCTGGTAGGTGTGGCTGGGTCCTAGAACTAATAACCTAGAGAGAGGACCCCATAATGGTACTTGCTAGCACCAGTATCCTTGTGGTAGGAAAAGTTCGCTGCTGCCAGTGTCCGTGGCCCCAGTGTGAGTCCCAGTTGCCTCCTGCCTCTCCAGGAAGCTCTCCAAGGTCAGCAGGTGGGTCTGACCCAGGACCTTTCAATTACTGCTCTGCCCTGGATTCAAGAGTGTGTGAGATTTTGTGTGCCCCTTAAAGATAGAGTCTCTATTTCCCACGGCCCTCTGGCTCTCCCAAAAGCACTGGCCTTCAGAGCCAAATGTTCTGGGGGCTCGTCTTCCCTGTGTAAGACCCCAAGACCCAATGTGGGGCCTGGACCCCTCGCTCCTTGGGGAAAACCTCTGAGATTATAAGTATTCCCCCATTTATGGGTCACCCACCCACATGGGTCTTAACCATACCATGTCTCTGCCCCCCTTACTTATCTCATTGTAGTTCTGAAACAGAGCAGAACCCTATAGGCTCTCCCTGATTCAAGTCTTTTCTGTGCCCTCATTTCTTGTTTGCAGGAAATAGGCTCCCTTCAGCCTCCTTGACTTTCCCTGAGTTCCACAGGGCAGACTCATACAGTTGCTAGTCAGGAGGGAGGGAAGGGAGTGTAGAGACCAGGGAGGAACAGTCAAGAAACAATAATGCAGATTTTGGGCAAGATCCTGGTTCCTCCTCAAGGTGTATACACATAACAATATCTCTGGTGGGAGTACATGGAAACTGGCAAATACTACAAATCAGAATTTTTTTTTTTTTTTTTTTGGAGAGCCAACTGTTACACATTTACTATCAAACCACTGACTTAAACATTCTTTGTCTGCCATTGGACCAATTAGCTAAGCCAGGGAGACTGGCCTCAGCACAGAGCTGGCCACTGAGTATGCACTCTTATAGATAGGTGCAGTTTCCAAGTGGCAATGAAATGTGAGCCCCAGGGTCAGTACAAGGGAGGCCTGAATTAACTCTAAGCCTGGTGAAAATCTATATGACAGGAGACACTGGGGGGAAAGAAGCTGATGTGGAATTCACTAGAGAAAGAAACTGAACCTCCTACTCAGCAGAGCTTGCGGGTGCTGTGTGTGTGTGAACCTCACGGACTTCCGTGTGCGTTAGGTCAGCGCTCATCAGACTTTTAGGAATTTTGGTCCAACAATATGAATTTTTAAAAAATTCTGGGTCTAGACATAGGATTACTAGCTTTTAATTTTTCTAAATTTGATATTATGAAATTGAACAAACCCCTGTCATTTTTCTATTTTGATGTATATTTTAACCTTTAAAATGTAGATAAAATGGCATTTACCACAGGATATCTTTTTATGAGATAAACTCGGCTTCATGGAGAACTAATGACATTTCCTTTACATGTCTCACTTTCCTGTGGCTGGTAAGCATGTCTTCAGGAATCACGACCCATTTCACATGGACTTTGGGGAAATCACTCTTCTGTGGATAGTTCTGATGGTTTAGAGCACAGGAAGAGAAAGTCTCTCAAGGGCACAAAAACAAAGAAGGGAATGAGGGAGTTAATGAAAGGGATGCAGTGGAGATCACACTGTCTGTCTTTCAGAGTCTGTTCTCTCTGCTTCGTTCTTTATGTGTGTTCTGCCTGCCTCTTCCACTTCACATTGCCTTCCCCTGTACACTCATCTTGGACTTGGCCTGGTTACTTACAAGCTCTGGACTTGGCCTGGTTACTTACAAACTCCTGGCCTGAATACACAGCGTTCACTGAGGATTTCCTTCTCAGTATCTGTTATGGGATAAAATATGCCCCACAGAAAGATATGGTCAAGTCCAAGCCCCATATTTCTGAACAGGACCTTATTTGGAAATAGAGGCTTTGCAGATACAGTCAAGTTAAGATGAGGTCACTGGGATGGGTTAATCCAGTATGACTGATGTCCTTAGAAGAGGAGAAGAAACAGAGATGGATACACATAGAGGGAAGACACACAGGGGAAATGCCACATGATGATGGAGGCAGAGATTGGAGTAATGCACCTACGAGTCAAAGAATACCACGGGTAGCTGGCAACACCAGAAGCCAAGAGAAAGGCATGGAACGGATTCTCTCATAGTGTCTTTAGAGAAAGCATCACTCTGCTGGCACTTTAATTTTGCACTTCTGACCTCCAGAACTGTGACAGAATAAATTTCTGTTGTTTTAAGTCACTACGTTTGTGGTACTTTGTCACAGGAGTCCTAGGAAACATGTAATATCGTAGCCAAAGTTGCTGAGAGAAGCTGATTAGCTTTCCTCATGGCCTAATCCTGGTCCAGCCAGAGGCCAGCCTAGCTTTGCTTCTAGACTTGGGTAACTATGAGTGGGTAACTTTGACCTACATGTCTAATACAGTAAAGCTGGCAGGACCCACTCCAGAAAGGCCAGTGAGTGTGGCCAGTGGCTTGATAACATAGAAGTGAAAGCAAGATTCAGCTTTGGTACCTTCTTGGGTTTGAAGCTAGGGTTTCAGGAGGTCACAGTGAACTCACAATGAACAGAAAGTCTCCCATTTCTTCAGCCATAATGAAGGGTTTTTTTCATTTTACCATGGGGGAAAGGGAAGTTTTCTGGGGTAAAACACCAGAAATAATGTTGACCAATACTGTCTTATTTTGACAAAATATCTTAACTTCTCCATGCTGGCCATTCTTACAAAATATGGTTCCACAGAGAAGAAACACTGGTTAATGGCCTAGCTACTCCAAGACACAAGTATGCCAAACAAAATGGACTATTCATAAAATTATTAATCTGGGCTCTTTATGGCAGTAATAGGCAGGTCAGAGATTTAAAACAAATGAACAAACAAACAAAAAAACCCACATCAACACCCAACGATGTATCTGGTATACTGTGTTTCCCTAATCAGATTGAAACCATTGAAATGGGAAAAATCTTTTTTCTGGGGCTCTTTTGCCATTCTTAGAATTCCTTCACATTGCAGCTGGGAAAATAGGCCTCATGGAGTACAGATCCAAGTTATGAATCATTCCCCCTACATAAATAAACAAAACCTGAATTTGAGCCAGACCAGTAAATCCATTATCTTTTAATCTGGGAGCTGCGGTGTACTGGTAAATTTCCAACAACCGGTTCTCCTGGGGGAAAGGCCCAAATCTGCAATGTGTGCTGGTTTCTGACTCCCGTGATGGCTAATTTCAAGTCACCGAACTGAAAACCGTGAACCTGAGCTTGGGAGGAGATGTGCACCACCCAAGTGCAGCTAGCTCCTGCACACAGTTCCCTGGGAGTTTGTCTAACAATGCTTGACATCTGCAGAGAACTTAAAAATGTTTTTCTTTGTACCAGGTGTTTCACGTAAGAACTTCTTCACAGTTGACATTCTTTTAAAATTCTTACACTTGACGAGGTAGCTACTATCTTAGTTTTATAGGCCATAAAGTTCAAAGCCTAAGAGAATGAGTGGTTTGTAGAAAGCCAGGTAGCGGAGCTGAACTAGGCAAGTTATTTAATCTCAATGGCTTTTGTTTCCTTTTCTACAATGTGGGTTAAATATAATAGTACCTCATATGTGGTTGGGAGGATTTACTAAGATAATGCATGTAAAATTCTTAGCATATTGACTGATGTGCACTCTCTATTTCAAATGCAATAAATATCCAATGTAGAATATTAAAAAGTACCAGTATGCAAAAAAAGAGGAGAATTTAAAATACTTCTAATTGCTAATAATCTCGGTGTAGAATTCCAGTTCTGGCTTAAGATGATTTACGAAGGGCAGTCCGAGCATACAAAATTCTTTTTCAGTGATAAAGCATTTGAGCAATCGTTGAGTGCAATTCTGTTTGGATCATGATGGAAGCCTAGGTTGCATAACAATGTATGCAAATTACTTTTAAAAATAAATTAGAGCAGGAATAATAATGTCACTGTCACTTGAGTGTGCTATGATGTTCTCTCTGGAGTGGGAGTCCGAAGAAAGAAGATGAAGCCAAGGTCGAGGGCATTTAATAATTATGGATGGGATGCCCATGGGGGCACGTGGTGGCTGTAAATTATACCCCTCAAGAATTCTGCACAAAAGATGGCGGAGAGAACTGAGTTGGACAAATTCACAGTTAGGGAGAGCTAATGTGTTTCTTCCAAACCGAGTCATTGGTTAATAGCTCCCTGGAGCACGATGCTGAAAAGGACAGTGGAGCCTCTCCTGTCAGGGTGGGGGTGGGGGGTGGGTGCTATTTCCAGTAGATGGCAGTTTATCTGATTTGACTGAGGATTTTTCAGTGGAAACAAGAAGTGATACTTTTTTTGGTTCTGGAAATTTCACCATTTTTTGTTCAAAAAAAAAAAAAAAAAGCCTTGTTTTATTTTTGTTTTCCTTGTTACCGTAATTTGTTACCATAATTGAGTATTTAGGAGGTGGGCTTGTAGCTTAGTTTGCATGTACAGGAAAAGTCTTTTCTATTGTTCTCAGGCATGATTTAAAATGAACACATATGCACATAGAATATTTCAAAAACTGAGAAAAACACAGAAAAGCAACAACTTCTCATATTTCCACTACCTTTTTGTGCATTCCTTCAACCTTCTAAAAATGGTATACCAACATATATCTCTGTAAATACATATCAACAAATACTTTTTCAAAAAAAAGTCATGCAATATACTCTACCACTTGCTTTTTTGTTTAACAATAGATTGTAGACATCTTTTCAAGTGGGTACATAAGGAGTAACCAAATTCTTTTAGTGACTGTGTATTTCTTGTGTAAATAAATGAGCTTCAGTTACGTAACCATTGCCAAATATCTGATTGAGGGATATTTACGTTTTTAAACAACGATGTTACATTGTTAAATCACAATGGTACGTTGTTTAAATTTGTGTGCGTGTGTGTGAATTTGTGTGCATGGGTGGCAATTTCAAGCTATGCGACTTGAATATTCTTGGTATATCTTTATGTACCTATATTAATATTTCTGTAAATATACATTCCAAGAAGTTGAAAGCTATATACACAAATTTTTCATAGTTATTAATGTTCCAGATTTTTCATTTCCTCACATCTTCCAAACCTGGCTGGGTTACAAATTCTTACTTTTATCATTGATAAATTTCTGTGGTTTCTCCTTGGATTCTTGGAAACCCGGGAGGCTAAAGGCCACAAAACTAGAGATATGGTAGCGCTCATTGCTCTGTTAGCTGCTAGGAAAGTTTTAGATCTGGAGTCAGAGAAGGCTATTCCAGGGTTAGGGCAGGAAGAGACTCATGCCCTCAGAACAAAGGACTGCACACAGTGTGCGGCTGCAGTGGCAGTATGGTGGCAAAGCAAGATGGCAGATCCCTTCATTTCAGCTCAAGGTAGCATCCTTTGTACTAGAAGCAGGGTAAGGAGGGGTTGCATCTCTAAGAGTAGTTTGGTGCTCATCTCTGTGCCAAATTTAAGTAGTCCTGTGAGATTAAAGATTTGTGATTCTGAAATCCCTCCATACTCTACTGAGATTAGATACTCCTTCGGGGCGGCTGAGTCTAATCACAAGAAAGCGTGGGCTTTTATTTCTTCAGGCAACAGACTTTATCAAGTCCATTTGATAGGCATTGTTCTAGACACTTCAAAACAGAATAAGATTTACATAAATTCAAGGAGTTTACAAATTAGTTGGGGTGGGTGGGGAGACTAAAAACCAGAAACTAATACCTTCCATAAAGTTCAGTACAGATGTGGTTGATATTTGCCTATGCAAATTGCAAATTCACCCACATAAATTTTTGCCACACCCACCTCCCCCCCAAAAAAAAGAAAAGAAAGAAAGAAAGCAAGCAGGAGGAAAGGAGAGTCTTGTACCAAAGACTTCCAAGATAAGGTGCAGATCACTTGATTGCTTCTTGGAGCTAATTTTACAGTGGTTCAAGTGGGTGGGTGTGAAGGAGGATTAATAAAATGGCCGCACTTAGGCTAACAGATGGCTTATTCTTATGCTCGCCCTTAAAATGGTCAACTGGCCTGACTGACCGGTTGCTACTCACGGTTCCAGGCCTCTTGTTAAAAGTGAAGCTATTGATCTTTCTGTTTCTACTTTATTTCAGTAATTCAAAGTAATAATCAAGCTTGGTCTCTGGGTCCTTCTCCAAGGAGAAGGTCACAGAACTGTAACCTTACAAAATAGCCTGAATTACCAAGAAGACCACACCTTGAGTGCTTACGAGATAAAGAGATCTAATCCACTGGCTTCTATAGAATTGTTCGCCTGGAGGCATCATGCCACCATGCTAAGTCATCTGATAAGAAAATGATTCTGTTGCTTCTTATCAATGCTTTATTATTTGAGTTCTGGCTATATAACCATCCCACTGCAACTCCAAGGCAGGGTCACTGTTTTGAAGGAACTAGGCCTCTGTGAGTCCCCTTTGTCTGGCAAAGCAATAAAACTGCCACTTTTCTTCTTCTTTTTCTTCCAAGACCTTGTCTCTGGGTTATTTGGCTCGTCAGGTTTGGGGGGCTGATCTTTCGGTAACAGGTGGGGCAGTGGAAAAAGGATCTTCTGGAGTAGATCTTCTCAAACTGTGTTCATATGACTCCCTAGAAGCCTTGTTAAAATGCAGATTCTGATTCAGCAGGTCGAGGATGCAGAGATCAAGACTCAGAAGTTCTAACATCCTCTCAAGGAATGCCAGCACTGCCGGTTCCATGACCACACTTTGAATGGCCAAGTTCTAGGCTGAAGTAGCCCTAAATCCTTTAATATGACTGGGAAGGAAGGGGATGGTTTGTGTCAAATATAAAGTTTTAGAAGTAGGTAGGATCCGGCTAATTGTGAAGAGCCATTGGGATATTAAAAAGAGATGAATCAGGGGAGGTCGTGAAATATATTACAGCTCAGCAGACGAAGGGAATAAATCTCCTAAACTTTCCCCTTCTTCATCTTCTCCCCCTACCCTGCTCTTCCCCCTCATCAACATCATCATGTGTTTAAGCCATAAAAGTGGAGAATTACCTGGATCAAGCAAAGGGGACGCCTTCTGAAACAGTAGATTCATAATATAGTTTATGACATGAACTTGTTGGTTAGGACACTGACAACATACATCAATAGTATTTGAAAAGACATCCTTGAGGGAATCTTGGTTTGGCATACAGTTGGCTGGTATCTGTGTGTTCTGCATCTATGAATTCAACCGCTTGTAAATCAAAAATACCCGGAAAAAAAAAAAAAGTCCATCAAGTTCCAAAAAGCAAAACTTGAATTTGTCCCATGCTGGCAACTATTTACATAGTATTTTCATTATATTTACAATTATTTAGGTAGCACAATGTGTTAGATATTATAAGTAATCTGGAGATGATTTAAAGTAGAAGGGAGGATGTGTCTAGGTTAAATGCAAATACTACACCATTTTATATAAAGAACTTGAACATCCAAGGGTTTTAGTATCCACGAAAGGGGCATGTCCTGAAACCAATCTCCCACAGACACCAAGGGATGCCTGTACTGAGGAATGAGCACTATTTTGAAGACGAAAGGAGATTTCTGGCTGTTACAGAATTCTTAGGTTTCTGAATTCCTTAAGATTTGCGAGATGAGTTTTGATCTCCTACAAAAGGAATTTTGCCTGTTTGCCTTACACAGTGGGTGCCTGCTTTGGCCAGACTTCTGTGATTTGAATCATGAACTGATGACTTGACAATGGCTCCTCTGGACTGGGATCTGGGACTTTAAAAAAATAATAATCATTGATTTTAATGACAAGTTTTATCAGACTCTGATATCATTTTCCAGAAGAACTTTTTTGTAATAAACTCCCTACCTGGAACTTCTCTCCCCAAACCCAATAAAATAAACAGCTCTAAACCAATTACTTAGTTGAATTTACCAATGCTCATTTCTATAGTTGGCTGGGTAATAAAATAACTTAGGAGACAATTTTCATTTCTGATGGGCTTTGGTTGATGACACACACTATAACTGAGTCCTCTTACCATGAATCCCAGATATAATATTTGTATTAAATAAAGGCTACTTATTCAGATTTTTTAAAAAATGCCTGGTGTTTAATTAAACCTGGGGAACAAAAAGATGGCTTCAGAAGTCATTATTGGTAACCAGACAAGGTGATGGTACAAGGGGACGCCATGCCATGGAACCCAAAACAGTAAGTCCCTGCTTCTCCAACCGGTACACGTGGCATTGTTTCTTATTAAATATTGACATCTGGATTAACAAATTACTTCATATTGTTCCTGAAATTTACACTGATTTCTATAAGCATGTTTCTACCTGCTGTGTGCCAGGAACTATGCTGGGATCAATAATACATACTCATTGCCCTTGCAGGCCTGATTATAGGAAGGCAAAACAGAGATGTAGCAGATAAAAGCAATGAAGTGTTAGTTTTCATCCTTGTTTTCATTTTATAGGTAAAATAACAAAGGTATGGTGTGAGCCAGCAAGTCAAGAGTGGAATGGAGAGCAGAATCGAATCGTTGCCTCTCATCTCTCCAACTAAATCATTCACATAATAAATGCGCCAGCAGCGCCAAGAACTTCTGCCTTCCTGACTCCAGTCCCAGCTCGCTCTGGCCTGTTGCCAGCCTGGAGTGAGCAGCTGGGTTTTCCAGCCTGGTGTGTGGTAGCAGTGCTGTTCGTGTTCTTCAGTTCAGAGTAAGGCTATGTGAAAACAGCAGCTCATTCTGTGGACAGTCATCCATATTTTCACTAAAATGATAAAGTGACAGCCAGTCAATTGTGGGACAATTTGAGCAGTGAAGGGAATTCTGTTGGGGGATCCATTTTAACGCAGAAGGCACAAGAGTGAGAGGTTTTATTCGGAGAGACAAAAAATAATAAGAAGAGGGAAAGGCTGAACACAAAATATTCAGTGTTCTGTAATATAACTTTTTTGGGGTATTCAAAATTGAAATATAGTTGATGTGCAATATCATATTAGTTCAGGGGTACTATGTAGTGAGCTGACATTTGCATACATCATGAAATGATCACCGCAATAAATCTAGTAACCATCACCCTGGTACAAAGTTATTACAATATAATTGACCATATTCTTTATGCTGTACTTTACATCCTGATGGCTTATTTATATTATAACTAGAAGTTTGTACCTCTAAAGTCCCTTCCAACCCTCACCCCCCACCTCCCTCCCGTCTGGCGCCTACCCATTTGTTCTCTATATCTATGAGTCTTTTTGTTTTCTTTGTTTTTTTCCTTAGTTTTTTGATTCCACATATGAGATCATACTTGTCTTTCTCTGACTGACTCCTTTCACTTAGCATAATACCCTCTAGGCCCATTCATGTTGTCACAAATGGCAAGATTTCTCTCTCTCTGTCTTTTTTAATGGCTGAGTAATATTCTCTTGGTATATATACATATATACCATTATCATCTTTATCCATTCCTCTTTTGATGAACACTTAGGTTGCTTCCATATCTTGGCTATTGGAAATAATGCTGCAATGAACATAGGAGTGCATATGTATTTTTGAATTAGTATTTTTGTTTTCTTCAGGTAAATACCTAGAGGTGAAGTTGGTGGATCATGTTGCAGTTCTAGTTTTAATTTTTTGAGGAACTTCCATATTGTTTTTCATAGTGGCCACACCAATTTACATTTCCCCCAACAGTGCACAAGGGTTTCCTTTTTTCCACATCCTCACCAACACTTGTCACCTCTTGTCCTTTTGATAATAGCCATTCTGACAAGTGTGAGATGATATCCCATTGTGGTTTTGGTCTGCATTTCCCTGATGGTTAGTGATGTTGTACATCTTCTCCTGTGTCTGTTGGCCATCTGTATGTCTTCTTAGGAAAAATATTTATTCAGTTCCTCTGTCCATTATTTAATCAGGTTGTTTTTTTTTTTTTTTGATGTTGAATTGTATGAACTCTTTGTGTACTTTAGATATTGACTCCTTATCAGATGTATCATTTGCAAATACCTTTCCCCATTCAGTAGGCTGCCGTTTTGTTTCCTTGATCGTTTCCTTCACCTACAAAAGAGCTTGTTAAGCTTTGATGAGTCCTGTTTATTTTTACTTTTGTTTCCCTTGCCTGAGGAGATAGATAAAAAAAATACATGTATATTGCTAAGGCATATGTCAACGAGGTACTGCCTATGTTTCCTTCTAGGAGTTTTATGGTTTCAATCTGATATAACTTTTGCTACTTAGTTTTACAAAGTATTAACTCCTAAAGATTCTAAGGACAGAAGACTTCCAGAGTTGCAATTATATTAAGTTGTTACACATGTAATTTTTCTCTAGCGACTGCTTCATAATATCCAGTTACACAAATATGCTGATCGTTTGCAAACAGTATCTCACTACTCAGGATATTTCTGTAGAATGTTACACTAGCTAAACGTGAAAATTTGAACTAATCCTTGAATGGAGATGGTGGTCCACAAATGACTTATTTATACATGAAAAGTTACTTTAGTCAAAGTTGAATGGAAGTCTTTCCCAATCATTTATGAAAAAAATGGTTATTCTACTGTCCCTTTTTGTGGAGGAGACTCTATATAATTGATAAATATTTCTACATTTTTCTTCCATTAAATAAAAAATTTTTTGAAGCTCTCCATTTTAAATTACATGCATTTAAAATATGGGTAAGGAAATCTGACGGGTGTATAACTGTATCCTATCTATCTAAAAAATTAACTTAATTGCCACAATTCTGTGAGTTAGGGTGTATATTACCATATTTCATTCATTCTGCCGTCCCCCTTTACAAATTTAACCTCTGAACGCAGCAACATGGATGGACCTAGAGATTATCATACTAAATCAGACAGAGAAAGACAAATATCATATGATATCACTTACATGTGGAATCTAGAAAAATGACACAAACTTATTTACAAAACAGAAACAGACTCACAGACATAGAAGAAAAAAAAAACTTATTTTACCAACAGGGACGGGGTAGTGTAGGGATAAATGAGCAGTTTGGGATGTCAGATACAAATTACTATATATAAAAGAGATAAACAGCAAGTTCCTACTGTATAGCACAGGGAACTATATGTATTACCTTGTAATAGCCTATAATGAAAAAGAATATGAAAAGGAATATATATATATAATTGAATCACTTTGCTGCACATCAGAAACTAACACATTGTAAGTCAACTATACTTCAATTTAAAAAATAATAATAATAACCTCTAAAATCACCGATGGCCAGACAGCAGCCCTGACATACTTGTCACCCCTGGACACACTTGAATGTGGTTGTTTTTCCTGAAGACTATTAGAAGATGGAGTACAAATCTTGGCTATTATCTGTAGACCTTTGTTGATAACTTCTCTTACTATCAAATACAGCAGTGGCATCAAAACTTGCCCAGTGGATATCAGTGCTTGGATCCTAGGGATAATATTTGCACATGAAAAAAATGCACTTAAAAAAATGTTGTATCACTATGTTATTGAATAATATTGTTTAGAAAACAAGGGCATTACGGTATTATTTATGGTTGAGCTATAAATATGAAGAAGTTTGAGAACTATGTAAATAATTTATTTCACAAATTATAGGCTTGCAAAATTAGACCTGGTAAAATAATGGCCACAAAAGAAAATTCACAATCTTGGGAGCTATAGTTGGTTTAAAAAAATTGATAAACATAAAGCTTTTATTTTTGCTGTAAAATGCATATAAAAATTGAATCCAATAAAAATAATTTCAGTAAGAAAAATTTGGAACAAACTAGCAACAGCTTGACTGTACCTTCTGGAAAATTTAAGTAAGAGAGTAAATGGGTTTAATAGAGTTTTCCCCAGAAATAAAAACTCAAATTCATCAATAGCAGTAAAAATGTTTTTTCTGCAAAGATTTATATTCAGTTACAGATAGTGTTACATAAGTTTGTGTGCCCGAGGCACCATGAGGCCAAACAAATCGAAATGTCAGAGTTTGGAGCAGAGAAAGGTTTACTGCAGGGCCAAGCAAGGAGAACGGGTGGCTTGTGCTCAAAAAAACCTTAACTCGCTGATGGTTTAGGGGGAAAAGTTTTTATAGGCAAGATTTGGGATGAGGGGATTGGTTGGTGGTGAGGTAACAGGGTGGTGTTCCAGGAATCTTGTGCTCAGCCAGAAGTAGCTGCATCTGGGTGGGGGCCTTAGTTCCTACAGAAGAACTCAAAGATATTGTTATGTGTATCCCTTGAGGACAAGCCAGGACCCTGCCCTAAGGCTGCACTATTGTTTCATGACTATTCCTCCCTTGTCTCTGCACTCCCTTCCTTCTCTGAAGGAACTGTTTGAATCTTCCCTCTGGAACTCAGGGAAGGTCAAAGGGGACATGGAAAGGATTTATACAAGGGAGGACCCCACAGGGTCCTGCTGGTTCAATAATAATGGGTAAGATTCAAGTTCAAGTCTGGGACTTACATCTAGAGGTTTTTCCATCAGTGCCACTACTACTTTTAAGAAAAGGTATGAAGTGAGATCACACAGTGCTAACTTCAGACAAATGAGGTAATATGTTTCATTATTTAATAAAGTAAAATTATGTTAAATATTTTATAAAATTTAGTACATATAAAGCACTTCTGGAATTAGATAAGACCCAGGGTAATGTCATTAGCCATTTTTTTTGAAAAATTGTAACATTCCACAGAAGCAGGAGGAAGAAATGTATTGATTAGATTCTACTCCAAAATCTCAAACAGAACTGGGTATATATGATGTAATCTAAAATATGCTGCATTATTAACAAGTTTTTAGGCAAGGATCTACAAAGTGGCAGCTCTAGGAATACCTTCTTCCCCTGTGTGGATCCCAATTTCTCCCTTATTTTTCAGATTATTTTATGTTGCTGGCTTGTTTAATATCTTCTAGAAATTCCTCAGTTTGGAGCCCACTGATGGCAACTTTCAAATGTGCATAATTCTTCTCTTCAATAGAATTTAGCGAAGGAGCATGGATTTGATCCATTAACTTGAACGATAAACATCAGGCAAATAATAGTTTGATTAAATGGTGATTATAGGAAAATAAAGATCTACTATAAATATTTAAAGGACGCAAATACATAAGAAAGAAATTCATCATTGAAGTATGACTAACAGCAGAGGAATGAAATCAACTCCAAGCTATTAGGAAATGTACAGCAGCTGACTCTAGCAAATACTGGTACATAATTAGGAGGAAATTTTAATCCTTTAAGAAATTTGGGGCTAAAACGAGTGCCATCAAGAAACCATTTCATTCTGTGCCTCACACAAACCAGGCACTTATTAATTATTTATTAACAGACTGGAAAACATTGTGAGAAATGCCCTGGGATCTAATCCAAGCTCAATTATCAAATTCGATTTATAAAACTAGAAGCTATTGAAAAGCTAGAGCTCATGGAATCCAAACACCTTTTCAATAGGCCCATTCCAACCAACTTGTAACTTGAGCTACCTCTTATTATAAGAGTCCTTCAAAATCTCCTAAAAACGTGTTTTTTTTTTTTTTAATTTTCAGTATCTCACTTGACTTAAATGACATCTGTTAACGATTTTCTATTATGGGTTAACCAGCAGTTAACCTTGATGTTGGAAGGGTAGTAATTTAAGTTAGGTGAGTAGCAAATGCTGATTAATTTTTCTGGGACCGT
Source organism: Camelus ferus (assembly GCF_009834535.1). Lineage (NCBI taxonomy): Eukaryota > Metazoa > Chordata > Mammalia > Artiodactyla > Camelidae > Camelus > Camelus ferus. The sequence continues at coordinate 31,763,058 of NC_045714.1, forward strand.
CAAAGGAGAGCGTTTTTCGCTTTTTCTTCTTGGTAGAGAAGATTTTTTTCAGAAAATAAAGGGCTACAACTTTTGCAGAAAGGGTCTCTATAGCTTCCAGAAAAGTTCCTTCAAACTTCAATTTACATAAAAATAACCTCAGGATCTCCTTAAGTGCAATTTTATTTTTTTATATATATTTTTATTAAAGTACGGTCAATTACAATGTGTCAATTTCTGGTGTACAGCACAATGTCCCAATCGCATTTATGAGCTTTTAATAGGCAGCTCTGAGAGGGGCCCGAGGGACCAATTCTGACAGCTTCCAGATGATGCTGCTGGTCCGAACACCAAGCCTTGCGTAGCGAAGATACACATTCTCACCCATCTTAGGTCACCTAATTCTCGTTAACGCTGAAGATTTTATCCAAGGGGGCTTCTTATTTTATAATGAAAGGTAGTTTCCAGAGAACGTCAGGCCTGCTAATTTTCCTCGCTTTCCAATGGGGGGAAAAATGCAATTCAGAGTCGCAGCTCCACCTTCCACCTTCGGTTGTCGCAAGACGGCTTTGGGGACTGAGGTACGCATCCTCGACCCGAGGCCAGGTCTCCTCGGCGCCGCCGTCCGCCGTGGCTCGGGGCCAGTGGAAAAAGCCGACGCCGGGGACCCCGGGGGATGCCCAGCCGAGCCGCCACCCGCCGCCGACGTGGGGCCCTTTCCAGGAACGAGCGGGCCCGCCCCTCGCGCGCGGCCGCCCATTGGTCAGGACGGCGCCGAACGTGACGTCAGGCCCCGCCCCGCCGCCCTCCGGCCCCGCCCCGCGGGGTGGCCCGGCGGTTTGGTCTGGAGCAGCTGAAACCGGTTTGAGCGGAGCCGCTTCCTGCAGCTCGGCGCCGCAGCGGGCCACCTGGGGGAGCGCTGGCGAGGCGCGGGCCGCGGGCTCCCGGCACCTCGGCCCGCGGCACTCGCTCTTGGGCGCGGCGGCGGCGGCGGCGGCGCGAAGCCGCGGACCCGGCAGGTGAGGCGGGAGGCCGGGCGGGTCCGGCTCTCGGCGCGGGGGCCGCGGCGGTCGCTCACGTGGGGCCGAGCTGTCAGGGCTGCGAGGCCGGGGGGCGCGCCGGGGCGGGGGGGTCGCCGGGCCCCGGGGGTCGAGGCGTGGGCAGGGACCCCCAGCCCGGGCGGGGACTGCCCGCCGGGGAAACCGCGGCCTGGACTTCTGCTCCGGTAAGCCGATGGGTAGCACCTATTTATCCTGTTTATTGTTCGCTGCCACGATTCCGCTGGGCTGGCTGCCTGGTGCTCAGTTCCCCTCCGGAAATTCTGTGAAGTGTTGTCGTTGTGAAGTGTCGATATACCATAATGCAGAGGGCATAGCACCGCCACGAGTGTTCAGAGAACCGAGTTAAGGAACGGAGAAACAGATGCAGCTGGAGTCATCTGTGGGCCCCTTAATTCACAGCGTGCCCCTCGCCCACCACCGCTCTGCGGCTTTATCCTTAAGTGATTGATAGTGTTATGACAACTGCTTATTTAATGAAATTGCTTAACCAGGTAGTTTACTACATGCTAGTATAATTGAGTTATTGCAAGAAACCAAGGTGCCTTACTCCTTTAGGAAAAGGTTCCAGGAAGAGACATCAGTGTCCTTGATACAATTTTAAGACAGCTGCCCCTTCTCTTAAAAGCTGTACTTTTCCCAGAGCTCTTCAAATTGCTTTGATGATTTCTGGGAGAAAGCGTCCATCAGTTAGGTGCTTCATCAGCCTCCTCTCACCCCACTGCTCCATTATAAAGAAAATCGGACATAAATTCAGTCATGAATTGTAGAGAACTCTTTCTCCTTGAGGCAGCTGTCCAGACTGATGTAACACAGAGAGGAACTGATAGAACCAAGCAGGATGTTCGAACTTGATGTCTCTTCATACTCATACTCATACTGTTTCCCTTCCTATTTATGCCCAGTTCTTACCCACTACGTTACCCCTTCTTGTTTCTCCGTCTTGCTACATTTCTGACAGTTGTGACTTAGCTAAGAAGTAAACGCAAGCTGTCACTCCTTTTTGCAACTCCTAACATTCTGGATACGAATAACACAAGATAAATAAAACAAAACAGGTAAAACTGGATGTGGCTCAGTCAGTTCTCAACTAGGAAGAACCAATATTCGTCCTAGACAAAATAAGACAGAAAAGTTGGACTCAGGAATAATGACCACAAAAGAAATCCCAGTGGCAGGGTGAGTAAAATTTGATATGTACAAAAAGTAAGTAGATGAATCCAATCTTTGTGTATAACTTAATCAGGAAAAAATATGAAATATGTATGAAAATAATGTCAAAGTAAAATGAAATGAAAAGATTTTGGAAAAATTTTACAGCATTGTTTAGAAAGATGATCAGAGACTTAATGAAATCTCCAGAAGTGCTTTCTCAATAAAAATCCATTCATGTCTTCATAGATTTGATTAAAATATTGGCTCAAAGTATACTGGGATCACAGTAGCAGGGGTGTGATGATCCTCTTACCCAGATGAACAGAAATTAACCCAGAAAAATCTAGGTATTTTGTATACTCCTTTCTTAAAGCCAGTTGTGTGGATCAAAGCTGTTGGATCCTAGGAAAGAGCAGAGAATTGGAAACAGCATTTTCTCTGAAAAAACTTTGTAGGAAAACAGTGAAATATGTTCTTTGTGGCCAGAAAAATCACATTTTAGCTAAAAATGACTTCAGTTTAGCTCTAAACTAAATGTTTCTGTACCTTTGTTTGCTTAAATCTCCTTTTTGTTCCCCAAGCTGGCAAACCAGCAAAGGAATATGTTGGGGTAGTTTATTTGACAAAAAAAGAATAGAGTAAAATTTATTTTGCCAGGTAATAAAAACTCTGATACTTTTAAAATATAAATTACAATGTCATCTTGCTAATTACTGGAGTCTTTAAAAAAGCATTAACGTAGTGTTAAATACTACTCAAAGTCTCAATGCTGCTTAATACTTATCTGCAAAAAAGCATAAAATGGAGATGATGTTTAAAAACAAAACCAAAAACCTGTCTCAGGAAGCTTAGTGTCTACATGAGGCTATAGGTAAATTGGTTAAATTACTTGCAGTCAGTTCATGTTTGTAAAAATGACTAGCATTTTTCATCTTACTCGTGTTTTATGTATATCTAGAAGACTCCCCCATCGAAGTTGAGTTTTTTTTGTTGTTTTGGGGTTTTTTTTTTTGTTTTTTTTGTTTTTTTTGGCTTATTCGGAAGGAGAGGAAGTGGTGGTGGTTGTGTAAATTTTTCGTTCCACAGCACTGTTTTACTTTAGTGGTAGCAGGATGCCAAAATTGTTTGCTTCAGTCCTGCACCAGAATTTTGGCCTCTGTCCATGATCAAGTAAACTGCTGCAGCTCCGACGAGTCTTATTTGGTGTGGTATTAAGTTTAGGGGATGGGGCAAATGGAAATGAACAGATTATATGACTTTCAGCAATGGTGGAAGATGATGCTTTGTTGACATCTGGGGAAGTTTTTGGGGGGATATTTTCCTGCTTGTGTATGTAGCTTTGTATAGTGTATATACTGCAGCTATTTCCAGCCTAGTTACTGTAGCCACTCATACTAGCAACCTTAAGAATGAGAGGCTCAGTTTTAATCATCCATTGATTTCCTTTTCATTAAATTAAATTTACATGTTTCCCATTTAATGCAGTAGATATTTAGAGATAATTTTATACCAGTTGTTAGTTTTGATACATAGGAATAATTACATATGACTTCCCTAAAGTTGGTTAAAATAGTTACTTACAATTGATCAAAAACTGAGTACCAACTTTGTAACTATGTAGATGGGATTGTCCTTAGTTAACTGTGGCAGTAAACACTGGGTGAAAGTACAAGTTACGCTTTGAGGTGGATCATTCAGCCGTTTGCTGGATGATGGGGCTTTTTGCTGTCTCGAAATTCAGTAATTTAAAAGCCAAGCTTTTTTTTTTTTTTTTTTTTTTTGCTAACCTTAAGGTTTCTTGGTATGTTATAAGTAAATTAAATGATTGCACTGCTTCAATGAATCATTTTATTTACTTTATTTAGAAAGATATATTTGTACTCTTAGGGTTATACTCAGATTCATATCACATGTCATGTTAAAAGACAACTATTAAGATATTTGGGTAATGATAGGTTAATGAGAGGGTAACAATCTAGAGCTATTTTTAGATTTAGGAACATGTTTTGGCAATGCTAGAACTGGATGTATATGCTTTAAATAGATTGTGTTTACTCTTAGACACAGAAAGTAGATTAAGGTACCTGATTTGATCAAGGACAGGTTTTTCTCCAGTGTGGAGTCTTGGATTTTCTAACTGAAATGGTAGAGTTGCCAAATAGGGACTTATTTATCCAAGTGACATGAAACCATATTGACTGGTGGTCTTGCTGAGTATAGACATTCGGTACTTACATTTTATAATTGATGTAAGTGGAATGATACATGGTTTAGAGCTAACGTTGAGCCTGGACTCTTTGATTCTCATCACAGCTCCCTGTGATATTAGATATTAGAGGTGAGATTTCTCATTCTTAGCTATATCGGTATTTGGAGCTGGACAATTATTTGTGGAGACCTGTTCTGTGCATTGCATGGTGCTGAGCAGCACTCCTCGCCTCTGCCCACTAGGTGGCAACCAGAAATGTCTCCTGACCTTGTCAAATATCCCTTGGAGGGCAAAATTGCCTCCAGTGACAACTGCTGCTATAGCTCTATCTACCTTGACTCAGAAGTGTGGTTAACCGTGAATGCCAGTGTTCATTAAGTGCCCATTGCAGAGTTGTGCGTTTGGGTCACAGGGAGGGGAAGGGAGTGTAGGGAAATGAGAGATAAATAGCTCGGAAAAGTAATTCAGGATTTTTTTTAAATAAAGTAATGAGTAAATACAAATAAACAAAATTTAGGGTGATGAATTAATGGAAATGACATTAAGGACATGATTGGAATTCTTTTAGGAACGTTGGTGGATTAGGGTGCAGAAGTTTGGGGGGGGAATTGGAGAAGTTACATACAATATGATGTGACCTTGTGTGAAATATATCTTTTTTATATTTAAAGTCTATAAATTACATGAGAATTGACATACATTAAAAAAATTTTTTTAATTTCCTATCTTCTCTCAGGTACTTAAATTAAGGGATACTAAACAGAATGGTTAGGCTGGGAAACACAGTGAAGAAAGGAAAAATAAGCTAGAGAGAAAATGTGGATAAGCAGTAGAGGACATCACAGGTTTAGGGGTTACTGTGTAAGTAATGGAAGTGATTCCAAGACAGGGACTTGAGGAAGAGTATTCTAATTGACAAAAAATGTATTGTAGGAAAGCGATTGGGAAGCCAGAATGTAAAGTAGATTAGAGTTTTGAATGAAGTTTAAACTTTAGGGGAAAACAAGGCATGTATGTAAGATCAATTAGAATCTACTGGATTTGATAATAGTTTTGCAGAGTTGAGACTCTAAATTCAAATCTACAGAACTAGCGTAATGATGGTCCTGTGGTTGACAGAGAAAACCTGAGGAGTGATTTGCGTGGGGAGAGTTGTCTCTTTTTTAAATTTTTTTGTTGTTTTTTTGATGGGGGGTGATTAGACTTTTTTTTTTTAATGGGGTACTGGGGATTGAACCTAGGACCTCAAAAATAATAGTAAGCATGCACTCTACCACTGAGCCATACCCCCCACCCCTTCTTTTTTAAAAAAAAAGCTCATGTACGCTTTAGAAGCAGATTCTCAATGTTGCAGAACATAGCTAGTTTGTTTCAGTAGGTGGTACTAAAGTTCTTTGGTTGTTTCCTTGTTAATAGAATTGGAACCTTCTTAATTAAAGCAGAAATCCCCTGGAGCCAAGCTTTTATCCATCGCTAGTTGGGTTTTGTTTGTTTTCCTCCACTATAAACTTGAGCCTGGTCAGGAAAGATAGGTTGAGTTCAGAACAGCTGCTTATCAAAAGAAAAGTATGTGACAAGGTAGTCTTGAATTCTTGAAAAAAATAAGTTTGGAGACAGTTGATTTGCAGTTTTTCTGGTCCATACATTCTTAAAGAATAGGTTTGTAACACTAGGCCCTAAAACTTGCTAGGTACTTCCTATGTCATTCAGGCTCTCTATATAAGGTCTCTGAAATCCTTTGCTCAGAGTTGAGATTCATTTTTGTTTCTGTGCTTTTTAACTTGTTTCTTGGTGGTAGCTATCTAGAGCTGATGTTTTCGTATACTAACAACGATGTCTTCTTTTTTTCCCAAGCACGACATCCTGAAGTAAATCCATCAGAATGACACCTTCTCAGGTTACCTTTGAAATAAGAGGAACTCTTTTACCAGGTATTGTAAAGCTTTACTTTAAAACATTTTGTAATTAAATGAGCATTTTTCTTATCTAGATTATCTTAAATACGGAGTTGTTACTAGAGTGGGCCTAATTTTTAGATGCAAATATTTTTAGGGCATGCCTGATATCAGAAATGTGCTTGGAACATAGTAAACTCAAGGAAAAAAAAATACCTTCCCAAATAATGTATCTTATTCTCATGTTTTTCAAGAAAGCATGAATTTAATTTTGCACAGGACAGGGATGGTTGAGCTATGATTTTTAAGTAGTAGGAAAATGAGGGAAATGTTTCTAGTGTGAGAAGGTGGTGAAATATTTAGCTAAGTTTCTTCCCTACTTGTAAAGCTGTACCAGATTACCTTGGCTAAGCTTCATTGTATTTATTGTATTTGGTAAGCTTCATTGCATTTCTTGCTGTTAAAGCAGTGTGAAATGATGTGAGTGTCAGACAGCATGGCGAAGCAGTGTCACACCTGGGTTTGATACTTCCTTGTTTAGTATACTCTGGCGATACTGGCCATTTCCTCAAATCTGTTGTATTCCTCCCCTCCTTTGGGGCATTCTTAAATTATTTCCTTTGCCTAGATCTGTTCCCTTCCCCTGCCTTCCTGACTCTCCTTACCCCAACCTCCCACATTCAGCTAGGTTAAGGTCTCTGAAATTCAAGGTTCCAGGACTTTTTGTAGTACTTCTTACTGATTTTATGGAATTATTTGAGTAATTTTGCTTGTGGATAGATGGTAATAAGCTCTATGAAAAAATTTTTTTCTGGTTTCTGGACTTTGATTCATGCTGAATTCCTGTACCAAGCATAGTGTCTGGCTCAGAGCAGAGGTAAATATATTTTCAAGGAATGAATGAATGATTCATTCTGTATATCCAGCATCTTTGTTCTAGCAGCCATCACAGCAGTTGACAGTGTGTGTTTGTCCAAGTTCAGATTCTTAGCCAAGGTAATCTGGTACAGCTTCCCTCTGGGCAAGATTCTGCAGATCAAAGATCAATAGTTAGTTAATGGAGTTGGCTCCCTGGGGTCAAGTGCTCGCCTCTTGTACAGTGTGTAGCCTCCTCTGTGGAGAGAAGACCTCAGAAATCTATCATACTTTCGTACATAGGCAGTTAAAGCTAGAAGGAGCTGGCCGTGTCAGACAGATGGACTGACCACAGAATTAGCCTCAGAATGGTCTGCTTGACAAGGTGGAACTCTTGTTCTCAAGGACTAGAGGAAAGAGAATGGTGGATGTGAACGCAAGTGAATCTGTAGGTGGGAAGGAAAGGTAGAGGGATGGTGGGGGGGCGGTGTTGGGGTAGACTCTCCTCTCCCCCCAAACTTCATACCACCTTGGTAGTGTTCTCTGCTGAATGTGGAGGGCAGAGAGAGGTGAAGTTAGAGGGAACAAGTAAAAAGAGTATATGGGAGTGCTGTTTGAAATTCCTTTCATTAGCATTCAAGTCTTTGTAATCTTTTATAAATGAAAGCCAATTAAAGAAAGTGTTCTAGTAAATGTTTTCTTCATAGAAGCCATATTCAGAGGCAGTCAGCAAAGAGACAGCAGCACTGCAGGAGGGAACTGGTGAGATGAAGGCGCCCTTGTGGGGGTACAGTGGCACCAATTGTCCAAGTTTTACTTTCTCCACGTAGAATACATGTTCTTTCCAGAGCAAAGAATAGCTGCTGTTTTGTGTGGGGATAAGAAATAACTGACTGCGTGAAAAAGTTTTAATGAGACTCTCCTTTATAAAGGAAGTAGAAGAGGGCCCCATCAGTGATTTTATGATAACCTGTACTTCGAGCTAGGAGCCACTGTAGTGTATGCTGTACCCGTGCAGAGCAGCAAGAATAGTCTTGGGAATGAATATTTGTGCTTTGTATTTAGCAACAGTGTTTATCCTTTCAAAAAAAAAAATGAGAAAAGGTCAGTATAACCTAAGTTAATTGTGAAAAAAATCTGGTTGGAGGACTGATGAAAAAAATAACATGAAATCTTTATACATAGCTGCCCTATGCTTTTACCCATAGGTATTAAGGACGCTGAAAGCTCCTGAAGGACTACCACACCTGGAATTTCAGTTTTAGGCAATTACGCGTGTGGCTAAGGCCCACTGTAGTCCTGGTCTTCCTAGAGTAGTGCCTTAGCTTGGAAGCCAGGTTCCCCTCAGAATGTGGAGGCGCTTGTCTTGACCTTTGTTCATTTGGGCTCAGTTAATTGTAGTCAGTTCATTTTTTTTAATGCATGTTAATAATAGTAGTTCAGAATGTGTTGATGTATAAATCAAAGACTTCTGCATACTTTTATCCAAGGAGTTGTAGAGTTTTGCTAAATATAGGAAATTTAGCAAATGTAGGTAAGAGCTCTATGTTTGGTGTATCTATTAAGAAATGTTCAGATGAAGTGATTATTTTATTAAGGAATACTAGATTTTCACTATATAAGTCTTTGTTCTGAGGATTTTTTGTTGTTACATTGCTCTTGTCCCTTTGATAGTTTTCTTGATCTTTAACTTGTTAGTAGCTATTTTTAGAATTCCTGAAAAAAACTGCTATTTCTCTAGAATACTTACATGCATTTAGTGTTTGCCCCTTTAAATCGGAAGCTGCCTTGAAGACAAGGACTGTGGTTTGATCACTTTGTCTTCTTGGTGCTTGTTATTGGCTCAGTAAGTAGTCGAACAATGAAGAAAAGTCTGTCCTGTACATCTTCCTTTCCTCTGGCCTTGGTTCTGTAGAGAGGGGTCAAGTTAATAAGGCAGGTGCTTTGTGGTACCTGGGTCTACACCATGTCTCCAGTGAGACTCTTCCATCTCTGCTAATGCGGACTCTGCATCCAGGTAAACTAGTGCAACTGACTGCTCTTTTCTTCCTAAAACTAGACTTTGAGACTTTCCTATTTATTCCACTGTAACTGGTTGTGCGTTTTTTTAGGAGAAGTTTTTGCAATATGTGGAAGCTGTGAGGCTTTGGGAAACTGGAATCCTCAAAATGCTGTGGCTCTTCTTCCAGAGAATGAGACAGGTGAAAGGTAAGCAGGAATGTGTCAGGTTACAGAATAGTTGTGACATTCAGGCTATAAACTTGGGGGTTTCTAAGACACCTTGGTGTATTTTTTACTTTTAGTTTTAATTTTTATCAAAGTTATCACTTATGCATTAAAGAGTGAAATTGTTTTACAAAGTTTGCTGTGAAAAAAACAAGTTCCTCTGTTTGTCAATTTCCACCTCTCAGATGTTTGCAGCTCTTGGCTGGTTCTTTTACTACCATATTTCTAAATAAGTAGCGTATATTGCTATTTCTTAATTTAAAAATACTTTAAGGCATTATCTTTTGACTTCTTAGTACATATTCTTGATAAAAGATCTAATTTTTGCTTTAGCCTATGAAATAATTTTCTTGAGATGTTTATAGCATTAAAAGTAGGAGGGAGTGGAACATTCATGTAGATATCCTAGCTAACGTAATGAAATGAGTTCACTGCTGACATTAAGCACAGCACTCAACTTAGTGTGGGTGTACTGGTGCCCTGGAGCAGGGAAAGGAGGATATGGGGGCCGGTTTCAGTTCTGCAGGTATCTGTGATCTTGGGCAGATCTAATAGCTCTGGTCCTCGTTACCTCACCTGCATGGTAGCAGGGTTAGGGTAGAATCAGTGATGTCAACAATGGTTGTACTTCTCCACCTGGGGATATTTTGAAGTGTTACAGGTTGTCACGGGTTGTCAAGATGTACGTGTGGGGGTAAAGAAGGAGCGATGAGGGGATTCTAAATAGTATACAAATACATGCAGTGCCCCCAGAGAGCAGTGCAGTGTTACTAAAAATGTAGCCTGTGGACCAGTTGTAGACAGAAGACTTTGTCAGTGCGTGATGTGAGAAATACAAAACTTGAGAGCAAGCATTTAGGAATGTTTATGGCAATTTGACATTGCTGAGCATCCATCCATGTCATCATGGGCTCATCTCATTGAACTGAGTGTGTAGACCAGAAGCCTTGGTCATGGACAGGTAGAGTAAAGCAAGCAAACAGAAGCTGGTCGTTCACACTGATGGCAAAACAAAGGAAAATGACAAGGAAGATAAAACAATACCATAATGTAGGCTAAGGAAGAGAAAACAAAACATGTACACAGAGCACCCTTTTCCCTGTTGTCATTAGTGTGACACATTTTCTCAGCCAGTTCTGTTGTTTTTATACGTTGAGTTCCATTGATAAATGATAGTGGAGTCAGAGACAAACGAGATGTTTATTTTCTTCAAGTGGTTATTTTTCTTTGATTTTTTGGATCAGTCACTCCTGTCTGAAGTGAAACGTGTCTTTCTGAAGTCGTTTACCTCTGCTCTGAACTCTTGAGCTGCTCTGTCACCTGTTTATTCCAGACTTGGAATGTGATATGAACAGAAGGAGAACAGTTAACTTCTTAACTTTAAGGAACCAGCCGTTTTGACATGGTTGTACACTGAAATTAACTGATTCATACATGGCAGATAAAGAATGCTTCACAAAGAGAAAGCAAGTTGATGACACAAGGTGATATAAGTAGATGATACAAAAGGTAAACGAATCTTTGCATTTAGACAACATTCATGTGTTTCAGAATTGTTTCTTTGGGATATCAGTGTGCTCTGCATCTAAGTCCTCTGTTCTCTTTTTCTCAGTCTCTTAAGCCTCTGTACCTACAAACTTGTGGTGCCGAGTTCTGTTGGAGTTCTTTTTTCTGCTTGGAAACAATTTGAAGGTTGTGGTATTGTTTCCTAATAATGCAGAAAATGTGGATTATTTGTGATTTTATTTGCCCTCATAGATATTATGGTATTTTGGAGAGAGGATATGAGGATGATTCAGAATCAGGCAGGTGCAGTAAACCTTCTCACTGCCCCTCGTTCCTGGTTTTTCTTGAGTTTCATCTGGTTGTGTTCATTCTTGATGTCATTGAACAGTTCTGGTTCATTTTAACTTTCCTATATTTGCTTAGAGCAGTGAAGTAAGAAGACTCATTGGTTTGTTCTCTCCATCTCATCTTTTCATTTAGTGCTTCTTAACCAGGGGAGCATGTTGGAATCACTTAAAAAAAAAAAAAAAAAACACCTTAAAGAATCTAAAGCCCTTTAAAAAAATACACATGCTTAGACCCTACTCCTGGAAGATTGTTAATAAGTGCATGAGGGGGTCCCCAGCATATTTTTTCAAAGCTTCCCACTAATTCTGTGCACACCTGGGGCTGGTTTCACATATGTAGGCTGACTGTTTTATGGATGAGATAATACTGGAAGCATGCAGTTTTTTTGTAGTGGAGATGGGAAGTTAGTTTCACCTCAGCGTTCGTGGAATCTGCCTGGAGCCCTGTGTTGAAAAGGATCCTGAGGCTTATCAGAGAAAAGTGGTAGCAGCACGTGTGCCAAACATTAGGCTGCCCTTGCCTCACAGCAGCATTTCTCGACCAACCACCCAGAGTCTATCAAACTCCCCGCGACCAGGCTCCACCCCAGCCCGATGGAACCAGAGTTTCCCATGGTGCAGCCAGGGCATGTGTGTTTTATTACCAGGTTAACCTGATTGTTGAAGCTGGGACCATGGGTGACAGCTGGTGGTGGATATCTTGTTAGGAACCAGGGCTGAGTCAGAGTGAGGATAATGCCCTAAAACCTGCCTTGGCAGAGCCAGGTGGGGAGCAGTGCTAGCCATCTGGTATCATGGGAGAACATTTGGAGCTGCCGTTTATAGTCACTGAGCTATTCATGCTGAATTAATGTTTGGGTAATGATCTGTGACTCAGGCTCTCAACCTTAAGTGTTCGTCATCAGAGTCACCTGGAGGCTTGTTACAAATTGCTTGGGCCCTCCCCCAGAGTTTCTAATTCAGTAGATCTAGATGTGGCCCAAGAATCTGCATTTCTAACAGGCTTCCAGGTGATACCGTTGGTCCTGGGACCACGCTTTGGATACCATTGGTCTGAAGCTAAAGATCAGTTATAGTCATGAATTGTAGTGAATTCTTTCACTGAATCCAAGCTTTAGAATTAGCCTTAGAATATGTCAGCATAGCATAATTCAGAGGAAGACACTGTGTTGAAACAAGTAAGATACAGACACTGATTGCTTGGCTAAGGGAATAGCCAGAGGCCGGGCAGGACAAGAGCAAGGAACAGCTGGGAACATGAGCCGACCTCACTGGCCTTGGCCTCAGAACCTCCTAGCAGCCTTGTAACATCCCTAGGTAAGTGGGATGTCAGAGGAGATCCGGAGATCTGCACTGCTTGCCTTTTCTGATTGAAATACTTCTCCTGGCTCGTAGGACAGCTCATCACTTAGGTCTCAGCTCAGACAGCTCTTCCTTGTTGAGATCTCTCCCTCCAAAACCTCTTGTCACCTCGGGAAGGCCAGCTGGCCCTTCCTGTGTATGTTATTTGGTTATTTTGTCTGTCTACTCACAACAAGCAAGCAATCTCATTGAGGATGGGGCTCTTTCTACTTAATCATCACTGTGTTCCTAGTCCCTGGTTCAGATTAGACCTGGAGTAAAATTTTGTCTAGGAATAAATAAATGGTATTGTTCACAGATCTTACTTTTAAGGGGGTTTATGAATTATGAAGTCTTTATGTATTTTAGTTTGATGCTAATTTTGCTGCCTTTTTTCCCCTCATAGCATGTTATGGAAAGCAACCATTGTACTCAGTAGAGGAGTATCAGTTCAGTATCGCTACTTCAAAGGGTGCTTTTTAGAACCAAAGGTATGTTTTCTTTATCTAGTTTCCAATTTCTTTAGAAAACTGACTTCTTTCAAAAGCAACTAACTTAAGTTTGGAAACATTAAGAGTAAAATGAGTTTGTTTTGATCAAATAAGGAAAAAGGAACTCTAGAGTAATAACATTTTAGTACCAAAAAGAAAGGAAGTAGCCACTTCAGAGGCAGACGAATGTCTGCAATGGAATTTTTAAAAGACTAATAGTAAGTATGTTCTGCAATATTTTTATCATGGAATTGGTTTTAATGGTAAATGTTCTTGGTAGGTGTGCCTTTTCTGTAACTTTTATAAACTAGTTAGTAACCAATAGTAAGGGTTTTTCTTTTTGTTTTTTTTTAATTCCTCTGTGGTATAAATAAATAATAGATTAAAAAAATGTGTTTCACAGCAGTCATCTCTGAGTGGCTGCAGTGTTTAACTCCCGTCAAAACTGAAGTCGTTCCTTTTAGATTTTTTCAGTGATGGTATTGATAGACCAGGATCTTTTCTGAACACCTTTGGAGTATCTATTAAATCTGAATCTGCTTGCTAACGATGATTTATTATTTTGGGATCGTTTTCATATTTAGAAAAGAAAGTTGATTCTTTCTCTCTCATTTTAAAGATACTTATTTGCTGAAAGCATTCTTTTCCTTCATATTTTTACCTTTGAACACACTTTGGGCTGCATATGAACAAGGGCTGAGGCAGGAGTCTAAGAAGCAAAACACGGATTAGGCCTTTTTAAAATTGTATTTCCCTTCGGGGTCCTTGAATATCTGTTACATGTACAAAAAAAAAATGCAAGCAGCCATTGTTTTTTCCTTCTTTTAGCCACCATTATTAAAAAAAAAAAAATGACAAACCCACTTCAGCTGTCTTTTGCACCTATTACGTTTCTTATTCCAAGAATATATTGTGAATACTCAGTAATTAAAATTAAATTACATTATGGTCGATCATTGTGTTGGCTTATCTTGACAACAGTCTCACTTTAATGGCTTAAGAGAAGATCATGTATTGGCATGGGGTTGTGTATCGGGACAAAGTTCTTTAGTATGTAAAGTGAACAATTGTGCATAGATTTGTGGGTCATGGCACTCATCACTTGGGAAGCTTACTTGAGGATCTTGGTATGTGAAATTTGTAACATGTGAAATAAAGTAAATTTTACTGAAGGGGGCATTTGGACGAGATATATCATAAGGAGTCCTTTGGGCATAGTTTCCTAAAGTAAGACTGTTGTCAACACAGGTCAAATTAAGCCAACCTATAGTATTTTCTCTTTTCATTGAAAAATGTAACCAAAAGCAGCAAATCGTTCCAAAATGCTTTTTTCAAAAAATTGGCAAGAAGTCTGCTTACAGTAAGAAACAAGTTTTTCCCCTTGTAATACTTGCAAAAGTTTACAGTATGTGTTGGTGAGTGTGTTTCTTTAAGTAGGTGCTCTGTATCGTGTACACATGTACCGTGTGATGCAGGGGCTGCCATGGTAAGTATGTTTTTCATGGAATAGAGTAAATAGCTACATAAAATCCCATGCATATGGCTAGAGGTTTTTTCCTCCCCCTACATGCCAGTTTAAAGTGACATTTCTTTTTAACGTTGGTGGCGCTTTTAAAATGAAACAATTTTTAATAGAAACAGTTATGAAACTTTGTCTCAATAGTCCATTGTCAAATGATAGAACTGATGTTCAAGGAATCTTAAATTCTGAAATGATGTAAATTATTAGAATATATATTTTATAAACACAAAGAATGATTGGAAAGCAGAGTAATTATGAAAGCATTGAAAAACTGAAGTGGTAATAGGATTAATTTTACTGGGTCAAAAGTTTTAGGTCATCTATCCAAGCACTTTAGAACCTAAGCTAAAAATCTTGTGATCTTGTCACTTGACCTTCAAAATTCAGCTTTCTTATCTGTGAAAGGAAGGGTTTGAACTCTAGATTTCTTAGGTCCTTTGAATCACAAAAATGTTAACTATAAATAAAATTGTACCATTCATATTTTCTCTTTGGTAATTTGCTCTGGCATAGTGCTTTCACTTTAGAAATTAAGAATCTTGAAGTCATTTTTCTCTTAATTTTCACAGCTACATGTTCTAACACTTTGTAGAATTAAAGTAAGATGTTACTATGTTGAATTGTAAAATATTATGGGTGACAAATATTATTTAAACATAGGAAACAAAAATAGTAGATATTTCTGGAATGAAAATATTAGTGTTAGTCTGCAGATAATCCATTAATTTCATGTCTTCACAAAGATAATTTCTGAATTAACATGTAACTTAAACATTTTTCAATCCATGTTCACTCCTTCTTGTTTGTGGCTGGAATTAGGGATTGTTTCCTCAATCTGAGATGTTAGCCAGTTTTTTAATTTATTTTCTTTGAAAATTTTCCTTCATTTCACTGGAAATAGCTCTTTATATTTCGGTAACATATGTGTCTCTAATTTTTATGTGTTAACATTCACTTATTAGATTCATTACACTTTTTTTTTTTTATAATGGAGGTACTGGGGAATTGAACCCAGGACCTCATGCGTGCTAACCATGCACTCTACCACTGAGCTATTCCCACCCTCTCTTCATTACAAACTATTTTACTTTGTTCTTAATCTCCCTTGATTTTTGTTTAAATCCTTTAAAAAAAAGAATCAGTCATCTGTGATAGACAGTTGTTTTCAGAATAGCCCGGGTTGTCTTTTTGTTCAGTGATTTCTTAGTATAATAAAATCCTTCTGGATGCTGAATACCCTCAGTTGATAACTTTGAATTTGAAGCATCCCAGAGATCTCTTGTGGCCTAGCCTTCTTTGTTTACTTATTACAGGAGACCAATTTTTTCATTGGTCTTACTAACAATACTGATTTTTAGGGGGAGGGTATGGCTCAGTGGTAGAGTGCGTGCATGCACGAGGTCCTGAGTTCAATCCCCAGTACCTACATTAAAAATAAATAAATACACCTAATTGCCTCCCCATCCAAAAAAAAAAAAGTGATTTTTAAATAACTATTGGTTTGGCTTCTGACATCATAGATAAAAATTCAAAGCCCCTTTTACATGCACTTTTTTTTTCATTTTTTTCAAAATTGTGGAAAGAAAATCTGAAAGGTTAAAGTTGACATTTTCAGTTTTTATGTTTGAAAGCATTGATATTACACGATAATAGTCATTTTGCTTGGTGGTTTGTTAAAAACAAAAATCCCAGTCTGAATGTTAGGTAATCTTGTTTCTCTTAATGCTTGATGTAGCTGAGTGTTCTCAATAACTGTTTAAGAGAGCAATCATTATGACTTTTTCATGGAAACAGATTTTTTTTTGTATTTTTGTTAATAGGCACATTTGAAAAACATTCCAGCAATCACCTGATTAAAACATGCTAAAATATAAAATAACTCTACGAGTACCATTCATGGACTACTGTTTTGGACTGATATTGTTACTTTTTTCTCCGAAGATTCACCTTCCACTTGAAGTGCTTAAAATTGTAGCAGTCTTTTACAGAATGGAGTTCTTTTCTTCCCGAAGATCGTGAAGAATGACTTAGTTACATTTAGCATAAAGGAGTGCAGGTTTTGGAATCATTACTGAGATCTTTAATATCCCAATGCGCAGGTCTTAGTTTTTTTGTTTATTTTAAAGAACATCAGTAAGCTAAAATTTAAGATTACCTTCTAAAGTTTAATAGTCCTAAAAATTTTGGAAATTTGTATTTTAAAACTTGGTTCATTTTTCCAATGTTGTAGCTTTTTTTTGTACCAACCAACACGGATTTATAGTGTAAACACCAGTAGACACAATTATAAATCATCTGTTGAATTTGGCTCCTCAAGACTCCATTCTGTTCAAACCTAGGTTGTTTTATGATTAGTGGGTTTGTTACTAAAACAGATGGGGGTGGAGTTTTTAAAATTACTACTAAAATATGTTCCCTATCAAATGTTTAATCCACATGGCTATTTTTACATGATTTAATATACATATACTGTCAGCACTTTGTGAAGTTCCCCTGACCCCTGAATTAAAACAAAAGCAAACTCTCTCCTTTCTTCCCCCTCATTTTAATCCTTGCTAACATTTAATATGCACAGCACCTTTTCAAGTCACTTTTGATTAGTAACTTTTATAAGAATATCAATCTACACCATTTTTGTAGCAAAGAGGAATTTTTTTTTTTTGAGGGGGGTGCAGGACATGGGAGGAATGGAGGAAGGGAATAGGTTAGTTCTTTCTGGCTGCCCATTGCTAAACAGCATTCCTGCTTTTAATGTATGCATTTGCGTCTTTTGAGGATTAGAAAGTTTGACGTTTGAAAAACAAACTCAGAAAAATGTGACAAGAAAAAGTTGTAGTAAAAAACATCTAGCAGATGTAGGATCAAATGAATCTCATTTTTTAATGTAATGAAATGAAATTCACCATATTTTAAGATAGTTTTATATTTACATTTTTTAAATGTCCGTGCAGTTTATCAATTTATAAGTGAACCTTTATAACAAGGAGGTATGCAGCTAGATAAAATGAGTGTTTCCTGTATTATCCCAGGATTAATGAATGAAAAGCTAATGTAATTTTAGTTTTCTAACTTCAGAAGTTTGCAAGTTTTAAAAAAGATTTTAACCTCTGGTTATTTTAAGTGGTAAAATGATCCCTTGTGTCTAATTACTTAATAATTTGCCTAATTTGTTACATACTTATTTATTATCACTTGGCACATTTATTATTAAATGAAATCAATATTGTAGTCCTATAAAATGTTATAGAATATTTAATGCCATTTAAGGATGTAGAGGGACGCTTATATGTTCCAGACTTTGAATGTGTACATACACACACACACAAACACACACACACAATATGCCTAGAAAAGGGTTTGAGGATTATATGTGAAGATGTTGATAGTGATTACCCCAAAGTGCTGTGGTAATGGATGGTTTCTGTTTCTTTTTGCTTCTCTATATTTTACTTAATTTCTTCAGAAGACGTGTTAAAGAAGAAAAAAATTAAAATACCTTGTAAGGTTATAGTTTGAAGTTTTGCTTTTTAAGTGTGTATTTAAGGATTGTATTTTGGCACATAAGTTTAATTTGTCGAGTTGTTTTTTATTTTTATTTTTTAGTAATTAAAGGAAAATTAGGAAGCATTACACAGGGAGTCTTTGTTGGTAGTTCATTCTTGCTTTTAAATTGCTATAGATGTTATCAATAATACATAAAGCTTTATTTTCTTTTTTAATAAGAGAACTTGATAACAAAAGACAATATTAGGAATTGTCACAGTGTGTGAATTTGTAGACTTTAAGGCTGGATGTTCATTCCCTTTAATCAGACTGGTTCTTCAGATTTACCCATGCCTGTGTCCTTCCCTTTAAGGTTTCCTGTGCTCCGTAGAAACACTGGTTACTATGATATGAGAAAATCTAATATTCCTCCTGTTACCTACTTACTAATAAATATATGTAGTGAAGAGCTTTATTATGCCCACTAGTTCCTTGAGTAACTTGTGAAACTGATCTTGAAGTATTTGTTCTTACTCTTTCTACTGTCGTAGTTCAGGCTTTTTGCGAACACTTGGAGAGTTACTTAAGATGAGCTATTTCATCCAGCAATACCTCATTGACTGCTGACATACCAAACTTAAAGTATATTTACTGTTAACTTGGGACAGAATATTAGTTAAAGATTAAAATTGAGTCTTGTAGGCAGATTTAAGAATGGGTTTAAGTTGATTTTATGTGCCCGTTTATCTCATTTTTCTTTGTTTACTGCCTCACCCTCATTTTCTTCCAGCACTCATCATGTTTTGTGACATTCCTGACTTTTGGCATATAATATTGATATTAACAAGATGAATCTCTTGGTTTCATATTTAGTATAAGACTTAGACCACAAACATCAAATGGCATCATGGGTAGAAAATAAGATATAAGAAATTATTGCAGACATTTAACTTTTAAATTGCAGACTATCGGTGGTCCATGTCAAGTCATAGTTCACAAGTGGGAGACTCATCTACAACCACGAGCAATAACCCCTTTAGGTATGGGCATTAACTGCATCTGTTTGAGGCATATGCGTAAAGTTACTAATATGCTGCACAATGGCTTAGTGGGATTTAATAAACTTTTATTCTGAAGTTAAGGTCAATGCATTGTCAGGACTACAAATTTCACTTAGCGTATCATGGATCTTACTTTCAAAACTAAACTGTTCTTAATTACCTTTCTTTATAAACTTTATTAGAAATGCTTGCCTAGTTATTTTTAAGTTCTTGGGTTGGATGAGTTTATTGGGGAATATTTATTTTTCATTTGGAGTGGTTACAAAGTATAGACAATAGCATTCTTCTTGACTGAGCATCCGTGGCTTTATTTGATTACTTGCTCAGTGAACTTCGAGAACATTTTGAGGAAAGAATTGATCCAAAACAAAGATTCTTCAAATTTTAACATTGGATAGTTATAGAATAAGTTACTCTATTTATTATATATATATTTTTTAAACTAGTAAATACTTGGATAAATTTGTATGAATGAAGTCAGGCTTCTTGGTTGTAGCAGAATCTTTCCCTCTAATACCCTGCTGGCTATGTTACAGTTGCTATTCAGATAGGGGTTTTTTGTTTGTTTAATATTATTCCGTTTTCTTGTGCCTCAAAATGGCATTTCTCTTCATACAAGAATTTTTGAATTTTGTTTTCCATACTGAGATTAAAATTTGAAGTTCATTTCACATACATTAAATTACCCACTTGGAATCATTTGTAAACTGACTTAATGGTGAGAAACCTTTTAGTTTCTAAAGAAAAATAGAATTTAAAGGTAATTAATGCCTTGCTAGTTACTAGCTTGGATTAGAAAGTAGTGAGAGATTCTACTAGACCCTGTAGCAGGGACACTTCTCATGTAAACAGATATTACTTCCTCATCATTGGATTTTCTTTTTCTATGTTTTAATACATTTTTTATAATATATTTAGAATTTTTATGATAGTGTACTTTAAAATTATAGTAGTCCCATACTGAGGTTGGAAATTATTAGGTACTGAACATTTTTTTAAAAAATGCATTTTGAAGCATCTTGCAGTTAAATATACTTTCTTATTTTGAGAAATGAGATGATTTTGTTTCTGGTCTTTTAAAAATTTTACTTTATATATTTGGAAGATACAACTTCTGAACCTAAGAGCTATGTGAAATCTACCAGAGAGTCTTTATTGGGAACTACCATACTTATTTTTACAAATACTTCAGACTTAACGTTTAAAGTAAACTGAGAAAGGAAGTAGCAGGGAAGATAATTAGTGTTTTACTCAGAGGGTGGGGCTTAACAGCATTTCTCATTTAGTTGAAATTTCTCTTAGAAGATAATGTGCCAGCATTTATTCTTTTGGTAGTTCCTCACAGCTCTGTGTATACAGGTAAGTTTACTCTGTTTGAAAAGCTTTTAGCTGGCTATAGAGAATAGTTGGGATTTGAGGAGCATTATATTTTAGATAAATTCGGAATACGCACTACGTAAGAATAAGCATTTTAATTGTGCCAAGATCTTTGGTTTGAAAAATCAACCAGGAGATACTGTTGTCCAGCAACCTGTCAGTCTCATACATTGGTGGGGGTAAACATTTGTCTCAGTGCCTCTAGAGCACCTGTCCGAGGAGTTTTCTTTCTCTTCCTTAACGTTGTGAATAATCACCATGAGTGTAAGAACTACTGCTGTTTGATAGCCTCCTTAAAAGGGATTTCTTTATTGAGGGCTACAATAAATATGCTTATTCATTTTGGGCTGCTTTTAAATTTTAGAAATTTTTTAAAAATCCTTAAGGTGGATGATTTCTCAGTTGTTCATTCTGTAAACATCAAAAATTTTAACTAGGTTTTCCATTTTCCTTCAATTCTAGAAAGTGAAATTATTATTGACGATGGACAATTTGGAATCCACAGTAAGTGAGACTGTTCTGAAAATCCTTATTCATACGGTTGAGATGCTACCTTACATTTCATTAGAGACAGCACAGGGAAATACAACAGTATGATACTGTAAATAGACTAGGTTCAAGAGACAAATACATTGTTAAATAATAGTTTCCAATATAATTCTCATGCTTTAAAATTTTATCCTTTTGTTTTTTATTTGACTGGTGACTTCAGGTATATGGATAACATAATTAAATAAAAGTATTACACTTAACTTTTAATATATCATCACTTAACTACGTTGTTTGAAAATGGTATTAAATGATTCTAACCATTTAAAATGTGAAACTTTACTCATAACCTAAGTTTGTGCATTTTGTGTTTGTATATGCATTTATAGTAAAATCCAGGTTACGCAGAATGTTCTAACCATTCTGGCTGAGTCTTTAACAATTAATTAGAAATCCTCTGACTTCTGACTATGTTGAGATGTGCATTCGTATAATTTCCGCATCAGTTTATTTACTGATCCTTTATCCTAAGGATTCAAGTTTTTCCGTCAGTGACTGGAATTCTCGCAGTGTATCAGCATTATGCTAAACTGCATTTTCATTTTAGATACTATACTGTAGGAGTCAAAAGATGTAAAGGGAGAGGGCAGAATGTGTGCTTGCACCGTGAGCCAGAGATAATTGCTGATAATCAGTTTGCTTTGCTGTTGGGTACAGGAAGGAATAGGGCCGGAGTGTTTTGGTTGTGGTTTTACTACGTATGTGTGTTTACGCACTTTAGAAATGTACATGCCTTTGCCATATTTGGATAAGAATTTAACTTCTTCTTGATTTTGAGAGTATATTATATCATAACGTAAACTTGAATATGTTTAGTGTTTTAGAGTTTTATTTACAAAGGATGCTATTTATGCTACATGTTTCAGAGAGCTTTTATAGAGGAGTTTTCTCATTTCTTCAGCTATAATGCATGATGTATCCGTCTATTATATGTTAGTTACTATGTGTGGTTATATATGCTTGGCACTTCTTTCCTCATTTTTTGTTTTTGTTGTCACCAGCTTCCTAAATTCATCTTTAGTTAGCTCTCAGGATAGGAAGCGATTTCTCCAACTGTGTCCATTTCTGAAAAGAGTTCAAAATTAAGAGTTTTTAAAATTAAAATTAAGATTTCCCATTGTTTAAAATTTGATAGTTATGGAACATTTAAAAAATCATACCTAAGGAGAAAAGTTTTTTAATTTTTTTTTTAATGTCCTTTTGATGAGGAACTTAGGTCCAAAACAGTTGTCAGCTCTTTGTGGTGTTTATGAAAATTTTATTACCTCTGTTAGTAAGAAATTTCAAGGTAAACAGTGCTAACAGTGTTACCACAATCATGCAATTTATCTATGGCAGAATATATAAATGTGAGAATACAGAATTGACGCAACAGTTTTGTTTTTACCTCCTCATATCTCCACTCCGAGCACTAGTGATGTAACTAGTTTCTGCTGATAACTCATGGGAAGCTAGAAGTGTAACTGTGACCCCAGTGGAACAGCTGCAGGGTTAGAAGCCATCTTGGAACATATATTCTTTCTGAATAGATTTGTGGTTGATAATGTATTCAGTAAGAACATTTTAATTTATTTTAGTTGTTAAAGTTCGGCTAATCGTTAATATTCATTTAACATCTCCCCCTACTTCATATAAAAGTTCTTTTTCAATGACAGATTTAAGACTACTTGTATATTTGCTTGGGAGAGAAATGTCAGTGGTATATAACCCAAGTGTATTAAAATGTGAATGTGAACTTGACTTGTCAGTATGTATTGTGCTTATCAGATTGTTTTTAAAAATATGTATAATAATTACTCTTCTTCATACTTTACCAGATGGTGTTGAGACTCTGGATTCTGGATGGTTGACAGTGTCAGACTGAAATAAGATTACGTTTGCATTATTCTGAAAAGCCACCTGTCTCAATAACCAAGAAAAAATTTAAAAAGTCTAGATTTAGGTATGACTGTGTGTATCTGTTACTTAGGTTATTTATCTTCACTTAATACTGTAACATTCTGATCCATTTGGTTGTAACCTTTGAGTGTGTAAACTAAGAAAATAACACTTAAAGACAATTTCATATTCACTCATAACTGCAGAGTCTTGTGAGTGTGAACTGCTTCCCTCCCTCAGGGTTGCTGCAGGTATGTGTCTTAGTCTCCAAATTTCAAACCGGAAATTTTTGTTTTCACATAGATACGGATAAGTGATTTCCAAGCTTGTGTATTTGTAGTTTCTACCATTTAAATTTTTCTTAGTGGAGCAATAAATAGTTTCTTTCCTTCTTTACTTTTTTCCCCCTTTTAGTGGAGAATGTTCCTTCAGGCTCACCAGCAGAATCACTTGTTTAGAACTATTCCTAAGAGTTTCATTTCTGAAAAGAGATGAGAATTTTTGTTTGAATTAGTGAAGTGGTGCTACTTTTGAGTTTACAAGGTGATTACAGAGCATTATTACTAATTAAATAATGTGTAGATATCCCCTCTGGGAGACCTCAGAGTAAGTGCCTGTAAGAAAAGCCTGGACAGTGGTTGGAGGCAGGAGGTCAGGCACAGAGAGCAGGCCTCCCTGATACAGTCCTGTTATTTGTGTTAGCAGTTGGACCCACTGAAATCTAGAATGAAAAGTTTTCCTAGCTCAGCTGTATTCTATACAATAACATGGTTTCCTACAGTATTAGTATTAAAATTGTTTAGTCTATGTACATTTCAACTGGTGCAAGAAATACTCTAGAATTGAGTTGACTTTTTGGCATGACAAGTGCTCTGTGAAACTAATTGCTTCTCATTGGGAGTAAACTAGTCTTCGTGACCCAGTGGCTTGAGTAACTGGTCTTTTGTTCTCATTGCTGTGGGGCCTGTAAGAGTTTTAGGCTCTTGGTTTATTTTTTTGTTCATTTGTGTCATTAAAGAAGTACATACATGTAAATACACATACAATACAAACCACACATACATACGAATATGTGTATATGTATATATATTTAATACGATAATTTTCTTTAATGTACTTATCCACAGAGTACCTGGACTCACTGTGGTAAGGTAGAAGAAAGGGGGAAATTAAAAATTTACAACCTCCAATAAAAAAGTAAAAAAAATAAATTTACAACCTCCCTTCCATATATAAAACAGATAAGCAAGGATTTACTGAATGGGAAAAAAGGAAACATTACAGCCTCCAACTCTCAACGTTCTTTTAATACACACTAACACAATATGGCTTAGTTTTGTACTTGTTTTATCTATACATTTGTGAAACTTCTGAAGAAGTCGAGACAGCCAGTTATAAATGGGATAATAGTGAATACCCCTTTAAATTTATTTTTTTTAAAAACCCAAAGAATTAATGAAAGCAAACTTAGATATAATGAGCATTTATGTCATTTTAATAATTTGTGGAAATATGTGTAGATAAAAAGTCACTATTTTATGAAACATAAGTACTGTCCTAACCTATAGTATGTGTAATCTTTGTATGATATTTTTATTATTTGAAGATTTAGTGTATTTGGGGAGCACATTAAAATTTACCATTTAGGTAACATTGGTATGAATTTTTCTTCTTCTCTACTTTTTTGTTTGTTTTGGGGGGGAGGTAATTAGGTTTACTTATTTATTTTTAGAGGAGGTACTGGGGATTGAACCCAGGACTGTGTATGCTAAGCATGTGCTCTACCACTTGAGCTATATCTGCCCCCTCTTTTTCACTTTTTGAATTTCATTATTTTCTCCTTTTGTGTAGGGTGAAGCTGACACTAGAGGGTCTGGAGGAAGATGACGATGATAGGGTATCTCCCACTGTTCTTCACAAAATGTCCAATAGCCTGGAGATAGCCTTAATAAGCGACAATGAGTTCAAGTGCAGGCACTCCCAGCCCGAGTGTGGGTACGGGTTACAGCCTGATCGCTGGACAGAGTACAGTATACAGACAATGGAACCAGATAACCTGGAACTAATCTTTGATTTTTTTGAGGTGAGTATATTTCACTGAAGGAGGTGAGAAAGAATACAGGCATAAGCTTATTTTTAAATTTATTTTGATTTTTATTGTAGTCTGATTTGTGTAAACATACAACTTTTTAGATGTTTACATTTTAACAGATTTAAAAAACTTGGAGCTGACAGACTCAAGTACTGTTAAGAATATAATTGAGAATGTCAGCAGAATTGATGTTTAAGATCAAGATGTCTTGATGTCTGTATCTATTCTAAATATAAATGAATTGTCTCAAAAGGAGCCTCTAAGGATGGAGGGACAGGCAGGCTGTGTAACTCTTTGTGGGCAAACTGATGTAACTAGTATCATGAGTTCTCTTCATGACTGAAGCCTGAGGTTTATGGAAGCATTTTATTGTAAGAATTCATCATAACAGTGACTCATTTTTGCAACCTTACATGGTATTGTAAATACATAAGAAAAAATAGTTGCTATGAAAATTGTGCCAGCTTGTTCAGAATCTGTTGTGCCAACTTTCCGGAGCTGCCTGTGGCACTTAGACTAGCGCTGTCTGGCTTACTGGCTGTTCAGATGCTCCCCAGGAATAACGAGACTGGGTTCTCCCCTAAGGGCTTTGCTCCATTGTGCCTGGGTCTTCTTAGGCTCTTGCTTTTTGGCCCTAACATTCCCATTTCCATTAGATTATAGAGTTTGAGTCTTTAAGGATAGGAAATAGTCCTTAACCAATGGTAGCACCTAGCCACGGTTTCTTAAAATAACAGAATTAGGATGGATTAAAACCCACTAAGTAACACTTGTTACACATAATTAAAATTATTATAATCTTTGAGTTGTTTAATTTGATGATGCCTTTAGACATAGCCTTTGTGAGTGACTTTGGCTACCTTGCATTATATGGAATTTATTTCCTTTGAGAAAACTATAATAAAAAACTTTATTAAAAAACCCCTGTGATTAGATCTTACCTAATTAATAAGATCTGTGAGACTTTAATAAAAATACGAAGTTTTGGTTGAATGTTTTCTTGTTCTTTCAATACCTGCCTTTTAAGAGTCTAACAGCCTAACTTCCTTTTCATTTGGTTAGCAGTTTTGGAAATACTAATTTATTCATAGACTAGGCTGATAAAACACCCTGTCTAACCTCTAAGCGAGTATGCAGTGTCCTAGAGAGTTACTAGTCCTCTGTGTCAACTGTGTAGATGCATTTTAAAGAATAAAATATACAGTAAAAGCTCACTCAGGGAGATCTTAACCTTTGAATGTAAAAGTACTTAGAAACTTCCAGTTGGTGCTTTAAATTCACCCGAAACATGTTAGAGGATCAGAAGTGCAAATCAGTAGTTTTGATTAAGAGTATAACACAATCTTAAAATACTATATTCTAAAAGAAAACGTATTACTCATTACAATGAAGCTAAATTACCTCAATATATATGTGATTGTATTTTTTGTTGATCATCCCCCATAGATTCTGAGTTGATTTTTAAGGGTGTTTTTGTGATCTTAGAAAATACTGAAGTGCAAGAATTTGAGTTATTTTAACCTCATTTTCTAGGAAGATCTTAGTGAACATGTGGTTCAGGGCGATGCTTTTCCTGGGCACGTGGGTACAGCATGCCTCCTGTCGTCTACCATCGCGGAGAGCGGGAAGAGCGCCGGGATCCTTACTCTTCCCATCATGAGCAGAAATTCCAGAAAAACCATAGGCAGAGTGAGAGGTAAGCCTGAAGAAGCAGAGTGGACCTTTACAAATAAGCAAGGTTAAGTTAGGAATTTCATTAGTTTCACGTTGAGCTTTTGGGAATGGTAAAGAATTAATTTAATAAGATGTTCTAGAATATTAACTAATAGAATAACAATAAGGACATATCTCATCTTCTGGAAGCTTCACTTTGAATGGATTTTGACTTTTTATTTGATTGACTGACAAAGCTGGTTTCAGTGGTATTGAAACATAATTGAGCTCATTGTGGACTTTTTAATTGTTTCTGTTTCTTCCCCCTTCTTTTCCTACGAAAGTTGACTATATAATTATTAAGCCATTACCAGGATACAGTTGTGACATGAAATCTTCATTTTCCAAGTATTGGAAGCCAAGAATACCATTGGATGTTGGCCATCGAGGTGCAGGGAATTCTACAACCACAGCTCAGTAGGTTGACTGTTTGCGTAGTATTAGCATTTGGTAGCTCATGCTTGGTAAAGTTAAAGGGGTTTGACCTTCTGAAGATCAGATGATCCTTTTAATTATCACTCTGGGATTTATGTAATTTGGTAATTGGGGTTTCCAATTTAAATTAATTGGAGACTATCTGCTACAATTCTGGTCATTCTTTTTTAATACTCTACTGAATTGATGATGAGAGAGAGACGTTAAAACTAGGAAGCCAGGAGGGAAAGCTTGATGCAGTCAGCCTGATGGCATCATGTGTCTGTGTTGTAGTCGTGACTTTCAGCATGCTGTCCTCTGGGTCTTAGTTTCCTCACCTGTTCTCAGTGTAGTTTCCATACTTCTATTCTGTTGGTGTGTCAGCTTTTTCCACGTAAGGAACAAGTTTCTAAGTCTCTGCTAGTTCATGTCCATTACAGAGGACTGTTTTCTCTAATTTATCACCTCATTTGGGGAGGGATGTGGTGGTATATGATATGTCTGTATTCAGCTTGTAAATACCTGTAATTGTTGGAGATTGATTTGTGGAATAAATGCACACACCAAACAAATGATAGTCACAGTCTCACTTTGGGTTGGCCAAGTTAGCCTCAAAATAGAGAATAAGTACTATGTCCATTTAGCTGACTTCTTTGTAGTAATAGTTTTCTGTATCTTTTCTATAGTAATGATAATTATATCTCTATATTTCTTCTTTCAGGCTTGCTAAAGTTCAAGAAAATACTATTGCTTCTTTAAGAAATGCGGCTAGTCATGTAAGTGAACCTCTCTTTCTTTAAACAACTTTGGGCTTTGGTCCAAAGGTTGAAAAGTAGAGAAATGCAGATCTGGGAAGCCTCCTCCAGTTGGTGTCAGTAGTTTAAAATGGAGAACATGTATGCTCCTGAGTAAGTTTCTGAGTGAATATGAAGTATTTCTAGCATTTGTATTTAGATTCATGGTGAAGATTAGGATGGAACAATGGAATCCTAAGCATCCTTTTTTTGAAATAACAAATTTTGAGTGATTGACGCAAGAAAAACAGTCCCCACTAAGCACTGGTTTTCATCAGTTGAATTCATGTGCTCCTTTACTCACTTTGGAAATAAATGCTTACAGAAGGATTTGATAGTGATTTCATAGAACTTTTTTTTTTGTAAGTCTGTCAGTTAACATTGTAGATACCAGCTTGATTATGTTAAATTTTTTAACTCCTTTGTTACAATTCTAAGGGGATAATCTTTTTTTTTTTTTTTTGGTCAGTTTTTTTAGTTTCAGTTTTTTAGTTTTTTTCAGCACCTGCAACTTGACATTTTAAATAAAAACCTGTGTATTCCCATCCTTTCCCCCATTCCTCTGCACCTGACTGAAAAGCCTCATGTTGTAAAGTTAAACTAAGGGGAAAATGGAGGAAAGTCTCATTTTATTTCCTGTGTGTGTGTGTGTGTGTGTGTGTGTGTGTGTGTGTGTGTGTCCTCCATATACCTTTTAAAAAGTAGTTCAGCAAATAAACTTGATTTGTCATATGTTTATCACTCATATGAGCAAATACCTATTCTAAGACAAACTTTTTCCATATTTTAACGACTCTAACATTGAGATGGGTTTTATAACTGTCTTAGCTTGTCCTGGTTTGGCGTTGTTTTTCTCCCTCTTAGTGGTATATAAAATAATGATGCATTTTGTATTTCATGACATCTTGTTGGGCTGTAGTTCATTATTTGGAACCAGTTTTAGTTCATTGTAGTGAACTAATTAATCTAAACATGGTATTATTAGCTGTAAACACTTGAAGATCCCTGTTAAAGAACTTTCAGGGTTTCTGTGCTTTTTGAGAGGGAATTTCATTAAGCCCTTTTCTTCTTTTGAAATCCTTTGTACTCATGTAGATCACATTTTAGAATGTCTTATGTTATTATTGGCCTGTTTTAATTTTTTTTTAATGGAGGTACTAAAGATTGAATCCAGGATCTTGTGCATGAAATCACATGCTCTTACACTGAGCGAAACCCTGTTTTAATAGTAGAAACATCTTTGAAGCAGTCTTGGTTGTTATTGGCTTACTTCTTAAACCTTGCTTACATAAATTTTGGGATCAAGTTTTATCTCAGTAAAATTATCATAAAGGATGGTGATCATGTAAAATTAAACATTTAACCTGCAAATCTGTAATTTCATATGTTTAATCATTGTACCTGTTTAGGGATTGCAGGGTTGTTTCTCTTTGGGAGAAATGGTTTGTGTTGTTATCTTGTTGACAATAGAAGGAGCTAAGCTTATTTCCTGTTTCAGAAGTCATCGAGGAAGTAGGGTTCTATGGTTCTATTCTCTGATCCGTGTATACTCACATGTGCGCACCATCCTTGACCTAAAGCTGGGTAAGGGATGGACATGTCTGTCTGTTCTTAAACAACCCTTCTCTGGGCCACAGACACATTACAGAATCCTCAGACTTTGTTTCCTTTGATCTCAGCTGGCTTTCTTTTGGTGAATGCACAAATTTTTATGTCAGTTTATGTTCTCAGCCTTTATTTGGAACAATTTGTAGTCAGAATGGATCTCACTGTTTTTAAATGTATACCCTTAAGTCTAATTTGTGTCCACCTCTCTTCTGCTTAGGCTTCTATCAGTTGGCATGCACATCATTCTTGTTGCCCATTTCTGCTTGCTCTGTCTTTTCAGTAGGAATTATCGTTTCCTCTTTATTCTGTCCCCTCACTTTCAGTCTGCCTGTGGCCTTCACCCTAAAGTGGGTCTCTTGTAAGCAGCATATTGTAGGCGCTTGTTATCCAGTCTGCCACGCTGTGTCTTTTGACTGGAGCATTTAGTCCATCTGCATTTATGGTGATTATTGATAGATGTGTGTTTATTGCCATTTTAAACCTTGTTTTCCAGGTGATTTTGTATTTCTTCTTTGTTTCTTTTTTTCTTTTTGGTTTTCCTTTTCTATTGTGATTTTCGTTTGTATTATGCTTGATTTCTTTCCATTTTTTGTGACTCTTGTAAGGTTTTGATTTGTGGTTACCCTGTTTTTCAAGTATGTTAACCCATTACTATATCTTCTTGCTTTAGACTGGTAATCATACAGGCTGAAACATATTCTAAACAGAAAAAAAAATCTCCCCTTTCCCACATTTTATGATGTTGATGCCTTTTACATCTTTATGTTTATTCTTTTGCTGTTCATTGTAATTATGTGATTTTCTCTTTTCTGTAGATTTTCAATATTTCTTTTAGGATTGGCTTAATTATTGCTGTATCCTTTTAGTTTTTGCTTGTCTGAGAAATCCTTTCTCTCTCCTATTCTGAATGGTAATCTTGCTGGGTAGAGTATCCTATGTTGCATTTTTTTCTCTTTCAGGACTTAGAATATATCTCACAACTCCCTTCTGGCCAGCAATGTTTCTGTAGAGAAATCAGCTGATAACCTTATGGGGGATTCCCTTGTAACTAACTCTTTCTCTTGCTGCCTTTAGAATCTTCTGTTTATCTTTAACTTTAGCAATTTTGATTATAATACTTCTTATTGTTGATCTGTTTGGGTTCAACTTGTTTGGGACCCTCCATGCTTCCTGTAATTGGAATATCTGTTTCCTTTTTTAGGTTTGAGAAGTTTTCAGCCATAATTTTTTCAGATATGTTTTCGATCCCCTTTTCTCTTTCTTCTCCTACTGGGACCCCTGTCATGCAGAGATTGGTACACTTTATATTATCCCATAGATTCCTTATGTTGCTTTTGTTTGTGGGTTGTTTTTTTTTTTATCATTTGTTCTTCTGTCTTCTGTTCTGATCGGATGTTTTCCATTATTCTATCTTCTAGATCACTTGTTCATTCCTCTGCATTATGTAATCTGCTACTTATTGTCTTTAGCTCAGCTTTCGACTCAGCAATTATCTAATTTTATTTGGGGGCTCTTTCTAATTCCTAGTTTCTTTTTATAGTAATCTACATTTCTGTCAGTAGCCTCTCAATTTCTTAGTTCTTTTACCATCTCCTTTTTAAACTCAAGTTCTGATAAACTGTAGAGGTCTGTTTCATTGTTCTTTCAGGTTCTTTCATTGTTCCTTAGCATCTTCATCTTATATTTTTCTGACTATGAATTTAGGAGTAACCGTTATCTACTGTGATCTTGAAGTGCTGTGTTTATGTATGAGCATCCCTGTGTGGACTGTCTGTGTCTAAAATTTTTGTTGTGAGGGCTGTTTTTAGTATGGATGGCTCCCATGTCTTTCCTCTGTGTGTGCTGGCTGTTATCCCCTTGAGAGGGGCTGTGATTGGTGTTGTGGTGACCAGAACCTGCACTGGATGTTGAGCAGGGCCTCCTTTTTGCTCTGTGGTTATCACAACCCTGTCAGGGGCCAGTTCAGCTCCCCAGCTGTTGGAGTACAAGCCCCTAGGTCCATTTCTGAGTGTGTGTTAGGTGGATGAGAATGGAGAGCTTCTGCTGGGAGAGGAGCCACCATGTATTCCTCCATGAGAGATGTCCACCAGGAAGTGCACCCTGTGTTGTCGCCTGTCGCCTGTCGCACAGACTTAGAGAGTACACTGTTGTTGGCATTGACCTGTTTTGCGGCTCCCTCCCTGGGGCACAGATCCCATTTCGATTCTCTTTTTCCTTTTACCAAGTTTTGTGAAGATCTTTTTTTGTAGCTCCACTTGTACAAGATCTTCCACCAGAGTTGAGTGGGTATTCTGTGAGAATTGTGCCACATGCAGATGTATCTTTGATGTCCTTGTAAGAGAGTGTGAGCTCCGTGTTCTCTTCCACCATCTTGAAGCCCCTCTCCTCCTCAATCTGATTATTGAGGTGTTTTATTAAGAAAAGCTATTAAATCTGCTACTCAAGTGCAACAAGGAGCAGAACCAGGAGCCTGCGGCTTATTCTTTTTCCTACCTCATCTCTGAGGCTTCGCTATCCAGTTAAGGTATGCGGGGTCAGCAAGGTGCAAGGTAGCTGTGCTCCAGGCTCCTCTTAGGCTCTGTTTCTGCTAATAGCAGGAGTGGAGGTGACACTTGTGGAGGCTGTCCACTGCCACAGAGGAGTCCACTTGTGTTCAAGTGGGTCTCAGTGCTTGTTTGTTTTGCCAGGAAAAAATTGATGTGCTGTTGCAAAAAAGAAATTATAATTGTTTTAAAAGAAGAAATTTCTTTTTAGAAAAATCTTGAAGGATAGCATTAAATAACTCACGAAGAAGGGTTTTTTTTGGTTTGGTTTTTTAAAATATAAGTCTGTAATTTTAAAGTGAACAGTAAATTTATGTCCTTATAGTTTTAGATGTATTGTGGGCCAAATAATGTTTTTCAAATGCCTGTGTTTTGTTTTGTTTTTGTTTATTTCTGTCAGGGTGCAGCCTTTGTGGAATTTGATGTACATCTTTCAAAAGATTTTGTGCCTGTGGTGTATCATGATCTCACCTGTTGTTTGACTATGAAAAAGGTATGTTAAATTCCTTTATAAAACTCAGTCAGATAAAAGGTTTAAAAATGTGGACGTTTTATATACACATAGTATGCCATTTTATATATAAGGGACTTGATCACTTGTGGATTTTGATATCCATGAGGGTCCTGGAAGCAATCCCCTGCAGATACTTATGGATGTAATTATTTGTTAAGAAGAGTTGGTCGGTTCATTTTCTTGGTGAATTACTGCCAGCCCTTTCCTCTCTCAAGCTCTTACAACATGACGAGAGACGAGAAGATGGGAATATTAATTTTCTAGTGTGAGGACTCTGTATTGCTGAATTTGCTTTTGTATATTTATCAAAAAGACATTTCAGGTGGTTTCTGTATCAGTCTACCACTGTCCCTATATTGAGGTAGGAAAGGAAGCTATCACAGTGTTTGTTTTCTGGGCTCCCTTTGTTTCTGCTTTGAATGTTTCCTCAAATTTATAGGCTTATATAATTTGGCTAAAGTGGGAAGAGCCATGGTGAAAAATAAAATTGAAGAAGTGCTTTGGAGCCAGATAGTGGAGGGCCTCAGTGAGGGGTTTTAGACTTGGGATCTCGGGAGATGAGAAAGACTTGAGAGTCAAATAGGGAAATGTTCAGAACTAAACTTGCAGAGGAATATTTTGGTACCCAATGTTAGGGTTAACTTAAGAGGACAGAGACTAGAGGCAGGTCAGAGTGGTAATGTGGGCCAAAGGTTAAGATAAGCCTGAACTGGAGTAGAGACAGTGAAAATGGAGAAGAGGGCGTGATAGAGGAGAAAGTCCAGAAGGAGATTTGAAAACGCATATAATTGTAAAAATCTTAAAAATTGTAATTGCTGTTGTTCAAAAATAATTGTGATAGTTATACAGTGCCTGGACTTCAGTGTACAAATTAACCAAGTGATTTCTCAGGTACGTAAACTAGGAGGGTTCCTTTGGCATTTTCTTTAAAACTGTGCTGGATATCATTTTCCATCGAGTTGCTCTGAAGGTAAAGCTAGTTTGCTGACATGTACAGACGCTGCATGTTGTAGTGTAAATGTATGACAAGGCCCCTGGCTCTGCCTGCTAGTCGATTCTGATCAGTCATATGAGTGTGGGTTACTGTGATGTGTAGAAAAGGACCCTTCCCTTTCTGTGAAAAGGTGTTATCAGTGTGTGTTTTCTAGGCTCCCTAGAGGATAATAAGGAGATGTACCTATTTAGATGACAGAGATAGAATTACTAGAATTGAGGCAGGTTGTTTTTGCTTGTGGGGAAACATTCATGCAAAGTGAAACAAGAAGGAATGGAGTGGTGAAGGAACTCAGTAACCAAGACTGAAGTTTGAGTCTAGCTGTAATTTCTGAAAATCCATGAGGGTTAATTGACAAGTGTAGCTGATCCCACATTTTCACCAGACTTTGTCTTGCTCTTAAAGTTGAACCTGGTTGAGTTAACTGGGAAACGAAAGCAATGAATCATATACATTTTTAGTATTAATTTTTAAGGTGGTATTTTCCTTATAAAACCAATTCATGTTCATTTATAAAAGTACTTCAGAAGATTGTGAAATGAAAATTAAATCATCCTTTCCTTTTTCTCTTTGGTTGTACTCCCTTACTCTTAATAGTTTCTTGTGTATCTTTCCAGGAAACGTTTATGCATATGTAGTCTCATACCATATGTACATTAATGAATATAAATGTAATAGATTTTAGTTTATTTGTTGGATTGATTTATTGGTGGTACATTAACTCATTTCCTTAAGATAGAAGTGCCTACACAGTGTGACATTTGATATGGTATTAAAATCTAATAAATTAGATTTGCTCATTGGGAAAACATTAATAATAGAGTTCCTCGTTACTGCTTATAACTAATCAGACAATTTTCTCATGACAGTTGATTTCTGTGGCTATTTTAAACCAAACTAATTTAAAAGGTTTGGAAAAAATTGGAAACCTAGTGAC
Source organism: Camelus ferus (assembly GCF_009834535.1). Classification (NCBI taxonomy): domain Eukaryota; kingdom Metazoa; phylum Chordata; class Mammalia; order Artiodactyla; family Camelidae; genus Camelus; species Camelus ferus. The sequence continues at coordinate 31,797,599 of NC_045714.1, forward strand.
AGAAACTAATCCTTAGATAGTGCTTGCATGTTGATTTCCTAGTCACGTTGCGTGGGTATATGTCAAATAAAACATATACAGCATGACAGGAAATAGGGGAAATGACTGACTTCTGGCTTGGTTCTCAGTGTGCCATCAGTGCCACAGCTTCCTCCTAGCTCTTTTTCTCTTCCAGGCACCCTCACCTACATTAAAAACAAAAGCTGGGGGGTGGGGGAAGCTGGTAGGTAGTGGTAGGTAGGAAGGGCTCCCCTGCACGAGCTCCCAGTGGCCACCAAACAATTGTTCTCTCATCAGTAAATTAAGGTACTAGATCTGTCTAGGGTAAACATTCAGTAATAGTTTGGGACCCATTTCTTTCTTTCTTATTTCTTTCTTTCTTCTTCTACTTCTTTTTTTTTTTTAGAAATTTGATGCTGATCCAGTTGAATTATTTGAAATTCCAGTAAAAGAGTTAACGTTTGACCAACTCCAGTTGTTAAAGGTAGTAGTAATAGTGTAAAATGTAAATTATCTTTTAGCTTTGGTATTATTTGTTCTTGTCTGTGTATCGTAATGTTCTCTTTGCATATGGGGATGCCTATATATGTAAATAGCATGTGTAGAGTGTGCTTTGGTTTCCTGTTCTATTAGGAAGAATGGGTTTGTGCTAATCTGTCTTATCCTACGATTATCGTGGACCCCACCGGTTTTTGCATTCACGGAGGGGCTAGGCCATCAGTGTAGGCTGTTGGGTCAGCCGTCGTCTGAGGTTGTCTCTGGTCCACTTTCACCCTTATTTTACACTTGGCCTTTTATGCTGTTTTTGATCTTTATACCTGTGCTACTAAGATCCTTGTATTTTTCACCATGTAATTTTACATGATCCCTCTTCCTATTCTCATTTGATACCTAAATAAATGGTTGATTGAGTATAAACAGTTTCCTAACATAATAATTTTAATACTCTTCTTCCCTACTTGAGTATTTGATCACAATCTTATATGCATGTATGTAAATGTAAAACATAAAGTGGTAAGTGCTTATTATTAAACTGAAGATTCTACATGTTATAAGTTTCTCTAACTTGCTAGCTTTGCAAGTTATAGTTCTGTTAACCATATCTTTACAAGCCAAGGCCTTTTTTTTTTTTTTCTGATTGCATTTCTTGTGTGTGTATGTGTTTTCTAGCTCGCTCATGTGACTGCACTAAAATCTAAAGATCTGAAAGGTATGTACCAGTATTAAAACACTGTTTTCATTTTTAGCTTGTGTAGTGTGGTTCCCTATCCATTTTAATGTACTCTTTGTGACTTTAATGAATAGAATACTGGACTATAAATGTAATTTTGTAGACATGAAGGCTTTATATATATTAATTTTCAAATGAATTTGTGTCGTGCATAGTAAGCATGACTTTTTTTTTTTTTTTTTTTTTTTTTTTTACTTTTATGAGTTTTCTTAGCTTGATGATCAGAGTTCTTTATAATCTTGAACCTGGCCATCTTTCCTGACCTTCTTAAGCGTTACACAGTACAGAATATGTCACATACACAATCTGGCTCCAGAGCCAGGATCCAGCTCTAGCCTTTACCAGCTGTCACTTCTGGCAGGTTACTTTATTTGACCACTCTGTGCCTCAGTTTCCTCAAAGCTTGTCCTGCTTACAGAATCCCTTTGTATTTCCACTTTACTTTCTGCTCCCGTAGAACTTACTAGTCTGTCATCGTTTGAGCCTTAGCGTGTCCTTTTTCTAACCCTTTATTTTTGTATATATCCTGTCTCTTCCACTAGAATATAAGCCTCTTAAGGGTGGGAAAAGTGTTTTTATATTCCCTGCGACACATACAGTACTCTGCATGTAGTAGGTACTCACTAGATGTTTATTTGTCGCTGTGATAGCAGGGTAGTTGGAATGCCCTTATGAGGAAACTGCTGTGCCAAAGACTGCAGAGATCCCCAGGGCACAAATAGAACTTCACAAGCTTGTAAATAGTTTATAACTATTAATAGTAAAATGAATTTTACCTTTATTTGACTGGAAAATTTGAATTTGTGATACACTGGACTGGGTTTGGTGGGGGGGGTTGTGTGTTTTTTTGGGTTTTTTGGTTTTGAGGGGCTTTTTTAAAAAAGAAAATCTTGATAGTAAATTTTTTTCTCTTGGGAAAAATTCTTGTGTGTCTTGACATAATGGATTGTTGATTAAATGGTGATGGTGCCAAACACAGTGGTGCCTGTAGACTCTCTTCGTTTCTAACTTCTGAGCTGATTTTGGTATTTCAGCTGGAAGTCTTAGCAAGATGATACAGCAGCCCCTAATTCCATTGAGAATTAACAAATCAGTGTTTGTGACTTCTTTAAAAGTATATTGCAGTTTTTATAAGAAAATAATCACTGTTGGGGTAACAAACTATGGTGTTTCTATTAAATGTTGCTATTTCAAAAATGCGGTTTTAATGGTTAAAGCTAATAAATACAAGAGCCTTTTAAAAAATACTACATATAAAAGGATCTGATAACTGCTTAAGCATCACTTTTTTCACCCCTTAGATTTTGGGAAAAGGTCTTAGTGATAAAATGGCATTATTGTCTACTGATCTTTTTATAATTTAAAATTTCAGAATCTGTGGTCGAGGAAGAAAGTTCCTTTTCTGAAAACCAGCCGTTTCCTTCTCTTAAGATGGTAAGTTCTTTGGGAAACCTAGGACGAGGCTATCATTACTTCTATTGTATCTGAATAATTTACTTTGGTCTCTTAAATGGGCACTAAAAAGGCTACATAAAAGGTAACACTAATATAAACTTGTCATTTATACTTTTCAGAGAAGATGCATTCTTGTAAAGGGTGCCCTATGCTACTTTTTTTTTCCCTTAAGAGTAACTTGGTCAAATGAATAAAATTCCCACCTCAATAGGTTAATTTGGTAAGAATAGGAAATTCACATGTTTCTGTATATAAACAGGAAGGGGAGGGCACAGAAGGAGGGGAGGGAGGGAGGATTGATAATGGGAGAGACATTTTTATAATATTTCAAACTGATCCTTAGCTTTTGGAGACAAACAAGATTCTCCAACCAAAGGAAGTAAGTACCCTGGTTACTTAAAATGAGATACAGATTTCAAGAATTCACTTTGAAAAAGTGTAACAAAGACCAGCATGAAGATTTAAAAACGAGACCCTATTCATAGAGGACTTCCTTTGACAGCATCAGGCAAGCCCACATGGATGCCAGACACTGTCTTTGGCCAAGCGAGTCTGCCTTTGTTCTTGCTGGCTCCGTTTCTTAATTTTTACTCTTTACAGTCTTTTTCTGGTGGTGTATCAGATTCAGTAGATTTCTTAAACAAAAATATATGTTTCAGTTTATCATGATTATTCACCCCCCAAAAAGGATGCTATGAGAGCCCTAAAATGGTCATTGTCCTAGTGCATTTAAAACATGATTTAAATAATTTTCCAGGTATTTATGAAGGCCAGTTAAGTCATTCCTTCTAGTCCAAAATGCTGAAATTATTTGATTTTTGGAGATTTTATGATTTCTAAACTTGTGATTTCGTAGAACAGAAAAACAGGTATTAAAAAATGGTGTAGCAAAGGTTTGACAACTTTTACTTAGCTAAATAAGTTAAACACATTTATTCACTCACTTTGCCATCACTGTAATTTAATCACAGAGAAAGTTTAAAACCAAGGAAGGCTGAATATAATCTCATGTTAAAGGAGAATTTTTCTGCAGATTTGATGTTGACCAGTCTTAACACTAATACACGCTATTGTCCTTATTTTTTCTAATTTTGCATTAGTCCAGAAGAAACATGACAGATACATTAAATAAGGCTACACACATCCAAGAAGAAAGCCAAAAAAACCCACAGGAAATTGAGTACAAACTGTTGTATTTACTATAGTTTTCAGGCAGCTGGTTCGTAGAGACCCAGGGCTGGATCCTAGGTCACCAGACTCCAGGTTATGATCTTATTCTGTTAGCATTCTTTTATTTACTATTATAAAAATAATTCTATATATACTATATACATTAAGTGGTTTCTAAACACTTGAAATAAATCAAAAGTTAAAAACAATCTGTTTCAAATTTGTTTTGCCCCGGGCATGCTTATGTATTTGTCTGACTTTCATGTTTGTTTGAAGATTAAACAATTCTTTGTAAGTTAATAACCAAGCTTCATATTTTAGATTGGATTTTCTGGTTATGGTGCCCAAATGGTCTTATTGAAAAGTGCCTAGGTAATTTAGTTTAGATAAATTAACTTCATATTATTTGTTCATTTATATAGATTTAGCCTTAGTTATTTATGGGCCACTTTATTTTGGAGATAAAATCTTTTGGGGGTTATCACCATGGTATTAGTAAAGCATCAACACCTTCAAAACAAGCTAGAAATCATGGTTTTTCATATAACCATGTCTTAAATGGATTAACACGCTTGAATGGAACTCAGGAAACATGATAAATGTCTTTCAATTCATGAGGCTGTCTGTCTGATTTCGGCTCGCTAGATGCTCAGTAGTAATGGTGAAAAGGATGTTAGGTTAAAGATCACCTTTGTGGTAGTAGTGATCAGTTACCACAGACGTTTCCAAAGACTGTTGCTTTTGCTGTTTAATTTCTTTTGACTTTCTTATCAGCCAGGTTGGTTTATTTATCAGCCAACTTATCAACTCATCAACCAGGTTGTCAGTTTGACTATGGGAAAAGGTAGTGGTTTCTGTTCAAAGGCACAGAATATTTTATCCTTACCAGTGATATGTTTTGTTACAGATTGCTTTTTGTAATAATAAATCTATTTTTCTTTTTTCCTTCTTATTCACTGTTCTTCTTACCAAAAACAAAAAAAAATTTACCACCAACAAACAAAACTCTAGGTTTTAGAGTCTTTGCCAGAAGATGTAGGATTTAACATAGAAATAAAATGGATCTGCCAACAAAGGGTAAGTCATTCTCTCTCTACCACGTTCTTTGTTCCCTCTCCTGTTTCTTTAAATGTATTCTTTGCTGTCTCTGTTTTAATGGAATAAGTGAAACTGAAATCTTACTGTGGCTTCTTCCAGTGAGCACAGTGCTTTCTGGACCTTTTAAATAAAGTATATCTTACACTTACACTAATATCTGAGTACTTAAATGTAGTGGTGGAGTTTTACAGTAGAAATTTCACTTTACCTGTGCCTCAGGTGCACACCACTGTGCACGGTTTCTGGGCACACTTGTATAGTGACCAGTGAGAGCTGTCTGGACAATCAGGACTTTGTAACTCTGATGAGTTTTTGTTTTCTTATCCCAGCCATCTTAATATTATACCTTAAGTAATTTCTAAGCAATTTTCTGTTTAAAAAATAGGAGTAATAATTAACCAGGAAAAGAAATTTCTGCAGATGTGTTTTAAATCACTCACTCTGAGTTTTAGTCATTCTTTTTTTCAGCAGTTATTTTTTGAGAAGCTGCTATGGGCCAGGCATTTTCTGGATGCTGTAGTTAAGTTGTGAAGATAACAGAATAAAGCCTTGCTTTCCTGGAACGTAATCATCTTCTCATTGAGGAAAACAACTTAACTGTTGAATGTATTAGATGGGGGTGTGGGCAGATGGATAGGATGCGTGGAGAGAGGGCTGGGTGGAGTGGGGGGCGTTGGAAGCAGTTAATTCAGGCACCATGATTGGGCGGTTGGAGCAATAACTTGGTATTTATTTTGGCCAGAATAATATATAACTGTTGCCCTTAAATCATGTCTTCTAAGTAGCTGTGTCTGAGAAGCTGGTCCTGGCTAACATAGAACAACATGTAGTGCTCAGCCTTGGTTTTCCTAATAGGTGATTTTTAGTTTTTATAGCTTTTTAAATATTATTGTAATGACTAATATTTAAAATGTATCAGCAGGGCTATTGGTATTTTACTATAGTTAGAAAATTATGTTTATTATTTGTAGAGGATACTTGGTATGCCTAACACTCAGAGAATGAGGTTTTTAGCTGGTAATTCTTAATTACCAGAATTTTTTTGTTAGTGAGTTAGCAAATAAAGTGGAGCGCTTTTGTCCACTTATGGTTTATGGTTTAGTCACAGTAGATGTCCAGTTTTTATTTTGTTCATCTTATTAAGGCAAGAGTCAGTCGATACTATGATTACTTTGTATGTAGGTGTCTCTGTGCCTGATTATGATCATTCTCACAGGCCTGTGCCTTCCTCGCCTGTGAAACAAGTTGGACTAGATACCCTGAAGCCATTTTCCTAGCACTGTGATTCTAGGGTATTCACTGACCGTTGTTTTCCTATTCTTCCATTAGGATGGAATGTGGGATGGTAACTTATCATCATATTTTGACATGAATCTGTTTTTGGATATAATTTTAAAAATTGTCTTAGAAAATTCTGGGAAGCGGAGAATAGTATTTTCTTCATTTGATGCAGATATTTGCACAATGTGAGTAATTCAGTTTTTTCCTCCTAAATTCTTAGACGGTAGCTAGGATTTAGGGTACAGAGATTATAGTTGGAAGTAGGGAAGTTGCCCTTCTTCACCCTTGGTTTGTCTTCTCGGTTCCATTATGTACATAGTCTCACGACCCGCAGGACTACCTCCTGGAACACCCTCCGTGCCCCTGGGCTCTCGCACCTCACGCCCTGTGTTTCCGTTTACAGTCATATAACATCCTTCTTACCAAATTGTAAGCCCTCAGGGGCTTTCTTGTTGCCCATTTCTGAGGCTATTTTAACTCTTATACAGAATAATTTAAACTTTCCCCTTTCTGGCTGAAAGTCAGTGTATATTATTGGTGGTTATATCAGTAATGAGAGTATGCTTTTTTGCTTTTTGTTTCTTTATCTTTTTAGTACTTTCTGTAATTTCAAAACTATAATTATCTCCCCATTAAAAAATTTTTTAATTATCTTTCTTAGGGTTCGGCAAAAGCAGAACAAATACCCCATATTATTTTTGACCCAAGGGAAATCTGATATTTACCCTGAACTCATGGACCTCAGATCTCGGACAACCCCCATTGCAATGAGCTTTGCACAGTTTGAAAATCTACTGGTAAACTATGTTTAAATTTTAAATATTTATTAAAAATGTTTCCGAGCTCTGGTACATAAAGTTGTGTGTTACTTTACACATCAGATTGGTTAGTTTTTACCTATGTATAATGAGCAGATAGCTGTACTTAAAATGAAGATAATTAGATCTCAGAGTGAAAAGCAATTAAATGACCAACAAAAAAGCTTTCCCTCCAGGTCTAGGTTAAATGAGTTTTGTGGTTTAGTTTTCTACATGGATTTTATGAATCATCTAAAATGGTTAGACTGTAAACTTGTTTGATAACATAAGTTGTAAGAAAAAATTCTAACATTTTCTTTCCCTGTCCATTCTGCCTTGGAGAACACTGATCTAGCATGTGACCATTCAGCATTTGCCTTTAGTAAGTTACTTCTTAAAACACAAGCAACTTACTTTTTTTCTTTTAGGGGATAAATGCACATACTGAAGACCTGCTCAGAAACCCGTCCTACGTTCAAGAGGCAAAAGCTAAGGGACTAGTCATATTCTGCTGGGGTGATGATACCAACGACCCTGAAAACAGAAAGAAATTGAAGGAATTTGGAGTTAATGGTCTGATTTATGATAGGTATTTGTTTTTCATGAACATCTTATAAAATTATAAATATTAAACTTAGTTAAAATTCTGTCGTTCAGCGTGAGGTTTATCTTAACATTTGTTTGTCAGTGGAATTTTTCAAACTTTGGAGTATGCCACCGTCAGCTGGAAAGCTTATTAAAAATTCATGTGACTGGACCTTAACCCAGATATGTTGAGCCATCTTGGGCTGGGGGTGGTTGCCCTAAGCCTCTTCTCTGACTACACCAGCTTTCTTGGTGATCTCATGCAGTCCTGTGGCTTTTCATATCTTTATATATTCCCAAATTTATATATATATCCACCAGACCTTTTCCTCTGACCTCTAAACCCAGCTGTCAATACCTATTTTTTCTTATAGACTTCCGATATCAGTAAAAATGACAACTTTCTTTTCAGTTTCTCAGGCCAAATACTGATTTGCTGATATTTGGGATTTTTGCATTTGTGATAATGAGTAAGTTGGCCTTTATTTACCTTTCTCAGGTTGCTGTCTAATTTTAGTATGAGGATAATACTCAGCTCTTAGGGTAAATTGAGGAGTGTTTCCTCTTTTTATAAAAAATTAGTGTCTATGCAGTGATTTACTAAAAATTCAGTAACAGACACCCATTAAAGATAAAGAACATTATTATTAGATTTAAAGTCCCCCATGTACCTCTCCCTAATTCTGTTCCCTTATCCTCCCTCAGACATAACTGATTATGAAATTACTATTCTTTTTAAATTTTTAAAATTCATATTTTGGTAACTAAACAGTTAAAAACTTAGTTTTGCATGGCTCTAAGCTTTATTTTTACTTTTTTTTCTACTTGTTTTTCCTTTTACAGTTTTATTAGGTATAATTGTTACAGTTCGCGCATATATGTTCTATTGTGTGTAAATACATATATACAGTATACTGCACATTTTTTAGTTTACATATATGTACTGATCATTGTTTCTAAGAACAGAGAGTTTCTACATGTTATATTCTTAAAATCAATCCATGTGTTGCACATAGTTGTAATTTGTTCACCTTCATAGCTATATGACTCTGCTACAATTTATTCTTCTGTTGGAGAATGTTTAGGTGGCTGCCATTGTTTTGTATTACAATGTTTGCTGTAAACAGCGTTGACCACGTGTCCTAGAGTATGTGTATACGTTTCTTTTGGGCAGTGACTTTCAAACCCTTTGACCCCCAACCCATTTAGAAATGCATTCTACATTGCAAGCCATTGCATACGTAGATATGTGTATTTACAAGTGTATACCTGAAACAATTTTAAAATAATGCCCCTTGCAGATTTCCTGTTTATGTTTGTGTGCTTTTTAAATGGTAGTCCACTGTACCACTGGCCTGCACCTTTTTCGATGCTGGTCTTAACTTTCTGAACTGATTTTGCAATCCGCTCAGTCTCTAGCTCAGCACACTGAGGCATCTGTCTGTGGGCCAGGCACTGGGAGGACAGCGGGAATGTGGTCATGTGGAGTGGGCTGCTCTGTGCTCCTTGTAGCCTTCTGCCAGTCCTCCGGAGTAGGCGGGTGCATGATGGACCTGTCAGGTCGAGTGGGAACTTCATCAACACGTGGTTGATGGTTCAGGGCACTCCGTCCATAGGTTACAGAGCTGGTAGAGTGGCAGTGGCCTTCTTGGAGTGATAGCTCTTAGCATGCCTTCCCCTTCGCTCAGGCTGCTTCTGTACAGATTGGCTGACTTCTTTGGGCTCAGCTGCCATCCTGAGTGATGGCCGCTTCCTGACAGTTCTTGGGTCAGCTCCTGTTTCCGGTAGTCCAAGGCTTTTTCTCTCTCTTGCTTTACTGTCATTGTAATGGAATGCATCCTTCTGTATATTCTTGAAAAAGAATGGAAAGTAAATGCTTTTGAGATCTTGCATGTCTGAAAGTACTGTGGATGAGCATAAAATTCCATGTTAGGAATAATTTTCCTTCAGAATTTTAAAAGCATTTCCCCATCATCACAATCCCATTGTGCTCTTGAGCGGTGTGAGACCATGGCAATTCCCACTCCCTCATATGTGATATTTGTTCTTTTTGGAAAGTTTGAAGAATCTTCTCTTTTGTCCCCAGTGGTCCAAACTTTCATAGAGGTGGGTCTTGTGCAGCTGGTGTCATCCATTGTGCTGGACACTTGGCAGCCCTTTTAGTCCTTTGACACATGTCCTTGAAGAGGTGATAATTTTTGTGAATTATTTGCTTGATTTTTGTTTCTTCCATTTTTATAAGTTTTTTTTTTCTTTATAGAAATCCTTTTCTTTGCATATTATACACTCTTGGACCAGACTAAAAATTCTTATGTTTTCTCCTACTTTCTGCCTTTGTCTTTTTGTTCCACTTTCAAAGATTTCCTCAACCTTATCTCCCACCCATCCTATTGAGTTTTTCATGTCTGCTATTGTGTTTTTCATTTTCAGTTGTATGTATGTGTATATAAAACACATCATGTTCTCGTTTGATGAAAGTACTACTTTTCTCTGAAGGCATCCAGGACGTTTTTTTGGCGGGGGGAGGCTTTTTGGAATTTTCTTTTGCTCACTGTCTCACATATTTGGAAATCCTTGGCTGCTTCTCCTGATAAGGAATTGGAAGCTACAAAGCCTGTCGGAAGCTCTTAGTGTGTGAATGGGGCTGATGGGGTTTCACTGTGGGGTGATCTGGGGGGACTGTTTGGTCATACATCTGTCAGTAGATTAAAAACTTTACTTTGGGGCTAGTCACATTCCTTGAATCTATACATTCTACCTAGCGGGTCCAGGTTTGGCTGTGCGGTTCTTGGAATCCAGTGAGGGAAGAGAGACGGGGTAGGAGGGGTGGCTCTGTATGTAGTGTTTGTTGTGGTTGTACCATCTCTAATTTCCCTGATGCTGGTGCCTGTTTTATAAAATGCCCAAGCACTCACCTGGTCTTGTACTCCATTCCAGATTTCCTGTACAATTCTGGAAATACACGTCGGCCAGGTGCCGTCAGGTGTGGGAGGGGCAGCCTCCCCCTAAGGGAGTGGGAGGAAGGGAACCACTCGCTGCTGCTCCAGGCTTGGACTCACCTCCCTGTTTGAGCCCCGCCCTTCACCCCCAGTTCTAGGGGGGTTTGGGGCTGCTATTAACTCAGCTTTTCGTCTTTTCCACCTCTGGCTTGTGATGTGGACTTTTCCATCCTGCTAACTGAAACAGAACATATGGAATGATCTTAGATGCTTCTGTTCAGTCTGATACCTTGACCCAGAGGTCACTCTTCATTCTCTTATGCGTGTCTTTAATTATCAGAAAGTCTTTGTTTTAAGGTAGTTGGTACTTAATAGAATCAATACTTTTAAAATCTTACTTAGAAATTCTTCCCTACTGTAATGTTAGAAAGAGTGCCTTATAGTGCCTCGCTTAGTTGCCTGGCTTTCACGCTGAGGCATGAAAGACAGTCATTTCTCTGCCAGTGAGCAGTGCCAGCACTGCCATCGTCACATGGGGCTTGTTCTGGGCTCTCCACTCTACGTACGTCTGCCAGTTCTACGTAGCTTCAGGATAACTCTCACACTGGTGAGCAGTCCTTGTCCTCTTGATCTGCAGTGCTCTGAAGTCAGAACTGGGTATGAATTCCATCTCTGCCTCGTATTAATTCCCGTCTGTAAAATAAGGCATTGCTGATTGATTAACTTGGAGAGAAGATATTTGAAGAATCACTAAAAGCTACAGGTTTCATTTTCTGATTCAGTTGCTTTATAATCAGCCCTTTTGCATCAGGGGAACAAAAGGCAGTGCTGCTATTCTGCATTATTGGAAAGACTGGAAGAAGAGAAATATTTTTAAATAGAACTGGTGCTTACATCTTTTAAAGAAAAAATAAAATAAAATAAACGTAAATGGATATTCCAGGCATTCTGTAAATTCTCCTGAAAAGGTTGAGTCAGACCGGTCTTAAGTAAACCATAAAATAACACTATTTTATGTTTTGTGTTTGTTTCATCGTAGGATCTATGATTGGATGCCTGAACAGCCAAATATATTCCAAGTGGAGCAGTTGGAACGTCTGAAACAAGAATTGCCAGAGCTTAAAAGCTGTTTGTGTCCCACTGTTAGCCGCTTTGTTCCCTCGTCTTTGTGCGGGGAGCCTGACATCCACGTGGATGCCAATGGCATCAACAGTGTGCAGAGCGCTTAGCGTTTTATCGCGTCAGATCGTGTGGGGCCCCGCGCCGCTATTCTGGGTATTCGCTGTGCATCACGGAGCATTGTTTATCTCTGCCTTTTAGGTTTGCAGTCCAATGAAGCAATAATGTAATATCTTACTATTTCACTACAGTTCTTGCTAGAATTTCAAGTATGCTATTTAAATCACTTGGCCAGGTATAATTACCAGTCAGTCTCTTTACAAGGAGAAAATTTATTGGTTGGTAAATATTTTAAATTAAGTATGTAAAAATGTATAATGTTAAACAAATGTTCATTAAAAATATAGTACTTTGAAATGAACTATTTAAGTATGTCATATTTACATTTACTACAAGTTTTCATTTGATCAGGTCTGAAATATTTAGCACTCGAAACATGACTGTGCATAATTATACCTGACCATGGGAAAAATAAGTACCTCAAATGCATGTATTTGCACTGGTGGTTCCAGCTGCACAGACCTTTGTGCCATTTGTGTACATACGTATTTTCTACGTGGATTGACCTGCACACATGTACCATGTCCATTCAGTGTGAACCTGAGGCTGCTGCCGTTTCCCCACTTTAACCAAACCAATGCCTGTGTGAACAGCCTGGAGGTGATCCTTGAAAACTTGTTTCATGAATCTTTCATAAGTTGTTTTGCATAAATATTAAAATTTCAAAATGCTGCAGGGTAATTTAATGTACAAAATTTTAGCAGTAGTATGGGTTGCACACTTAGTACAATAGATTCATAATGTATAAATTCTCGTCAATGCATGCTTTAGGTTTTAAGCATGAGATTGTACACGTTTACTGTAAGTCCTTGCATCTGTGGTGCTAGGTGAGTGTGAGAGGGTGTCAAGGACTGAAAAATACTTTGTTGCCTAAAAGTAAGAAAGAAAAAAGCCTCTTTGACAGGCATCTTAAACATGCTTACGTGTCTCTCACTACCTATTACACACCGTTGCTTTATGGGTTTGTTTTGTCTGTGTGTGTGATTTGGTAGTTAAATCTCCAAGCAGAAAAACAAATGTCCTGAATTCTCATATTGATACTCTTTATTGGTTAATGTATATCATGCATGTAATTTATTTAGAAATGTAGAAGATTTGTACGCATGTTGTTAGGATTATACAAAGGATTTTTTCATTAGAAGCAGATTGTTTTGACATAACTGTAACTTAAGGATGAATGTTAAATAAAATATACAGAATTATTTTCTTCATTATAAAATGAGATTTTAAGAAAGTGTTACTTGTGCAGAATTGGCTCTGTGGCATTACTGTGAGAAATTGGAGTTGTGTCCACCCTGAACGGGACGGCTTGGTCGCATCTGCCTTGTGCTGCGCGTTAGTCACTAGGTGGTGTTTTCACGTACTGGCATATTTTGGCAGTAGCTGAGAACTGAAAACTTGGCTTATATGTGGTATCTTTTATTTTTTAGGCCAAGCAATGCAGTTTTGGTCAGACCTTAATTGTGTGATGACGATCGGCTTTAAAACCCTCAGGTATTGTGTTTGTACCGCTGATACTTGACAGAGAACAGTTTAAGAAACAGAGTCTTCTGCAGGCGTTCTGTGTATATCTCTTCCGTTGAATGAATTTTTCCACCACTTGATGTGGAAATTCACTTGAGGTGAATTAGACACTTTTAGAAAATTACTGAAAAAGAATTAGCTTTCTTGATCTGCAGACCTTTGTACAATACAATTAACCATTACCTTATGATAACTTGATTAGCCGTACGTGTGTATTTCTAGTCTGCCTGTCTGCTCCTCCCCTCTGCCTTTCCAGTTCGAGCTCCATTTTGAAGACTCGCAGGTCATGAAGGAAAAGAAGAGAGGAGGAAAGGAAGTGATGGGGTGGGGTGGGGGGTCAGTTTGCTGAACGGTGTGATTTGCTGAGAAGAGCTTACAGTGACTGCTCATGGCATGGGCAGAACCTCACTGCTCACTTTCTTTCCTGTCTCTTCCCAACCTTATAAACACCAGGGTTAGTAGATGATTAACGCATAGCAAGCAGTGGCTCCCTGTCTCCGTAGGACTTAGTCCAGGCTTCCGTATCCCTAGCTGTCGCCCGGTACGCTCTGCTCCAGCCACGCCGCACCTGCGCTAGGCCCTGGCCTCAGCCGAGTTCCTTACTCCTCCCTGTCGTAGCCAGGTGCCCTCTGCCTGGAGGCCTTCTCCTCCCCAGACACTCTCTGCCAAACTCATTTCTCCTTAAGCCATCGATGGACCTCTCTCCGCTGCAGAACTTAGAAGGGATGAATCCGCCTTTTTTACTCCACAGTCGATGCTCGTTCCTTGATCACGCCGTGGATCACGGCGCATTCTCAGTAGACACAGTTGTTTGCCTCAACGGGCTGCTGGCTCTTCAAGGGCAGGGACCTTGTCTTACAAATTTTTATTTCCACAGTGCATGGAATAGTAGAAAGTAAGCGTTGGGATCATTGGGATAGTATAATTTGTATCAAATGTCCTTTTGAATCAAGAGGTTTAGTTATCTTTACTAAGAATGTACATTTTGAATTGGTTTACATTTTGACTGTTGGAACAGTATGTTGATGTCAGTTTTAAATGTAGAGTTATAATGTTAAATTATTTTATATTTTCTGGAAATTGAAAAGTTTGCTAAAATGCCACCATTGTTCTTTGGTATTTTCCACTCTCTGGAATCATGTACTGTAACTGGATGTAAATGTGAGGAACTGCTGCGCCCTGTGTCAGCGGTGCCTCAGGGCTGCCACCGCCGCCCGTTTACCTCACTCCCATTCTCCCTGAGACGCTCGTCTGCTCCCCGAACCCCGCGCTTAGGCCTACCTCAGTCCCCTGTCCCCTGTCTTCCTTCAGTGTGCAGCTCAGGGGCCACCTCCTCCAAAACACTCCTCAGCTTTTGATCAGAATCATGATGCAGACAAATGTAGACAGCCTCTCAGTCTCACTGCTGTATTTGGCAGCTGCGGTAACGCACCCAGACAAGTTAACTGACTTACCAGGTTGGGGCTAGAACTGGGCTTTGCGACTCCTTATCCCGAGTCCTTAAACGGCGCTGCCTTCTGAGTTCTCGTGGCATTTGTTAGCTGTGCTTTCTTACGGTCCCACTTTTTATGTGCCTGTTCTTTCTCCCTGATAAGATTGTAAGCCCCTTAAGGGCAAGGACTTCTTTGCATTTCCAGCACTACCATAGTTTTCTATCCTTAGGTATGAACTAGATAAATAAATGGTGGTGGCTACAACCCTAGTTTCCTAACTCAGATTGTTTCACAGTGTACATTTCCGAATGATCTGCTTGGCCGCGTTGTCTGGAGTTGTGCGTGTGCTCCCGTGTGCATGCGTGGGCTTGTGTGCTGGCATGTTCACACGTGGCATTCTCACCCCACCCCAGTTGCTTGGGGTCGCATATTTGAGGGGTTACCACTACCAATTTTCTATTCCATGCTGAGAGGACAATGCGGGGAACAAGTGGAGAATGAGGCAGTTTTCCCCCAGGCTTTTTTGTCCCATCCTGGGGCAGCACACCTCGATCCTGCAGCTGGTGGCCTCGTGGTGAGGAGGCGGCTGCCGTGGACAGGACTTGGTGACTTTGGGAGGCTCTTGGATTAGTCCAGAAGGACTTTTGTTGTCCTTTGAGCCTTGGCTCTTTCTCTTCACAGCTTGAGTATATTTTGTCTCCCATATTATTACTGGGCTGGCACTCTGTGCAGTCCTGTTAACTTAAATTTCGACACAAGTGATTTGCTCCCTTGTATTTTAGGTTTGGATCATGTGCTCTTGGGGTAGAAAGCTGAGTATGTGTATTAGAAATACTACATCATTTGGTGTTCATGAGTGGAAATTCATTCACATCTAATCCCTTAGTGGGTTTGTATAGTTTGAGAAATGGATTTGAAATGTTTTAGAAGTAAGAGAGCATACGATTCAGATCACATGAGTGTATGCTGGAGGTAAGGAGGGAGAGGTCATGAATCAGAGCAGACTTGCTGCAGCCCTCCAGCCCTCTCAGAAGTGGCTGGGTGTTGGGAGTTGTGAAGCTGGTTTGGGGCACGGCCTCCGTAAACTCGGAGGCCAGGTGTGTTCCAAGGACGAAGGAGCCACCCCAGCAATGGAAAGGGTTTTTCCTTGTCAGAGGCTTTGCATCCTTGTAGGAGATAAAAGTTTATTGATTTTAAAGGAAAATGACATGAAAATGAAATATTTGTTTAAATAATGAAGGAAGTAATATTAGTACAGGAGTAATAAAAGGAGGAGTACAGAATTAATTTGTCTAATCCTCTAATAAATGACCTCTACCTGTTTTCCTTAAACAGAGATGAAGATGGGATGGGTGAAATTCTGAAACTGACTTAGAAGGCCAAACAATATAATTCCACAGGAAGAAAACAAAGCCTCATGAAAGTTCCGTGGCATCTCTTATTTTTCTTTGGTGGGGGGTGGGTCGCTGGCGGCAGGGGGAGCATTTTCTTTGATTAGATTGCCAAAGATCTATGTGCATCTATAGATATTTTTTTAAACTAGGCATAGTAGTATGGAGCAATCTTTTTTTATTAATTACTGCTCTTAAATTTACTTTTCAAAATTCTACCTAATTTTGATTAAGTTGTACCTTCTATTGCTTCTTGAGTTGTCTACCTCAATATTAAATACAATTCTGGTTCTATAACAATGGAACAATAGAACTGACCTTGGAGAAATGTTTTTAAATGTGAGAAAGAGAGGGAGAGTGAGCAGGTGAGATTCCAGGGTCCCTGTGTCCCCTTTCCTCCCTTGAGGCAGAGTTGGGGGGTCCCCAGACAAGCCTCCTGGTAAGTAGGAGCCACACCAGTGGAACCATCGCCACGCGTGTGTGGGGTTGGAGGGGGTTGCATGGCTCTGGCGCAGGGGATGTGGGGAGAGCCTGAGGGTGCTGGCTGGTGAGGGGACAGCAAGGTCCTGGGGGTAGCAGCAGCCTGGCCTTAGAAGGTGGGGAGTGATGGAGGGGACCTTGTCAACAAGCCACAATATACGAATGCTAGTCCCTCCCCAAAGGCCAAGTGGAGCACATGTGCAGGTGGATCTAGGATAAATTCCTAGAAATGGAATTCTTGGGCATAAGCCACGTGGATCCTGTGGTTGTGTTTAAAAAGTTCCTGCCTATTAGAAATCGAAAATAATGTCACTACAAATAAAGTTATGTGTCATAGATTTGCTTTAAAATAATCTAATCCAGCCAAAAATTAAGTGACTGATGGGGAGGTGGTGACATGAAACAAGAATGGCAGAATGTTAGTTGTTAAAGTTGACGGGTGGCTACTGTGTTCATTTGCTAGGGCTGCCCTAACAAAATGCCATACACTGGGGGCTTAAACAACAGGAGTGTGTTTTCTCACAGTTCTGGAGGCTAGAAGTCCAAGATCACAGTTTGGTTTGGTTTATCTGCCTGCCTGTCTGTCTGTCTGTCTATCTAATTCTCAGAGGGAAACTCCCACTTCCAGCAATATGGCAGATTAGATACTCTGAAACAGCTTCTCACCACAAAACAAAAACATGCTTAGAATAATAGACAAATTCTCCAGAAACCAAGAAAAACCAAAGTCGAAGCTGTGGTTACCCAGAAGAGTCTGCTATTCCAGAAAACTGCAGAGTAGATTTCAGAGACCCTGTGGATGCAGAGATGATAATGTCTTTGGCCCCTGCAAGGTGGGGGCGGGGACTGAGACCCTACAAATGGCTACAGTTTGAGTGAAAGTGTGATCTAGAAAGTAAGTGACTCCCAGCAAATCACTCTCAGTCTGTCTCAGGCCTCTGCTCAGGGTTAAGGGGGAGAAGAGTCTTCCCAAAATTTCAGATCACAGGTCTGTCCTTACACAATTTCCAGGCTTGAATTTATACTACCACATGATCAGAAAAAAACCTAGACTGAAATGATTTTCAAAATACTTCCTGGTTGGTTATACCCTGGGGACACCTTGCAGAAGCAAATGCAAATTCTATTTGGAAGAAGTCCCTCTCATCCTTCAGATTAAGGTAAGGCAAATATTAATATGCAAAAATTTGCCAAACATACAGTCAACCCACAATGAGTGAGTGAGCAGAAACGTCAAATAGCTTATTTGGCCTCCCAAGGACTCCCAACAGCAGACTTACTCTCCTGCTTAGACCTGGAGCAGGTAGAGCTGCGGAGGTAGAGATGGCAGAGCAGGACACCGACTTGGGACTGCCGGGGCAGGGTTTGCCTCATTTGCTTTGTGGGAGGAGGTGTGTCACATGAAATGGACTTTCATAGGTGAGACCAAGAGGCTGATTGTTCAATGGCTATGACCCATTAGGTCACCGACTCTCTCCATGACCTCTTTCCCAGTTCCCTGGGATTGAACTGGTCCATTTGTATCCTCCTTTTTGTCTTCACCACCTGGGATACTTCATCTCAGTTATTTTTCATGTATTTCCTCTCTTGGACCATGAGACATTTGAGCCCACAGAAAACACATCTACCCTGTGACTTTAGCGCCAAGCACTAATCCAGAAATAAGGCATACGTGTAATATTTATTGAATGGGTAGGTATTTAGTAGAGGAGAGAGGAGATTGTTGCTTTATGTTTATTAAGTGTTTTATTCTTTACAGCCACCCAGTGAGATGGGTACCATTACTACTCCCACTGTCCCAAGAGGAGACTCTGGTCCATCAAGAGAGAACTAACAAAGTCCTTACCAGCAGCACTGGCAAGAGTGATGGGGAGGAAGGGAGGTTCCGATCTGGAAGATACGGAGCATTAGAGCCTGCAGGACTCAGTGTGGTTGCATGGTGTGAGGGCAGGGGAGATGTTGGTCGTGAGTCCTAGGTTTCTGTCTTGAGCAACTGGGTGGATAATCCTGCCATGTGCTGACATGAGGGCATCTAGCAATTTCTCCTTTGGGCCTGTCTGGACTGAAGTGTCTGGGCACACCCAACGGGAAAGTCCCTTGAGCAGCTGGATATATTGGTCTGGAACTGAGCAGGATGTCAGGTAGAGAATTCAGAGTTATCCCTGTGTAGATCTGCCTGCCACTGTTTCCTGTTTCCCGGCTACACACACACACACACACACGCGCGCGCGCACACACACACGAGCCAGGAAAGTTCCTTTACACTTTGTTACACAGTCAGAAATCCCATCAGCAGTTTATTAAAGTCACAGGCCTATTTTAAAAATGCAAGAACTCCAGGGCAAGGTTTCCATAGTGTAGAGTCTACAATGGAATTCTGGAGCCAAAGGTACAATGTAAGAGGAGTTATACAAAAAGACGGTTCTCCAGGTAAAAGGTTGGGGAGACGTTCCCACCCCACACCTTTGGGAATTCTGACCAACAGCATATCAGCAGCTCTGGGGAATCAGTAATAGAGAAATAGGTTTCACTTTAAAAAGTCACTTGTCTATACACTCGTTCTGGAAAATGCTGCCGTGGTAAGATTTTGACCCAATCAGTCATTTATGTCTCAGTGTGGATTAATTTCTGGATGCAGGCGCTGAGGGAGTGGCTGTTCTGACCGACTAGGAGGACAGGCAGATAATTTTGGAGCACAGGACACTTGGGTCTTAGCCTGCCCTCCATACAGCAAGACAGCATGGGGGACAAGAGCCAGGGAAACAAAGGATTTAGAGGAGAGTGTGAGAGGCTGCCAAGGAGAAGAGAAACTAATAAACAGCATTTGGCCTAGTGTGGCCCTGGACCAGGAAAGGACAAGCCTCTTGTCCTCCTCTCCTGTCTTGTCCCTGTGACTCACAGTGCGTTCAGCAGCACGCATGTGCAGTGGGCTGGCCGGGGACCCTCCACTGCCTGTTAGAACTCACCCAACAGGTGAATGGCATCCACGTTTCTAGGGACCAACGTATAAGCAATCTTTAGCAGCACAGTATCTTGTGTCAGTAAGTGTCTCTATTTGAGGTAGCACTGAAGATCTGTCTCCGCTGACTTTGAGGTCATGGTTTGGGGAACGGACATGATGAAGATATTCCAGGCTAGGTGTTGGGAGAAGGTGGAAGTCATGGGGCGGGGAGGGGGGGGTGGGGTGGGGGTGGAGGAAGAGGAGCCCATGCTCCAGGCCTGTTTTAAGGGCTCTGCCCAAAGTGCAGGATTCGTGCACCATGGCTCAGCCCTGTCCCCACTGGAGGAATCTGCAGGCACCCACAGACCAACACCATGGAGGAGCCAGCCAAGCAGCGTGAGCTCCAAGTTCTGTGAGTAACATCTTCCCTTCTGGAGGAACTTCATTGTTGTCCCAAAAGAGTTTTGAGTCTGGACCCAATAATTCTATCAGCACATTGTTAACAGTTTGGGTGAGGATGCCTTTGGCTCAAGAGGACTCTCAAAAATATTTGCTTCTCTTGCAATTATTTCTGTTTAGGAAATGTTAGGAAATAAGGCAGCTGATGGTTGGTGATGCCAAAAATGCAGAAAGAAGCACTGCCTCCCTCTGCTGCGGTCCTTGTGCTGTGTCCTGTGGGGAAGGTCACGTGTGGACAGGGCTCACTGCTGCAGCTTCCGGGGCTGAGTCCTCAGTTTCCCCCGCGAGGTACCATTTGGGGTGTGGGCACTGCTTTACAGAATCCGAAGACACGCACAAGATATGTAGAATTTCACCAAGTCATTGCTGGCTCTTTGCCAGGCACAGAAGCCTCAGCACTGAGCATGTTGTTACCACCTCATGAGGCTTAACATCTAATGCATTGGAATCCTGGCTCCACCTGTACAAATCTCTCTCAGCCTCGAGTTATTCTCACCTTTACGTTACCCAGACCAGTCCCCTTAAACCAAACCAGCCTCTTTGTCCAGCCAGATCGCATCTGTGCCAGTGAGAGCGTAGCGGGTGCCAAGAATGAGCAGCATTTGAGCTTGATCAAAGCCCGACGCACAAAGCTTCCTCCCGTTCCACCTGCACCCCCACCCAGTTTCTGGGCAGCCTTCCCTGCACCACGTGGCCTGATCTTCCAGGCCAGCTGTGTCCCTGCTCCAGGGCACTGAGCACCTTGCAGAAGAATAGAGGCTTATCCAGAAACTTCTGGCCTCACCGCCCCACCTGTAGCACGCAGCACAGTGCTTCGTACTTCTGATTTATGAGCCCTTTGTCTTAGTCTCCTTGGGCTTTCATGACGAAACACCACAGACTGAGGTGGCATACATAACAGAAACTGATTCCTCATAGTTCTGGAGGCTGAAAGTCCAAAGACCAGGGTGCCAGCATGGTCACTTCCTGGAGAAGACTCTCTCCCTGGCTTGTAGTGGCCTCCTTCTTTCTGGGTCCTCACATGGCCTTTCCTTGGTGTGTGCCCATGGCGAGAGAATGCCCTTCCCTTCCTCTTCCTACAAGGACACTGATCCCATTGCGAGCACCTCACTCTCAAGACCTCATCTAAACCCGATTACTTCCCAAAGGTCTCATCTCCAAATACCATCACACTGAAGGTTTAACTCATGGATCTGGGGCGACATAGTCCAGTACCCAGCACCCTTCTCTTCCCCAGGACAGAATTTAACACCAACACTCGGTTCAGAGCTTGGCACTCATGAGGTCCCAAGTGATATATGGACAAATAAATAAAAATGACCTAACGTAACACCTCAAGTCTGTCCCGTGTCGGCAGAGTCGGGTCAGGCCCCCCCTGCTCCTGAATGCTGGGCTGGCCCCAGGGAGCCTGGCAGCGCAGAGTGATGCATCGGGGCTCTTTTCCAGGCTCCTTAGAAAACCCCTCCGAGTACTGGATGAACGATACATTGTGAGATACAATCTCATTCTCTTTCTTTTCTTAAAAATGTCTTTTTGATTTGTAACTTCATTACTTTGAGCAAGTTTAGAATATAGATAAGCAAAAATCTAAAAAAATAATAAAAATAAAGGCCACACATCATCCCTGAGAGGTGACACTACTTTGACTAGGCTATTTCAGACCCTTCTCTAAGCGTGCGTGTGTGTGTGCTCACACGGTGTATATTGCTTGTGATCTGCCGATTCCCACTGAGTTGTACATCTTGGGAATAATTGAATTGCTTTAGTAGCCTTTTCAGCATCATTTCAAAAGGCCACTTGGCACCTGGTCTTTGTTGCTGTAGGGAGAGGGCTGCTCACAAGGGCCTGCTGACGACCTGGGCAGGACTGGGGGAGAGGCTTTGCTGCCCCTGGGGGGTGGACCGTGTGACCGGGGCCCTGGGAGACCCCAGTGGCAGGAGTGATGGTCAGGAAGGAGTGGTGAGCTGCTCCAGCTGCCTTCTGCTGCGAGAGAGCTGCAGAGGCAGCCCGGACCCGTGGAGCCGCCCCAGGACTCTGTAACCCAGAACGAGCCCCTCTTGGGAGCAGGGAGGCTGGCGCTCTGCAGCCGTGAGGGATCTGCACTCAGAGCAGCCATGTGGCCCCGGTGTAGGAAGGTCAGGTCCTCTCTTCCTCCCCCTCCCGGCACTGGGGGTGTCAGTGCTGCTGCCTGAGGAAGAAGCAAGCTCTGGGTGGGGTGGGGACAGAGAGACAGACTGTTTCTCTTTGTCACTCTGTCTGAACCCCCGGAAAGCCTGTGTCTAGGCTGCAGGCAGTCAGAGCCATGTGGCTGGGGAATCAGTTCTGCCCGGGCTCTGGTGAAACACAGAGTGGGTGATGGGGAGACGGGGTGCTCAGGACAAACTGAAAGGTCCAGGGACAGCTTCCTGCCACCGATACGAGTCTCTGCCACTTTCAGGTCCACAGGATGCACAAAAAAAATGCAGAAACACCCACACTTGAGAGAGTGGAAGGGACAGTGGGGTCCGATATGGCAGCCGCCAGTCACGTGGCCACTGAGCGCTTGCAGTGTGGCTAGTGCGGCTGAGGAACTGAATTTTTAATTGAATTTAATTCCAATTAGGTTAAAAACTGCAGCCATATAAACTGCTTTTTTCTGTTAATCACACCTTTATTGTTTCGGTAGGCCTACATTTCACTTGAATCATTGAAAATCCAAATCTAAGAGCAAAATACACACCAGACTTGAAAGACAGTATTAAGACGATGTAAAATCACTTAGTAATATTTTTACACTTTTTGCATGTGGAAGTTACTGGGTTACATAAACAGTTTTTGCATTGTAAAGCTGGTTTTTTTTAAAATTAAAATGTATTATTAAAATTAGTTTTACCTGCTTCTTTCTATTTATTTTAATGTGACCACTAGAAAATTCAGAATTACATCTGCAGCTCAGTGCCAGCTTAGAGAAAGATGATAACGGGAACTCCTAGACAGGCGGTGGGGGCCTAGGGCACTTAGCTTACAACTGACCACGTGTGGTGGTGGTGACCGATGGCATGAGTTCCCACTGGGAGACATCAGCTTCGAGGATCCTCTAAGACCACCAAGCAGAGATCTTGAAGAGGCAACGGGCTGTGGGGTCTGCAGTTCACAGGAGAGGTGAGGCTGGAGATATGAAGCAGAGGGTTGTTGGGGGACATAGTGGGCCGGTGTCGCAGGAGGTAAAAGACTTCACCAAAGACAGTGGGTGAAAGCGGGAAAGGCGTCTATTGGGTACACTGTCACAGACAGGCAGGAGCTGCCTGCCTGAGCACCGGGGGTGCCCGGGCAGGGTCGGCCAGTGAGGGAGGGGCTGTGAGCACAGAGGGGCAGGGGAAGAGATTTCTGATTGACTGTAAGCGAGGTAAGAGAGTTAGGGTCCATGAAGAGACAGTGACTCGTAGTGGTCAGTGCAGGGTTTTCATTCTCTCATTTTGTTCTTGCATTATGATAGGTTTCAGTCCAGTATCTATTCTGGTGCTAAAACTGCTCAATCTCAGGTGGTGGAAGTCCCTGCAGATTGGCTCACACGTTTCCTCTGACTCTATTCCAGGCGTCCTTGGGGTAATAAGATGCCCCATGCTCCTCCTCCATGCCCTGCCCTAGACGTGTTAAAATCTATTTTCTGCTGGCCCAGAGTGACTCATGTGCCATTCCGCAGCCTCCTCTGGTACTGCCTGTTCCTTAGGGTGTATCCGGGCCTTTCCCCTCATTAACAGTTGTGGTCATTCGAGTCTGGTCTTCATCACCTCTTCACTTGGCATGACACCCTCAGAGTTTTACTCTGTGAGTTTACATAGCCCCAGAAGGAAAGGGGGAGAAAGCAGGACATTCTGGAGGCTCAGGTTGGCCCTTGGAAGAATCCAGTTTTGATTCAGGCACTCACTTCCCCTCTCTTCTCCAAACACTTGCTTCCCTTGGCCAGAGGGGACACCTGAGCTGAGGCAGGGTCTGGAATGGGCATTTTGACATCC
Source organism: Camelus ferus (assembly GCF_009834535.1). Lineage (NCBI taxonomy): Eukaryota > Metazoa > Chordata > Mammalia > Artiodactyla > Camelidae > Camelus > Camelus ferus. The sequence continues at coordinate 31,821,617 of NC_045714.1, forward strand.
GACATCCAAAGAACAAATTCGCATTATTCACTTCTGACTCTTCCTCCATTTCTGTGTGTCAGAGATAAGGTGACACTCGGGGACAGGGAGCAGGAGTGGAGTGAAGCTCTGAGCTGGAGGCGAGGCCCAGGGCAGGAGTGGGGCTCAGGTTGGGTGAGGCTCAGGGATGTGGGCCATCAGGAAGGATGGGGAAGACAAGGGAGCGTGGGGCAGGTTGAAACTCAAGGGTGGAGTGAAATTACCTATTGTCCATATTCTAGCTGGAAGTTCAGGTGAATAAGCTGAAAGGCCAGTGCTTTGCTTATTATGCTGAAGTGGTTGTGAAACCACTTTGGTCTGAGATTGCTCAGGACTCCGACTACATCCTCTGTCGTTTACGTATCAAAATACCCACATCTCCAAATGGCACCAGACATCACGGCCCCAGTTCAGTATAACTGGGGAGCCACGACAGGCCCACAGAGGGAGGGATGGCAGGCTGGGGGTCAGGCAGAGGATGTGGGGCGGTGGCCCCTGCAAGGCCAGCTGCCAGGACTGGGACGTCCCAGTGATGACTCCCCACAGGCCAGGTCACTGGTGAGAACTGAAGTAGGGACATGGACGATGCCACCAGACCATCTAGGAACTAAATGGCCCCAGACTGATAAGTGCCTTTCTCCCTCCCTCCCACTGCTCACCCAACTTTGGAGGAACGCCCAGAACTTGTCCTGGCACCACGGATCAAGTTGACTAGATTATGGAGTCAGAAGAAGCCAGTGGGGTTTTTTTTATACAACAAACGTTCATTAAATTTCAGCGTTAGCTTTGAAGGTCATCTCACTTGAAAAGGCAGTTGGTGACACATCCCATCTCATGACAAGGAAGGCGGTCCTCACCAATTCTAAGGCAGCTCAGCTTTAACACTGTTCTGATGGTCAAGCACTCAAAGTATAGATGAAATGTGTTTACTCTGTGGTACCTGGCACATAGTGGGAACTCAGTAAAGGTCTGTGTAATAAACAAATGAATGGATGAAAGGTCTTTTCTTTCTTTTTTTTTTTTTTTTTTTTTTTTTGGTAGAAGCAGGAGCTGGAGATACTCCTCTGGGTATAAGTGGCAGGAAGCTGTCCCTGGACCTTTCAGTTTGTCCTGAGCACCCCGTCTCCCCATCACCCACTCTGTGTTTCACCAGAGCCCGGGCAGAACTGATTCCCCAGCCACATGGCTCTGACTGCCTGCAGCCTAGACACAGGCTTTCCGGGGGTTCAGACAGAGTGACAAAGAGAAACAGTCTGTCTCTCTGTCCCCACCCCACCCAGAGCTTGCTTCTTCCTCAGGCAGCAGCACTGACACCCCCAGTGCCGGGAGGGGGAGGAAGAGAGGACCTGACCTTCCTACACCGGGGCCACATGGCTGCTCTGAGTGCAGATCCCTCACGGCTGCAGAGCGCCAGCCTCCCTGCTCCCAAGAGGGGCTCGTTCTGGGTTACAGAGTCCTGGGGCGGCTCCACGGGTCCGGGCTGCCTCTGCAGCTCTCTCGCAGCAGAAGGCAGCTGGAGCAGCTCACCACTCCTTCCTGACCATCACTCCTGCCACTGGGGTCTCCCAGGGCCCCGGTCACACGGTCCACCCCCCAGGGGCAGCAAAGCCTCTCCCCCAGTCCTGCCCAGGTCCTCAGCAGGCCCTTGTGAGCAGCCCTCTCCCTACAGCAACAAAGACCAGGTGCCAAGTGGCCTTTTGAAATGATGCTGAAAAGGCTACTAAAGCAATTCAATTATTCCCAAGATGTACAACTCAGTGGGAATCGGCAGATCACAAGCAATATACACCGTGTGAGCACACACACACGCACGCTTAGAGAAGGGTCTGAAATAGCCTAGTCAAAGTAGTGTCACCTCTCAGGGATGATGTGTGGCCTTTATTTTTATTATTTTTTAGATTTTTGCTTATCTATATTCTAAACTTGCTCAAAGTAATGAAGTTACAAATCAAAAAGACATTTTTAAGAAAAGAAAGAGAATGAGATTGTATCTCACAATGTATCGTTCATCCAGTGCTCGGAGGGTTTTTCTAAGGAGCCTGGAAAAGAGCCCCGATGCATCACTCTGCGCTGCCAGGCTCCCTGGGGCCAGCCCAGCATTCAGGAGCAGGGGGGGCCTGACCCGACTCTGCCGACACGGGACAGACTTGAGGTGTTATATTAGGTCATTTTTATTTATTCGTCCATATATCACTTGGGACCTCATGAGTGCCAAGCTCTGAACCGAGTGTTGGTGTTAAATTCTGTCCTGGGGAAGAGAAGGGTGCTGGGTACTGGACTATGTCGCCCCAGATCCATGTGTTAAACCTTCAGTGTGATGGTATCTGGAAATGGGACTTTTGTGTTTCCATACAAATTTAAGAATTATTTCTTCTAGTTCTGTGAGAAGTGCCATTGGTGTTTGTTAGGGATTGCCAAAATATTCTTGATGGAAGAGAAAGAAGACCCCTTCAGTTAGAGTATTGGTCCTAGACGACAGCGTTCCTGAAGCAGCAAAAGCTTAGACACGAGCGCCACCTGGAGGATCCCTTGTGTACTGGGGGAATGCTGGGAGGCAGGTAGCAGGGGC